>NC_064648.1:121964166-122268541 GCF_023864345.2 Schistocerca serialis cubense | reverse complement strand
ACGCTCTAACATAAACCAGAAGAAAATCCAAGATGTCCTCCATATTCTGTGCGTTGTTCATGTCACCTTTGGGAGCAATTATCACACTTAATCCAGTCTTCCGGCAGGATCCTTATAGACTTCACCAAACCCTGGGCAATTCAAAACAGCATATCCATCTTTGGGTTTCGTAAAGATGATGTGGCGAGGTTAAGTCGAGATAAGCCCTAGAGATTCTGCTTTATTCGCTGCCGGTATTTTATCTCTTCTTGTTTTTTTATGAGATATAGTTTCTTTTTCCAACAGTGCACAGAGACCCAGACAACATTTCGGATTTTTTGCCATTTTATTCTGTGTTGTTGGTCGTTCATATTTTGGCAGATGGCCGGCCGCTGTGACCGAGCGGTTCTGGTCGCTTCAGTACGGAACCGCGCTGCTGCTACGGTCGCAGGTTCGAATCCTACCTCGGACATGGATGTGTGTGATGTCCTTAGGTTAGTTAGGTTTAAGTAGTTCTAAGTCTAGGGGACTGATGACCTCAGATGTTAAGTCTCATAGTGCTTAGAGCCATTTGAACGATTTTAGGCAGTGGATAAATACTGGATAAACTTTTTCAATTATGGGAGGCTATAGAGGCGCCGTGGCTCACTATCTGCAGCGGACTTCCAACGACTTGAGTCCATGGTACGTCGAGTTTCTCCTCTACGCCGGTGAAAGGAGATTCGACACGATACCATGAGGTAACCTATGAATTTTGTCACCAGTTTATACTTTGCAAGTGACTGTGGAGTGGATAGCTACATATGGAGCGGTCTTACGTGTTTACACGCAAAAGTATCGGATGTTATCATGCCTGGACTGCAAGTATGATGGACGACTTCACTGGCCTTTTGTCTCCGCCAGAAAGATCCCCTATTGAGTCGACCTTTTGTTCGCCACGTGTTATTTGATGTTCTCTCGCTGCGGCAGTCGTTTTAATTATCGGAAAATATACATGTACCGGGGACGCTCATAAATACAAGCGCAATTCACCGTTCTCGATATAGTATTTAAAAAAAAACTAATCCAGTTGTACGAATGCTGGTCCGTGCGTAATATCAGTGTGGCGTATAATTTTACTCCGCATAAATCCATGCTAGTATTGTTCCTGTTTGGGAGAGATGAAAAAATTAGCGTCGGTCATACTGCATTAACTGCAGCATTATTCTTCCTCTGTTGGCTGTCTGATGGCACAGAAAACCATGTAATTACGTTTCTTCCTCTAATTGTACTCTGTTAGTGGTTTTGAAAGCTTCCCATTTTACTTGTTTATTGGGTTGGAGCCATCTTTCGAGCGCTGGCAGAAAACATTGCAATACTATCTGGTGTCGTGGGCTACCGATAGAGCGTGTGCCTGGTAACGGAAAGGTCGCAGGGTCGATTCCTGGTCGGGCCACGGATTTTTCAGACTACCATATCTCTGAGAGACACAAGAAGTTATTGTAATTCCCTTTCCGACACAATTTATTCGCCAATGGTAGTCTCAGTGTAATGTAAAATTTCACAACTCAAGTTGAAGGCTTTCCCTAATGTTACTATTAAACTGCTTAGCCTTATGTTGAAGATAATTTTTATTTCCTTTATTTTTCTAGTTTGATGTAGCACGCCAGGAATTCCGTCTCCGCCTCCGCTATTCTGCCGTTTATGTCCTCCTCGCTTCGACCGTCATAGGTTATTCTGCTTCCAAAAATTCTTAATTCCGTCTAATTTGTGACCACTAATTTTGATATTTTGTAGCTTTTCTCTTCAATCTGTACATCGAGGAAGCAATGATGGAAATAAAAGAAAGGTTCAGGAGTGGAATTAAAATACAATGTGAAAGGATATCAATGATACGATTCGCTGATGACATTGCTATCCTGAGGAAAGTGAAGAAGAATTAAATGATCTGCTGAACGGAATGAACAGTCTAATGAGTACACAGTATGGTTTGAGAGTAAATCGGAGAAAGACGAAGGTAATGAGAAGTAGTAGAAATGAGAACAGCGAGAAACTTAACATCAGGATTGATGGTCACGAAGTCAATGAAGTTAAGTATTCTGCAGTAAAATAACCAATGATGGACGGAGCAAGGAGGACATCAAAAGCAGAAAAGCATTTCTGGCCAAGAGAAGTCTACTAATATCAAATACCGGCCTTAATTTGAGGAAGAAATTTCTGAGGATGTACGTCTGGAGTACAGCATTGTATGGTAGTGAAACATGGACTGTGGGAAAACCGGAACAGAAGAGAATCGAAGCATTTGAGATGTGGTGCTATACACGAATGGTGAAAATTAGGTGGACTGATATGGTAAGGAATGAGGAGGCTCTATGCAGAATCGGAGAGGAAAGGAATATCTGGAAAACACTGATAAGGAGAAGGGACAGGATGATAGGACATCTGCTAAGACATGAGGGAATGACTTCCATGGTACTAGAGGGAGCTGTAGAGGGCAAAAACTGTACAGGAAGACAGAGATTGGAATACTTCAAGCAAATAATTGAGGACGTAGGGTGCAAGTGCTACTCTGAGATGAAGAGGTTAGCACAGGAAAGGAATTCGTGGCGGGCCGCATCAAACCAGTCAATATACTGATGACCAAAAAAAAAAAAAAAAAAAAAAAAATGCTTTTCTCGTATTTACTAGCTGTCATTATTTGTCTTACTCGCAAACTGTATCCTTTACTCATTAGACTGTTCATTCCTTGCAACATATCGCCGGCCGCTCGTGGCCGAGCGGTTCTAGGCGCTTCAGTCTGGAACCGCGCGACCGCTACGGTCGCAGGTTCGAATCCTGCCTCGGGCATGGATGTGTGTGATGTCCTTAGGTTAGTTAGGTTTAAGTAGTTCTAAGTTCTAGGGGACTGATGACCTCAGAAGTTAAGTCCCATAGTGCTCAGAGCCATTTGAACCATTTTGCAACATATCCTGAAATTTTTCGCCACTTTCACTGCCGATAGAAATGTCATCACAGAATCTTATCATAGATATCCTTTCAGCGTGAGTTTTAACCCAACTCCTGAACCTATCTCCGTCATTGCTTCACCGAAGTATAGATTGAACAGCAGGGGCAAAAACTGCATCCGTGTCTTACACCCTTTTAATCGGAGCACTTCCTTCGTGATCGTCCACACTGTTCCCTTTTGGTTCCTGTACATATTGTCTATTACCCGTCCTTCCCTACAGCTTACCCCTTTTTTTCTCAAAATTTCGAACATATAGCACCATTTTACATTGTCGAAAGCTTTTTGCACTTCGACAAATCCGATGAGCGTATCTTGATTTCCTTTCAGTCTTGCTTCCATTATCAAGCATGAATTCAGAACTGTCTCGGTGGGCGTTTACATTTGCTAAAGATAAACTGATTGTGATGTGACACATCCTTTGGTTTCTTCTCCATTATTCTGTATCGTATTCTTGTCAGCAGCTTCGATGTATCAGCTGTTTATACTGACTGTGCGATAATTCTCGCACTTGTTATCTCTTGCTATCTTCGGAATTGTGTGGATCGTCTTTTTCCGAATGTCTGATGTTCGCAGCTCGTGGTCTAGTGGCTGGCGTTGATGCCTCTGAATCACGGGGTCCCGGATTCGATTTCCGACCGGGTTTGGGATTTTCTCTGGCCGGGGACTGGGTGTTTCTGTTGTCCTCATCATTTAATCATCATCATCATTGATGACAGCGGCTACACTAGGTTGCGAAAAAAAAAACATTGGACTGTGTATAAATTGGGAATTTGCACGGGCGCTGAAAACCGCGCCCCCAAACCAAACATCATCATCATCATCATACGCCAGGATCATCGATTCTGCGCACTGGATTGAATAGCGGCTTCATTACCATTCGCCACAATGACTTTACGAATTCCAATGGTATGTTATCTGCAGTGGTTGAGAGCACTATGGGACTGAACATCTGAGGTCATCAGTCCCCTAGAACTTAGAACTACTTAAACCTAACTAACCTAACGACATCACACACATCCATGCCTGAGGCAGGATTCGAACCTGCGACCATAGCAGCAGCGCGGTTCGAGACTGAAGCGCCTAGAACCGCTCGGCCACTCCAACGAGAGTATGCGAGTATTATGATGACACTACCATATAACTCTCCTAGATATGAGAATAAGATAAGAGGGATGAGGGTAGATGGTCAAGCATATAGATGGTCTTTTTTTCTTCGTACAGTACACAAATGGAATATTAAAAATAATTCGACAATATCGGTACAGTGAACCGAATGCCGTGCGATGTAAAGGGGACTGCACAGTATATACCGTGACGTGAGAAAAGTCAGGGATTCCTCCAAATACCGTATCGGACCTCCTTTTGCCCTCGGTAACGCAGGAACTCAACGTGGCATGAACTCAACAAGAAGTTGGAAATCCCCTGCAGAAATGCTGACACATGCTACTTTTACCGCTGTCCGTATTTGCGAAAGTGTTGCCGGCGCAGGATTTTGTGCACGAACTGAGCTCTCGATTATGTCTCATAAAATTGCAATCGGATCGGGGTGATCTAAACATTCGTTCGAATTATCCAGAATGTTCTTCGAAGCAGTCTCGAACAATAGCCAAGTGACATGTCACATTGCCACCCATAAAAATTCCATCCTTGTTTGGGGACATCAAGTCCATGAATGGCTGAATATGGTTCCAGGTAGCTGAACACTATCATTCACAGTCAGTGATCGATTCAGCTGGACCAAGCCGTTCTAGGCGCTTCAGAGCGGAACTGCGCTGCTGCTACGGTCGCTGGTTCGAATCCTGCCTCGGGCATGGCTGTGTGTGATGTCCTTAGGTTAGTTAGGTTTAGGTAGTTCTAAGTTCTAGGGGGCTGATGACCTCAGATGGTCAGTCCCGTAGTGCTTAGAGCCGTTTGAACCATTTTTGGAAAGTGAGTACATATTAGACTATTTTCCCTTGTTAGAAATATGGTTTGTGTTGTTGTTACTGTTGTTGTTGTTGTGGTCTTCAGTCCTGAGACTGGTTTGATGCAGCTCTCCATGCTACTCTATCCCGTGCAAGCTTCTTCATCTCCCAGTACCTACTGCAACCTACATCCTTCTGAATCTGCTTAGTGTATTCATCTCTTGGTCTCCCTCTACGATTTTTACCCTCCACACTTCCCTACAATACTAAATTTGTGATCCCTTCATGTCTCAGAACATGTCCTATCAACTGATCCCTTCTTCTGGTCAAGTTGTGCCACAAACTCCTCTTCTCCCCAATACGATTCAGTACCTCCTCATTAGTTATGTGATCTACCCATCTAATCTTCAGCATTCTTCTGTAGCACCACATTTCGAAAGCTTCTATTCTCTTCTTGTCCAAACTATTTACCGTCCATGTTTCACTTCCATACATGGCTACACTCCATAAAATTACTTTCAGAAATGACTTCCTGATACTTAAATCTATACTCGATGTTAACAAATTTCTCTTCTTCAGAAACGCTTTCCTTGCCATTGCCAGTCTACATTTTATATCCTCTCTACTTCGACCATCGTCAGTTATTTTGCTCCCCAAATAGCAAAGCTCATCTACTACTTTAAGTGTCTCATTTCCTAATCTAATCCCCTCATCATCACCCGATTTAATTCGACTACATTCCATTATCCTCGTTTTGCTTTTGTTGATGTTCATCTTATATCCTCCCTTCAAGACACCATCCATTCCGTTCAACTGCTCTTCCAAGTCCTTTGCTGTCTCTGACAGAATTACAATGTCATCGGCGAACCTCAAAGTTTTTATTTCTTCTCCATGGATTTTAATATCTACTCCAAATTTTTCTTTTTTTTTCCTTTACTGCTTGCTCAATATAGAGATTGAATAACATCGGGGAGTTACAATAGTAGGAGATAAATTCTAATATATGACATAAAATGCAATGCACATGTTTTCATTATGCAATTTTTTTCAATGACATATAAGCAGTTTTTGGGGCCTGTATACTAAATGTTTTTCATGGAATATTAGGCTTAAGTTATTTTAAAAAAGTGAAAGCTTCTTCCCAGTGCAGCAAACGAATAACACAAACAAAACTAGGTCCTGCTAAGAATGCAGGTAATCTGCCATCTGAAGATGGATTTGTAAAGAAAAATCCGAAACCGGTCATGGTCTGAAGATAATAAACCTTTTTAAACCATAGATGTGGCTGGTAGCTGTTCTTTATATAAATTATAAACCTTAGATTGCTTTCGATTGGGTGGCGCGAGGAGAACTGACAACAGCATGTCGGTTCGCTGGAACGGCTTCGCTTCCGAAATGCTTGCAGAATAACGTGGGGACTTTCCTTTGAAAACAACGCCGATCGGTGCGCTGGACTACCGATCGGATCGGCAGAGCGGCTGAAAGATGCAGAATAGGTCCCCAGATCGGTGTAGTAGGTTAGTCCCGGTAGTGTCGTCATTTTCGGTTCTTTATCCAAATATCCCATTCAGTAAGGTTCTGAGACGTGTTACCGAAGGGTCCTCCCACCGATTTTACGACAATTGTACCGAGAGGTTTTGGATTTCGGTGTGGTCCTGTCGATCGGTCAGCTGTGGTTTATGTACACCTATAATTTGTTATTTTAAACATATTTAGCGGTTTTAGCTTTGGATTTTGTGATCATGTTACTAAAGAATCACCAGAGGACGCATCCAGTTCGGAAAGTGAGTTCATAATAGACTATTTTCCTTTTTAGAAATATAGTTACGTTAGCTTGTACATGATTACATAAAAAAAAAAGTTCTCGGTCAATATTCTCTCAAAATACGAATTATTTCTATGCAAATAGGAGTTTAAAGATCATTAAATATCAAGGCATCGGCTCTGCTTACGTTTTACATGAGTGCGAACTGACGTTACTAGGGACTTTGCGTACCTTTTCCCACAAATGGTTTAGTTAGTAATTATCGAAACGTGTTTACAACTTTTCAAGTAACAATGGAAAGCAATTATGTGAAGCCTGATATTGGAAACCTTCCAAACTACCACGCATTTATGACTTACGCAACACCATTTGGCAACGAAACCAGCCGACGTTCCTCTTCGCAATAGTACGAGAATTGAGCACTGCATTTCTGTTGTTTGGCGTCGCTAAGCGGATACCGGCACGGTAGCTGAGCATGTTCGGTCAGAGGGTTAGCTGCCCTCTGTAATAAAAAATTAAAAAAAAACTGAGTAAAGGAATCAACGACGACCTGAAACGGGTGTCTTCCGACGTCTGCCCCGAGCAGATGAAACGAACGAGAACGAACAAAATGAGATTAAAAAAAAAAGGGGTTAGTGCGCGGGAATGCGATATGAAAGGACACGGGTTCGCGCACGGATGGGTGCAAAAATAATTTTTTTTCCTTTTCTTATAGAAAAGAAGAGAAGAAGTAAAAACTTTGAGGTTTGCCGATGACATTGTAATTCTGTCAGAGACAGCAAAGGACTTGGACGAGCAGTTGAACGGAATGGACAGTGTCTTGAAAGGAGGATATAAGATGAACATCAACAAAAGCAGAACGAGGATAGTGGAATGTAGTCGAATTAAGTCGGGTGATGCTGAGGGAATTAGATTAGGAACTGAGACACTTAAAGTAGTAAATGAGTTTTGCTAATTGGGGAGCAAAATAACTGATGATGGTCGAAGTAGAGAGGATATAAAATGTAGACTGGCAGTGACAAAGAAATCGTTTCTGAAGAAGAGAAATTTGTTAACATCGAGTATAGATTTAAGTGTCAGGAAGTCGTTTCTCAAAGTATTTGTATGGAGTGTAGCCATGTATGGAAGTGAAACATGGACGATAACTAGCTTCGACAAGAAGAGAATAGAAGCTTTCGAAATGTGGTGCTACAGAAGAATGCTGAAGATAAGGTGGGTAGATCATGTAACTAATGAGGAGCTATTGAATAGGATTGGGGAGAAGAGAAGTTTGTGGCACAACTTGACTAGAAGAAGGGATCGGTTGGTAGGACATGTTTTGAGGCATCAAGGGATCACAAATTTAGCATTGGAGGGCAGCGTGGAGGGTAAAAATCGTAGAGGGAGAGCAAGAGATGAATACACTTAAGTACATTCAGAAGAATGTAGGTTGCAGTAGGTACTGGGAGATGAAGCAGCTTGCACAGGATAGAGTAGCATGGAGAGCTGCATCAAACCAGTCTCAGGACTGAAGACCACAACAACAACAACAATAGACAACACGTTCTGAGACATCGTTATTCGTTTAAGTTAAGATTTTTCTGCGATATTCCTTATTACTTACATGTAAGAGCGCCCTTCGTCAGTAATGATTTCGTGATTTCTGTGTGTTTAAGAAACAAAATATGAAACTGCTGGAAATGAAATTGCTGTCAGTGAAACAACCGGCAGTGAGCTCTATTTTTTTTTTCTTGTCAGAAATAATTCACCATTTTTGTGAATATGTAGCGATTTCCGAGTATGCTGTTAGACAGGAATCTAAGAGCACAACTTAAGTAACTGGGAATGTAACTAGCAACAGTCATTTTCATAATCTTGCTTGCCACAAGTATTTATCTGCGATCGAATCTTCAACCACATTAGACAGAGATGAAAGGTCTCCGCCGTAATATTTTTAGACTGTAGCACCGTATACGAAACATTTTCATTCGTGAGATGCACGTTTAAAAACTTCGACGAACTGCAGGAGCTCTCGGCGTTTTTTCAATTTTCTTTTTAAGACCGAAATCGTTGACGTATCATATACTGAAGTGGGCTACTTAACCATTCGGATCTCTAGGAGCGAGTTACAACCACATTCTGTCTATCTTCTTATTCTTTGAAACTCTCAGAATCAATTTTTCGGGTGTTTTTATACATGTATTAGCACAATGTGGTACTACACACTATTCATAACTCATTTCCCGAAACGTAAAATCCAAAACACGATGTCAGTGTGAATGAGAACAACACGACATAATGCGGCATTTACGACAGTCTGCAGAATGCAGTCAAATACGCCGTCGTTATTATGCATGCACGGAAACATGCGGTCAGGGAAACTGTAAAAATTTCTGTGCATTTCAGCTGAGAATCATGGAAATGGATGTACTGCGCCTGATACTGTTGAGGAGGAGGCAAGGGCGATGAAGGCGCGTCAGCTCCATGGAATGCGGCGCCATGCGTCTATGGCAACGTTGTAATATTGCTACATGAATTGTGCTATGCTGAAATCGGGTGCTAATAGTAGAATAAAAGCGGGTTAAAAGCTGTGAGCTGTCTGGGGAGGTTAATCTTGTATTACTAAGCAACTGTTTCATCAGGTATCTAGTCTAAGTTTACCAAATTCCCAAACAGACTAACATTGATTATAATCTTTTACAGTCATACAACAACCGGTAATATATCTATATATAAAAAGGAGAATTTAAATAAAAAGAAAGAAATCAGTTTATATTTGGAAATTTATTTTAAAATTGTTCATTGAAATTTCAGCATATTATACGTGAGTTATAACTGAGCTGGTGCCTTGTTTAAGGATTGTAAAAATGTGAGATTTTAATCTTACGGAACACATCAAATATGGAGCCAAGATTGGGAGACTGCATACAACCCTGCTTTCACAAAACAACACCCAAAGAACGTTGAAACATAAGCAAGGAGAAATTAACCGCAACCAACAGATTCAGTTTTCACCCAAAGAAATGACGTTCGTAACACAATCCTGTCCGTCATGTAATTACCACACACTGGTATACTAAATTCATATTAACTCTTTGTGAAATCTTCCCAAAAAGAATAGCTGAGGGCTACTTTGATGATTACACCACATGCTCCACGTGGTCAACTTGGTTTACAGAAAGCGTATAACTCCACAGTAATTTTGATAATTAAAATAAATTCGATCGAAAAGCAATTGACAAAAGAAAAACCTTGAACTGGTTACTAACGTCTTATTATTAACCTGATGGGTCAAACAGTTATATAAGCACATGGTACTGGTCTCGCAAAGTACACTCCACGTGGGTTGAACATAAAGAAAAGCATAAAGAAAAGTTGCTATATTGTAAAATATTGTCAAGACGAGACGTTATAATCACACAAGCATTCACATTTAAGATTGATGAACTTAGTTAGAGTTACTGATCAACACGTGGTTCTACTTTACTCACAAAGTAGTGACAAAGCAGCTACCGGAAAATATTCTGAACTTCACACGAGAATTACACTGCGCTGCAATTTAAGATAACATTAGATATTTTAGAGCTAAACCTGGAATAAAGGTGATTAAATTTTCAGTTAGGCTGAACTCAAGAAATCCATTGTCCTACGGACTTGGCAGAGACGCTCTTAGCCGGAGATCTTACCACTTCAGACGCTCGCCGTGGACAGACTGGCGTGGGCCCCTACCGAGCATGCTTAACAGATACAAACGGAAGTGGCCAGAGGGGCAGCTTCCTATACCAACATGACAAGGGACGGACAGGACCGTACTAAGGATAGAAACCTCTTTGCTTTTAGAAAGCGTACCTACCTGTTCCGACGTTGGTCCTACTGTTCTCTAGCAGACAGGCTTGTCTGCTACCCTCAAGCATGCAACTAGAAATACATTTGCTCATTCATCCTCTCACACAGAAGGGAAGGGGGATGACAGTATCTTATCATATACAGTATATAAAAGAAAGCGGATGTAGGTTCCGTATGAGACTGTGTGACATGAATTACATATAAACTGTGTTTTAAAGTGTAGTAGTGTGACAGATCGTTCTTGTTTATGTGTAAAAGTAACACGTTCCACTGCTCAGTCTCCTCCCAGATAGTCAGAAACGCCACAGAACATTTAGAAGAGGAATTTATTCCATAAATGGCAACAGATTTAAGAAATTAAACATGAAAGGAACCCAACAGAGACCTTTCAACGTAAACGCAATTTTCGGTACTTGGAAGAATAGCGCGCCTATAGGGTCGTTTGAGCAGTTACCAGACAGCGCCAGACAACAGGCTGTACTGCGCATGCGCAGCTACGATGACGTAGGCAGCCCGTCCTTGGTGCTTGCTCTGCTCGCTCATACGCTTTCCGTTCGCATTTCTGGTGGAATTTCGTGCGTGGTGGGGCATCACGTGACCATGTGCAGCCCTGCGTCATGTTGTTGAGAGGACATGCACAGTTGTACGTGGAGCAATTGTTTTGTCATATATTATGGAAATGGAAGAGGATGTAGATGAAGATGAAATGGGAGATACGATACTGCGTGAAGAGTTTGACAGAGCACTGAAAGACCTGAGTCGAAACAAGGCCCCCGGAGTAGACAATATTCCATTGGAACTACTGACGGCCGTGGGAGAGCCAGTCCTGACAAAACTCTACCATCTGGTGAGCAAGATGTATGAAACAGGCGAAATACCCTCAGACTTCAAGAAGAATATAATAATTCCAATCCCAAAGAAAGCAGGTGTTGACAGATGTGAAAATTACCGAACAATCAGTTTAATAAGCCACAGCTGCAAAATACTAACACGAATTCTTTACAGACGAATGGAAAAACTAGTAGAAGCCAACCTCGGGGAAGATCAGTTTGGATTCCGTAGAAACACTGGAACACGTGAGGCAATACTGACCTTACGACTTATCTTAGAAGAAAGATTAAGGAAAGGCAAACCTACGTTTCTAGCATTTGTAGACTTAGAGAAAGCTTTTGACAATGTTGACTGGAATACTCTCTTTCAAATTCTGAAGGTGGCAGGGGTAAAATACAGGGAGCGAAAGGCTATTTACAATTTGTACAGAAACCAGATGGCAGTTATAAGAGTCGAGGGACATGAAAGGGAAGCAGTGGTTGGGAAGGGAGTAAGACAGGGTTGTAGCCTCTCCCCGATGTTGTTCAATCTGTATATTGAGCAAGCAGTAAAGGAAACAAAAGAAAAATTCGGGGTAGGTATTAAAATTCATGGAGAAGAAATAAAAACTTTGAGGTTCGCCGATGACATTGTAATTCTGTCAGAGACAGCAAAGGACTTGGAAGAGCAGTTGAATGGAATGGACAGTGTCTTGAAAGGAGGATATAAGATGAACATCAACAAAAGCAAAGCAAGGATAATGGAATGTAGTCTAATTAAGTCGGGTGATGCTGAGGGAATTAGATTAGGAAATGAGGCACTTAAAGTAGTAAAGGAGTTTTGCTATTTGGGGAGCAAAATAACTGACGATGGTCGAAGTAGAGAGGATATAAAATGTAGGCTGGCAATGGCAAGGAAAGCGTTTCTGAAGAAGAGAAAGTTGTTAACATCCAGTATTGATTTAAGTGTCAGGAAGTCATTTCTGAAAGTATTTGTATGGAGTGTAGCCATGTATGGAAGTGAAACATGGACGACAAATAGTTTGGACAAGAAGAGAATAGAAGCTTTCGAAATGTGGTGCTACAGAAGAATGCTGAAGATTAGATGGGTAGATCACATAACTAATGCGGAAGTATTGAATAGGATTGGGGAGAAGAGAAGTTTGTGGCACAACTTGACCAGAAGAAGGGATCGGTTGGTAGGACATGTTCTGAGGCATCAAGGGATCACCAATTTAGTATTGGAGGGCAGCGTGGAGGGTAAAAATCGTAGAGGGAGACCAAGAGATGAATACACTAAGCAGATTCAGAAGGATGTAGGTTGCAATAGGTACTGGGAGATGAAAAAGCTTGCACAGGATAGAGTAGCATGGAGAGCTGCATCAAACCAGTCTCAGGACTGAAGACCACAACAACAACATCCCACCCAGATAAAGGATGCAAATAAGGAAGCAGTCCTTGGCAAAATATCATTTCAAAATTAGACTCCACAGCTCGAAGTACCATAACATTTTTCTATGGGGTCAATTTGACAGATTTTTTTTTTTTTAAATTCGTACTCTGCAATGTTGTTATGTAGCATTTCCAACAGATTTACATCTAGACAGCACTGCAAAAAGCTAGTAGGATGGAATACACATTTCTTGCAAAAAAAAAAAAAAAAAACAAAAAAAAAAAAAAAAACTGTTTCTTGTGTACCTTGCACCGGAATAAAGGACAATAAATTTCATGACTATTTCAAAATGTGTAAAAAATTAACAAGGTTGTATGTGAGGCAAAGGAACTATACAACTGACAGTTTATATTCTACTCTAGGAACAGATATGAAGCCATGTGGGGAGTTAAAACGATAAGACACGGTATGCTGCCAGTCTACAATTTACCATAGAATGGCATTCTATAAATGTAAGACGTAACCACAAATTAAGAAATAACTTCAGGCCTAGAAGAAATACTAGACTAGTGCCTTGTGATCGAAAAACACTGCTTCACAGAACGCAGATTTATAAAATTCTGCTACAGCTCTCATTATATTTGAAACAAGATATTTAGTTCAAAACTACTGACCAAATTTGCCTACTTAGTCAGCTTCAAGTAAATGTTTACGTATGTTCGTATGTATTAAGAGATCTCAGGGTGTCATGACAGGAACAGTACATCAGAGACTACTCCAGCCAGCATCGGAATTTCATAAACCATACTAAAATGCTTCATTCCCGCTCTAATTACACATTTCTATGTCCAGATGGACTCTGAAGTACCCGATATTCAGCTTTTCATGTGGTTTCCGTGATACCAATTTTCTCGGAGGTCCACTGCTGTATTCTCATGTTTGGTTCTTTAATATGGTATAATGTCATTCGCCCCAGAAAATGAAAATTTGCACTTGAAATTGAACGAAGTTGAAAGTAGCCAATAGTGCGGAATGAAACACTTCGTTTCAAATAAACTAACTGCCTCAGCAGAAAAAAAAAAAATAGAAGCAAATTTCTCCACAAAAAAAAAGGTTCAAATCGCTCTGAGCAGTATGGGACTCAACGTCTGAGGTCATCAGTCCCCTAGAACTTACAACTAGTTAAACCTAACTAACCTAAGGACATCACACACATCCATGCCCGAGGCAGGATTCGAACCTGCGACCGTAGCGGTCACGCGGGAATTTCTCTACAAAACAGACAGAAATAGTTTCGTTAAGACATTAATGGTTGATTGCTAATAACATGGAAATAATATAAAATCAGAAAATTGAAACTACTAACTTATTTTGGTCTTTCATGGTTGTGAGACTAAATTAATTCACTTGATGGCTCCCGGCCACAGAAATTGTTTTGATTTCATCTGACGTGGGAACTGTGAACGAAGAGACCGGCAATATAACGAAGACGCGGGTCACGTGGGGAGGGATCCCCCGCCCCCCGCCCCCCCCCCCAACTATAACTCAACGTGCTCTGCGCATGCGCGAATCTGGCAGCTTGAGCATGCCAGATAAAATTCTCCGGGTAGCATCTGGCTACTCGCTGCTACTACTCATACGGCAAACAGCCACGCCTCAAGTAGCCAGAAGCGGGACGAAGGCACTGCTCGTACGCGCATTCAGCTCTGCGCATGCGCACGAGCCCGCTGGCAACTGCTCATACGAACCTTGTGTCACCTGCTAGCCGCTTTGTGTTTGTGGCGCTGCGCGCACTGCAGTGCGCATGCGCAGATCTGCGGCCGCTCGCTTTCGGTTGGCTTGCGTGACGCGAACCGATAACAGCGCTTCGGTTCTATAGACCCGAACGGTATCGCTACCGAAATGCATACTGAGTAGTGCAAGGACTCTAATTCGACTACTAGACCGTTCGGTGCTCTTGAGTACCGAAACGATCGGAACAGTGGCGGAATGATACAGAATAGGCACGCAAGAGAGGCGCAGTGGAAGATGTCGTGCACTCGTGGCGAACGTCTGCTGCCCATTAACGACAAATTTAGCCGCACTGTCTTAGCAGGTATGTTCGTCATACGTTCCACATTGATTTATGCGGTGTTGCATGTCTGTCAGCACTGTCAACTCAACCCAAACGCCGCTGCTCCCGGTTGTTAAGTGAAGGCCGAAATTTTGTATTATTGGCACACTCTTGTGGGTGGCAGAATTTTAAATTCCCTAACAATTTACGAAGCTCCAAGTACTGTTCGGCATTCAAAGTCTGTTAATTCCCGTCGTGCGGCCGTAATCACGTCGCAAATCTGAGTCACAAATGACAGCTCTAAAAGAGCACTGCCCTTTCACAGGGTGTTTCAAAAATGACCGGTATATTTGAAACGGCAACAAAAACTAAACGAGCAGCGATAGAAATACACCGTTTGTTGCAATATGCTTGGGACAACAGTACGTTTTCAGGCAGACAAACTTTCGAAATTACAGTAGTTACAATTTACAACAACAGATGGCGCTGCGGTCTGGGGAACTCTATAGTACGATATTTTCCACATATCCACCATGCGTAGCAATAATATGGCGTAGTCTCTGAATGAAATTACCCGAAACCTTTGACAACGTGTCTGGCGGAATGGCTTCACATGCAGATGAGATGTACTGCTTCAGCTGTTCAATTGTTTCTGGATTCCGGCGGTACACCTGGTCTTTCAAGTGTCCCCACAGAAAGAAGTCACAGGGGTTCATGTCTGGCGAATAGGGAGGCCAATCCACGCCGCCTCCTGTATGTTTCGGATAGCCCAAAGCAATCACACGATCATCGAAATATTCATTCAGGAAATTAAAGACGTCGGCCGTGCGATGTGGCCGGGCACCATCTTGCACAAACCACGAGGTGTTCGCAGTGTCGACTAAGGCAGTTTGTACCGCCACAAATTCACGAAGAATGTCCAGATAGCGTGATGCAGTAATCGTTTTGGATCTGCAAAATGGGCCAATGATTCCTTTGGAAGAAATGGCGGCCCAGACCGGTACTTTTTGAGGATGCAGGGACGATGGGACTGCAACATGGGGCTTTTCGGTTCCCCATATGCGCCAGTTCTGTTTATTGACGAAGCCGTCCAGGTAAAAATAAGCTTCGTCAGTAAACCAAATGCTGCCCACATGCATATCGCCGTCATCAATCCTGTGCACTATATCGTTAGCGAATGTCTCTCGTGCAGCAATGGTAGCGGCGCTGAGGGGTTGCCGTGTTTGAATTTTGTACGGATAGAGGTGTAAACTCTGGCGCACGAGACGATACGTGGACGTTGGCGTCATTTGGACCGCAGCTGCAACACGGCGAACGGAAACCCGAGGCCGCTGTCGGATCACCTGCTGCACTAGCTGCGCGTTGCCCTCTGTGGTTGCCGTACGCGGTCGCCCTACCTTTCCAGCACGTTCATCCGTCACGTTCCCAGTCCATTGAAATTTTTCAAACAGATCCTTTACTGTATCGCTTTTTGGTCCTTTGGTTACATTAAACCTCCGTTGAAAACTTCGTCTTGTTACAACAACACTGTGTTCTAGGCGGTGGAATTCCAACACCAGAAAAATCCTCTGTTCTAAGGAATAAACCATGTTGTCCACAGCACACTTGCACGTTGTGAACAGCACACGCTTACAGCAGAAAGACGACGTACAGAATGGCGCACCCACAGACTGCGTTGTCTTCTATATCTTTCACATCACTTGCAGCGCCATCTGTTGTTGAAAATTGTAACTACTGTAATTTCGAAAGTTTGTCCGCCTGAAAATGTACTGTTGTCCCAAGCATATTGCAACAAACGGTGTATTTCTATCGCTACTCGTTTAGTTTTTATTGCCGTTTCAAATATACCGGTCATTTTTGAAACACCCTGTATATGCGGCGTTCAAAAATTCTCTCCGGAATGCTGTATCATTCTTAGCCGCACGTGCCGTATGCCGCAGTGAATATACCGAAATGAAACTGAAATACAAGTTATTAATTTATTGAATATTCATTTTTACGTACAAATTTTCACATTAAATGTTGAAAGTGTCCCCCCTGTTGTTGAATACACAATTCACTTCGTCTAATCATGTTTCCAAACGAGGGCTGTAACATTTCTTCTGTAACAGAAGCAGTGAACGTGGATAATGCAGTTTTCAGCTCATCGATGGATTTTGGACGGTTTTTACAGACAGTTGCTTTCGCTGCACTCCAGAAGAAAAAGTCAGGTGGTGTTAGGTCAGGCGATCGTGGAGGCCAAAGTCCCTGTGAAATTATGCGATCACCAGAAACATCAGCAAGCAGTGACATTGAAACGCAAGCTGTATCCGCAGTACACCATCTTGTTTATAATAGCCGTTCAGTATTTCACTTAACACAAGTTCTCCTATGAATGGGTACAGAATATCACTGCAGTACCCGGCCTTGGTGGCCGAGCGGTTCTAGGCGCTACAGTCTGGAACCGCGCGACCGCTGCGGTCGCAGGTTCGAATCCCGCCTCGGGCGTGGATGTGTGTGATGCCCTTAGGTTAGTTAGGTTTAAGTAGTTCTAAGTTCTAGGGGTCTGATGACCTCAGAAGTTAAATCCCATAGTGCTCAGAGCCATTTGAACCATCACTGCAGTATCGATGTGTGTTTATTGTTTAGTTGAAAAATATGGGACCCACAACCCGACGTCTAGAAATTGCAATCCAAACTCCTATTTTGACAGAATGAAGTGGTTCCTCATGGATACACAATGGATTTGCAGTACTCCACATTCGAGAATTTTGCGAGTTCCTGTCCCCGGATAAATCAAACCACGCCCCATCAGTGAAAAACGTTTCATTAAGAATATCCCTTCCATTTTTGAACCATTGACAATAATGCAGTCTCTTGCTATGATCAGTATTTTTCAGTTCTTCAAATTCAAATGGCTGTAAGCACTATGGGACTTAACATCTAAGGTCATCAGTCCCCTAGAACTTAGAACTACTGTACTTAAACCTAACTAACCTAAGGACATCACACACATCCATGCCCGAGGCAGGATTCGGAGTTGGGACCGTAGCAGCGGCGTGGTTCCGGACTGAAGCGCCTAGAACCGCTCGGCCACAGCGGCCGGCGTTCAGTTCTTGCACGACTGTCACTCCGTATGGGAAAAGTTCTATTTTTTTCCTTATAGCTGTGTGCGCCGTTCCGACACTAACATCGATTTCCTGGGGGAGTTTTCTTTCTGACTTCTTCGGCCTCGCGGACATTTTATCGGAAATGTCGAGTAGTTTATCCTCAGACAAAGCGCTAGGACGACCACTTCTCGGTGCATCTGTCACTGAACCCGTACTTCGAAATGTGTTAATCAAACCTCGCACAGTATCGCCGTGTGGGAGTGTTGTCTCTGGCAAAAGTGAGTCTAATGTTTGACAAACTGAAACAGTGAATTTACAGCCAGCTTTGAACACTTGTTCGACTAAAAACACACGTTCTTAAGTGGTTAGCATTTTAACAGTGACAAAAAGGAAAAACACGAACAAAGGAACTGAACTTAAACGTCCACGTCAACACGTAACGACACACACCAAGGATACTACTGACGCTGGCCGAGATAAACGAAGCAGTGGAATGTTGGGAGAGTCCACTTGAAGGGAAGTGACCCAGGCAGGCGAACAATCATACGGAGCTGCGGAGAGACTTTTTGAACACCCTGTCCTTGTGTACGCAATACTACCGCCTTCTGTGCATTTCGCTATTCTATTACTTCTGTTACCTGTGTGTGTGTGTGTGTGTGTGTGTGTGTGTGTGTGTGTGTGTGGGTGGGTGGGTGGGTGGTTCAAAAATGGCTCTGAGCACTATGGGACTTAACATCTATGGTCATCAGTCCCCTAGAACTTAGAACTACTTAAACCTAACTAACCTAAGACAGCACACAACACCCAGCCATCACGAGGCAGAGAAAATCCCTGACCCCGCCGGGAATCGAACCCGGGAACCCGGGCGTGGGAAGCGAGAACGCTACCGCACGACCACGAGATGCGGGCGTGGGTGGGTGGGTGGATGGATGGATTTAATGTTGTTCTCCGCCCCTAAACAGGTCGTCGTCCGCATGCAAGTTACTATAAAACGCGCTTTAGTGTGTATTTCTAACGATAAATTATTCGCGTCGTGTAACAATTGGCGTTTAGTGGCAATTCGGCTTTTATAGCCACTTAATATTTCAGTTGCTTCCACTGCCTCGTAATAAAGTGAATTATCCACGACAATTTGGCGTCTCAGAAATGACAGTGAAAGTGCTTTCACCACTGCATGACATTTGAGATGCGAAAAGCATGACGGAGTCACCGCAACACAAGCTAAAGAGGAGCGAAAAGGCTTTCTCAGTGCTACCGTAACGGCCAAGACAATAGAATTTTAGATTCGTCTATATCAACATTAAGGACTGCGTTCTGGTGGCGGGTATGCCAACATACGACATGTGTTTGCTGTTTTTTTCTGTATCATCATCATCGGTATTCTTCATACGAGAAACTTTTACAATATGAGTTCATTTCGCGCCTTTATGTTCCACAGTGTCATTTATACACTTCGTAAAATTAAAATTTCTCATTGTGAGAGTACTGAAAGGCGATGTGTTTCAATTGTTAAGAATCATTCAAGACCCAAGATGGCATAAAATATATTTTGTTCAAGACAACCACTTTCAACGGTCTTAGCTGTCATCTTCGTGTCTTAAACATTCTTTTGCAGCAAAACATGTTCCTTTGAACCTCACGCAGAAGATTTCAAGTGGATAGAACTCAGCACATTATAAACTTCTGACATCGCTTAAACATTTGAAAACGCACAGCAGCTTGTCCAGAACGCCATTTGCATATACTTATTGCTCGGAGATGCTTGTTACGTGATACAGATACGGTACACAATAGCACATCAGTTAGTGTAAGGTGGACACGTACTGAACTGCAAATCCACTTTAAATGGGCTTCAAGGTACCTCGACATCTTGCACATGAGGTTCAACATACGCTATGTGATCAAAAGTATCCGGACACCTGGAGGAAAATGATTTACAAGTTCGTGGCGCCCTCCATTGGTAATGCTGGAATTCAATATGGTTTTGGCCCACCCTCAGCCTTGATGACAGCTTCCACTCTTGCAGGCATACGTTCAGTCAGGTGCTGGAAGGTTTCTTGGGGAGTCGCAGCACATTCTTCATGGAGTGCTGGACTGAGGAGAGGTGTCGATTTCGGTCGGTGAGGCCTGGCACAAAGTCGGTGTTCCAAAACATCCCAAAGGTGTTCTATAGGATTCAGTCGAGGGACATGAAAGGGAAGCAGTGGTTGGGAAGGGAGTAAGACAGGGTTGTAGCCTCTCCCCGATGTTGTCCAATCTGTATATTGAGCAAGCAGTAAAGGAAACAAAAGAAAAATTCGGAGTAGGTATTAAAATTCATGGAGAAGAAATAAAAACTTTGAGGTTCGCCGATGACATTGTAATTCTGTCAGAGACAGCAAAGGACTTGGAAGAGCAGTTGAACGGAATGGACAGTGCTTTGAAAGGAGGATATAAGATGAACATCAACAAAAGCAAAACGAGGATAATGGAATGTAGTCGAATTAAGTCGGGTGATGCTGAGGGAATTAGATTAGGAAATGAGACACTTAAAGTACTAAAGGAGTTTTACTATTTGGGGAGCAAAATAACTGATGATGGTCGAAATAGAGAGGATATAAAATGTTGGCTGGCAATGGCAAGGAAATCGTTTCTGAAGAAGAGAAATTTGTTAACATCGAGTATAGATTTAAGTGTCAGGAAGTCATTTCTGAAAGTATTTGTATGGATTGTAGCCATGTATGGAAGTGAAACATGGGCGATAAATAGTTTGGACAAGAAGAGAATAGAAGCTTTCGAAATGTGGTGCTACAGAAGAATGCTGAAGATAAGGTGGGTAGATCACATAACTAATGAGGAGGTATTGAATAGGATTGGGGAGAAGAGAAGTTTGTGGTACAACTTGACTAGAAGAAGGGATCGGTTGGTAGGACATGTTTTGAGGCATCAAGGGATCACAAATTTAGCATTGGAGGGCAGCGTGGAGGGTAAAAATCGTAGAGGGAGACCAAGAGATGAATACACTAAGCAGATTCAGAAGGATGTAGGTTGCAGTAGGTAGTGGGAGATGAAGAAGCTTGCACAGGATAGAGTAGCATGGAGAGCTGCATCAAACCAGTCTCAGGACTGAAGACTGCAACAACAGCAACAACAACAATATTTCAACTGTTTCCATAACGTGTCGCTAAGAGAATTATCCGCCGCAATTTTATGTTTCAGTGGTAATAATAGAACTGCTTTCACGACTGCGGAGCTTTTATGAACTTTCCGGGAGTCAACCGATCTTCAGTTATAGAAGAAGCATTCGCATTGCTAATGTAACGACCAAGGCAGTAGAATTTTAGATTTCTTCCACTCTGCATTAAGGCCGTTGTAGAGGAGGGGCCGAGGGCCTAAGTACATGTTAACGTGACAAGTTGTCATCTTGGAAGCGAATATCGTTTTGTTCAAAAAATAGCTCCAAGCACTATGGGACTTAACATCTGAGGTCATCAGGCCCCTAGAACTTAGAACTACTTAAACCTAACTAACATAAGGACATCACACGCATCCATGCCCGACGCAGGATTCGAACCTGCGACCGTAGCAGCAGTGCGCTTCCGGACTGAAGCGCCTAGAACCGCTCGGCCACATCGGCTGAAGATGGTTTTGTTATGACTAAAATTTTGGTTCTGTTACGTTGGTATAGGGTGCATTATAGCGTGTGATAAAGGTTAATTTGACCTCTGGAATAGCTTTATAAACTCGATACCTTACATGCTTTTCTCATCTCTATCTGTTTCTGTTGCGTTCCTTCCAGCCTGGTCTGCTAATCTTGTCCTGTTACCTATATCTCTTTCCCTGACCACTGAATACCTTCAGCAGGTTTAATTTGTTTCTCTATTGCTACCAAGCATCAGTGTTGAACATATTAGGTAGGCCCGTATGTTCGCAGTGATTTTCTGTAAGTTTACTAACCACAATGGATACACTTTTTATTTTTTATTTTTTTGTCATCAGTCTGCTGACTGGTTTGATGCGGCCCGCCACGAATTCCTTTCGTGTGCTAACCTCTTCATCTCAGAGTAGCACTTGCAAATTTACGTCCTCAATTATTTGCTTGACGTATTCCAATCTCTGTCTTCCTCTACAGTTTTTGCCCTCTACAGCTCACTCTAGTACCATGGAAGTCATTCCCTCATGTCTTAGCAGATGACCTATCATCCTGTCCCTTCTCCTTATCAGTGTTTTCCACATATTCCTTTCCTCTCCGATTCTGCGTAGAACCTCCTCATTCCTTACCTTATCAGTCCACCTAATTTTCAACATTCGTCTATAGCACCACATCTCAAATGCTTCGATTCTCTTCTGTTCCGGTTTTCCCACAGTCCATGTTTCACTACCATACAATGCTGTACTCCAGACGTACATCCTCAGAAATTTATTCCCCAAATTAAGGCCGGTATTTGATATTAGTAGACTTCTCTTGGCCGGAAATGCCTTTTTTGCCATAGCGAGTCTTCTTTTGATGTCCTCCTTGCTCCGTCCGTCATTGGTTATTTTACTGCCTAGGTAGCAGAATTCCTTAACTTCATTGACTTCGTGACCATCAATCCTGATGTTAAGTTTCTCTCTGTTCTCATTTCTACTACTTCTCATTACCTCCGTCTTTCTCCGATTTACTCTCAAACCGTACTGTGTACTCATTAGACTGTTCATTCCGTTCAGCAGATCATTTAATTCTTCTTCACTTTCACTCAGGATAGCAATATCATTAGCGAATCGTATCACTGATATCCTTTCACCTTGTATTGTAATTCCACTCCTGAACCATCGAGGAAGCAATGATGGAAATAAAAATAAAAGAAAGATACACACAACAGAAGCTTAAGTCATCAATAATACGTTCTCCTTCACTATTTACAATAGTCTGCCATCGCTGTGGTAACTTTTAGATTCTGCGAGTGTAGAAATCGCGTGGGTTTGAGGCCAAGAACTCGTCGAGCCGTGATCGGAGAGAATTTTCACCCCGGAATGGAAATTTCTTGAAGATTATTCGACGCAGAGAGGAGGAGGTCAAAGTCTGAGGGCGCAGGATCAGGTGAATCACGTGGGTGCGGACTGGCATTCTAACCCAACTCCTGCCACTTCACGCAATCTTCCAGGTCGTCATTCTTGCACTGCGACTGCGTGACGTCTTTTGTTAACAGTAAATGTTAACAGTGACGGGTATACCTCGGGGAAGCAATACGTAGTATACCAGGCCGCCGCTGTCTCGAAGGGCGCATCTTTTATGCATGCAGGCAGGTCTTTTATGGGGAGTTGCTGCTTTATTCGGGCTCGACCATTTCTTTTTTTTTCCCCCGTGTTAGCAGAAGAAAGCCACCATTTCTCGCGACGAGTAATGAAACAGCATGGGAATGGTCGGTGTTGTTCACGAGCCAATTTATGACGAGCAAGCAGAGACGCACGTAGGGCTAGCCATCGATTTTTGTCATTTTGGCTTAGAGCATGCGGTACCCATACACCCGACTACTGAACCTTCCCCACTGCATGCAAATTTGTCACGATAAAGGAAAGATCACAGTTATCCACCAGGTTAGCGGAGAGTGCTAATGCGCTGCTTCGTGGACTCGGGTAGGCGCGCCGGCCCCAGATAAAATCCGCCCGGCGGACTAGCGACGAGCCTCGATGTGGTTTTTAAGCGGTTTTCCACATCCCACCACGTGAATACCGGGCTGGTCCCCCAGTTCCGCCTCAGTTACACGACTCACAGACATTTGAAAAAAATTCGCACTATTCCATGGATTACGAGGTGCGGCTAGAAAAAAACCGGACTGATGCTCGAAAAAACATTTATGTACAATTATTTACAATTTCATGTTATCTCCTTCAATGTACTCTCCTCCTCGGTCTCTACACCGCTCCATACGAATTTTCCACTGTTCATAGCAATGCTGCAGATCATTTTCGGCAAGTCCGTACATTACTTCCGTCGCTTTTTCTTTTACTGCTTCAACAGTCTCAAATCTAGTTCCTTTCAAAGCTGACTTGACTTTAGGGAAAAGAAAAAAGTCACAGGGGGCCAAATCAGGTGAGTAGGGTGGATGATCTAAGATGTGAATGTTGTGTTTTGCCAAAAATGTCTTCACTGACAACGCACTGTGAGCTGGGGCATTGTCTTGGTGAAGGATCCGTGACTTTTTTCTACACAAATCGTTCCGTTTTCTCCGTGCTCGCTCACGTAGGGTAGCCAGGACGCTAATGTAGTAATGCTGATTCACTGTTTGTCCCTCTGGTACCCAATCAATGTGCACAATCCCTTTGATGTCAAAAAAAAACAATCATCATTGCCTTGAATTTCGATTTTGACATTCGTGCTTTTTTTTGTCGTGGAGATCCAGGAGTTTTCCAATGCATCGATTGGCGTTTAGTTTCGGGATCGTAAGCAAAAAACCATGATTCATCGCAAGTAATAACATTTTGCAAGAAGGTGGGATCACTTTCAATGTTTTCCAGGATGTCAGAACAAATCATTCTTCGGCGTTCCTTCTGTTCAATTGTGAGACACTTTGGAACCATTTTTGAACACACTTTGTTCATGTTGAAACTTTTATGAAAAATCTGCCTAACACTTTCCTTGGCAACTCCTGTTAACTCAGACACTGCTCTGATTGTTAAACGGCGATCTTGTCGAACAAGTTTACCGATTTTTTCAATGTTTGCATCAGTTTTTGCTGACAATGGTCTGCCAGTGCGAGTGTCATCACTGGTGTCTTCGCGGCCATCTTTAAATCGTTTAAACCACTCAAACACTTGTGTTCGCAATAAACAATCATCGCCGTACACTTGTTGTAACATTACAAACGTTTCACTTGCAGATTTTCCTAGTTTGAAACAAAATTTGATGTTAACACGCTGTTCTTTCTGTACACTCAACATTTTCCGACGCACAGACAAAACGTCAACTACTTAAAACAGACGCCACGGGCAGACTGAGTGCAGGAGGCAGATGAAACTCGAGCAGTAGGCGGAGCGAGAGTCACGTGACAGGCCACGCGACTTTCAGCCTTATTGCATTCGTTTTATTGTTTCACCAGTACTAGTCCGGTTTTTTTCTAGCCACACCTCGTACTCTAGACACGGACAGTTGGGGTACACTGATTCCGTCCTGGGGGTACGGGGTGGCAGCAGGAGAGCATCCGGCCACCCCTTCAATTAACCTTGCCAAATGCGATAAACCATGCCGACCCAGCGTCATTGCGGGAGAATGGCACAAGCAAAAGAAATAGAGGAAGGAAGGATCACAGTCCATCATTGTCGGTTAATACGTTTGAATGATCTGCATCGAACCTCCAAGTCTTCCTGAACGTGGAGAGTCACTAATGTCAAAACGATCCTCCTCGAAACGAAAAAACCATTTTCTTGCCGTGCTGTCCAATAGGATTTCCCCCCCATAAACGGTGCAAATGTTTCAGTCTGCTTACGCTGCTGTCACCCCTCTATTGAACTCAGTGCAGAACAATATGTCGGAAATGTTCCGATTTCTCGACATGGCACTCCATTGTCTGGCGCCAGAGGTCCACTCACTATCTCCACATGAAAAAAGTGAGGATATCTAAACTGAAACAGTAACATACTCCGAGGAGCATAGGGGACGACGCAGGACCCCGTAAAGGGGATGAATGATGACGATGAAGACGACACAACAACACCCAGTCATCTCGAGGCAGGAAAAATCCCTGACCCCGCCGGGAATCGAACCCGGGACCCCATGCGCTGGAAGCGAGAACGCTACCGCAAGACCACAGTGTACTACAAATAAAAAAATTGACACTTGGTAATTGAACCAGTAGCAACCGTAATACCAAAATGCAAAACGAAAGTGCTACGAACTTGTGCAGCAACCTAATATACATTCAATAGTAGGATTAAACGACTGCATCCCTTACCATACCTCCTCTTTATTCCGAGCGCTTCGTTCTTGATCTTCCAGTCTTGTTTCTCGCTGAATTTTTTTTTTTTTCTTTTAATGGACCAAACTGCTGAGGTCATCGGACCATAGACTTACGCACTACTTAAACTAACTTACGCTAAGAACAACACACACACCCATGACCGGCGAAGGACTCAAACCTCCGACGGGAGGAGCCGTGCAATCCGTGAGATGGCGCCTCAAACCGCGCGGCCACTCCGCGCGGCTCTCGCTGCTCAGTTCTTGTACATATTGTGTCCTATCCGCCTTTCCCTACAGCGTATAGATAGTTTTCTGAAAACTTCGAACAGCTAGTATCATTTTAGTGGGTCGAACGCTTTTTCCACGTCGTCAAATCCTGTATCGTAGCTTTATTTTTCTTAATACAGACATCAAAAAAATTTTCCAACCCGGTTCCCAGAACTCCTGAAGATAGACGTCGACTGTGTATATTGTATCACAGACACAGTCCCTTTGACGGTTCAGAGATGTTACTAAACCGGCCCAAAGATGTAAACAACCACGCATGAGCAGCGCCTATTAGACAGAGGGGGTCCGACAGCCGATCAGTTCCGGTCGTTCCACCAGAAAGGAGGTACACGGCTCGTGTTGTCTGTAGTTCAACCGTGCCTAGACGGTCAATACCGCGTTTCGATCGCGTCCGCATTGTTTGTGCCAGGAAGGGCTCCCAACAAGGGAAGTGTCCGGGCGTCTCAGAGTGAACCAAAGCGATGTTGTTCGGACACGGAGGAGAGACAGAGAGACAGGAACTGTCGATGACATGCCTCGCTCAGACCACCCGAGGGCTTCTACTGCAGTGGATGACCGCTACATACAGATACTGCCTCGGAGGAATCCTGACAGCAACGCCCCCAAATAATGGTTTTCGTCCAGCCACAGGACGTCGTGCTACGACTCAAACTGTGCACAATAGGCTGGAAGATGCGCAACTTCACTCCCGACCTTCAGGGCGAGGTCCATCTTTGCAACCACGACACCTGGCAGCGCGGTACAGATGGAGCCAACAACATGCCGAATGGACCGCTCAGGATTGGCATCACATTCTCTTCCCCGATGAGTGTCGCATATGCCTTCAACCAGACAATCGTCGGAGATGCGTTTGGAGGCAACCCGGTCAGGCTGAACACTTTACACACACTGTCCAGCGAGTGCAGCAAGGTGGAGGTTCCCTGCTGATTTGGTCTGCCATTATGTGGGGCCGACGTACGCCGCTGGCGGTCACGGAAGACGCCGTAACGGCTGTAAGATACGTGAATGCCATCCTCCGACCGATAGAGCAACCAATCGGCGGCATATTGGCGAGGCATTCGTCTTCATGGACGACAGTTCGCGTCCCCACCGTGCACATCTTGTGAATCACTTCCTTCAGGATGACGACATCGCTCGACTAGAGTGGCCAGCATGTTCTCTAGACATGAACGCTATCGAACATTCCTGCGATAGACTGGAAAGGGGTGTTTATGGACGACGAGAACCACCAACCACTTTGAGGGATCTACGCCAAATCGCCGTCGAGGAGTGGGACAATCTGGAACAACAGTGCCTTGATGAACTTGTGGATAGTACGCGACACCGAATACAGGCATGCATCAATGCAAGAGGACGTGCTACTGGGTATTAGAGGTAGCAGTGTGTACAGCAATCTGGACCACCACCACTGAAAGTCTCGTTGTATGGTGGAACAACATGCAGTGTGTGGTTTTCATGGGCAATAAAAAGGGCGGAAATGATGTTTATGTTGATCTGTATTCCAATTTTCTGTACAGATTCCGGAACTCTCGGAAGCGAGGTCATCAAAAACTTTTTTTGATGTCTGTACTTGGAAGGGGACAATAATGTTGTTTGAAAAAAAAAAACATTAAAACTGTGGTTGTTGTTGTGGTCTTCAGTCTTGAGACTGGTTTGATGCAGCTCTCCATGCTACTCTATCCTGTGCATGCCTCTTCATTTCCCAGTACCTACTGCAACCTACATCCTTCTGAATCTGCTTAGTGTATTCATCTCTTGGTCTCCCTCTACGATTTTTACCCTCCACGGTGCCCTCCAATGCTAAATTTGTGATCCCTTGATGCCTCAGAACATGTCCTACCAACCGATCCCTTCTTCTAGTCAAGTTGTGCCACAAACTTCTCTTCTCCCCAATCCAATTCAATACCTCCTCATTAGTTACATGATCTACCCACCTTATCTTCAGCATTCTTCTGTAGCACCACATTTCGAAAGCTTCTATTCTCTTCTTGTCCAAGCTAGTTATCGTCCACGTTTCACTTCCATACATGGCTACACTCCATACAAATACTTTCAGAAACGACTTCCTGACACTTAAATCTATACTCGATATTAACAAATTTCTCTTCTTCCGAAACGCTTTCCTTGCCATTGCCAGTCTACATTTTATATCCTCTCTACTTCGACCATCATCAGTTATTTTACTCCCTAAATAGCAAAACTCCTTTACTACTTTAAGTGTCTCATTTCCTAATCTAATTCCCTCAGCATCACCCGACTTAATTAGACTACATTCCATTATCCTCGTTTTGCTTTTGTTGATGTTCATCTTATATCCTCCTTTCAAGACACTGTCCATTCCGTTCAACTGCTCTTCCAAGTCCTTTGCTGTCTCTGACAGAATTACAATGTCATCTGGCGAACCTCAAAGTTTTTACTTCTTCTCCATGAATTTTAATACCTACTCCGAATTTTTCTTTTGTTTCCTTTACTGCTTGCTCAATATACAGATTGAATAACATCGGGGAGAGGCTACAACCCTGTCTCACTCCTTTCCCACCACTGCTTCCCTTTCATGCCCCTCGACTCTTATAACTGCCATCTGGTTTCTGTACAAATTGTAAATAGCCTTTCGCTCCCTGTATTTTACCCCTGCCGCCTTCAGAATTTGAAAGAGAGTATTCCAGACAACATTGTCAAAAGCTTTCTCTAAGTCTACAAATGCTAGAAACGTGGGTTTGCCTTTTCTTAATCTTTCTTCTAAGAAAAGTCGTAAGGTTAGTATTGCCTCACGTGTTCCAACATTTCTACGGAATCCAAACTGATCTTCTCCGAGGTCCGCTTTTACCAGTTTTTCCATTCGTCTGTAAAGAATTTTCGTTAGTATTTTGCAGCTGTGACTTATTGAACTGATAGTTCGGTAATTTTCACATGTGTCAACACCTGCTTTCTTTGGGATTGGAATTATTATATTCTTCTTGAAGTCTGAGGGTATTTCGCCTGTCTCATACATCTTGCTCGCCAGATGGTAGAGTTTTGTCATGACTGGCTCTCCCCAGGTAGATAAAAATAAGTCTCATTACTTCTCTCACACGCTTCGTATGTACTTGCCGCATGAGGTTATCGTAACGGCAACAGGCAGTGTTCCAGCATTGCGGTGGACAGATGTGGTAACGTCCTGCCGTTTCAGTCTAAAAACGGCCCAGTACGAGAAATGCCGCATTCATTGGACCAAATATCGTCCTCGATTCCATGCACCGTCCACCACACGCTCTGCAATATACACTGAGGTGAGATACACTCCTGGAAATTGAAATAAGAACACCGTGAATTCATTGTCCCAGGAAGTGGAAACTTTATTGACACATTCCTGGGGTCAGATACATCACATGATCACACTGACAGAACCACAGGCACATAGACACAGGCAACAGAGCATGCACAATGTCGGCACTAGTACAGTGTATATCCACCTTTCGCAGCAATGCAGGCTGCTATTCTCCCATGGAGACGATCGTAGAGATGCTGGATGTAATCCTGTGGAACGGCTTGCCATGCCATTTCCACCTGGCGCCTCAGTTGGACCAGCGTTCGTGCTGGACGTGCAGACCGCGTGAGACGACGCTTCATCCAGTCCCAAACATGCTCAATGGGGGACAGATCCGGAGATCTTGCTGGCCAGGGTAGTTGACTTACACCTTCTAGAACACGTTGGGTGGCACGGGATACATGCGGACGTGCATTGTCCTGTTGGAACAGCAAGTTCCCTTGCCGGTCTAGGAATGGTAGAACGATGGGTTCGATGACGGTTTGGATGTACCGTGCACTATTCAGTGTCCCCTCGACGATCACCAGTGTTGTACGGCCAGTGTAGGAGATCGCTCCCCACACCATGATGCCGGGCGTTGGCCCTGTGTGCCTCGGTCGTATGCAGTCCTGATTGTGGCGCTCACCTGCACGGCGCCAAACACGCATACGACCATCATTGGCACCAAGGCAGAAGCGACTCTCATCGCTGAAGACGACACGTCTCCATTCGTCCCTCCATTCACGCCTGTCGCGACACCACTGGAGGCGGGCTGCACGATGTTGGGGCGTGAGCGGATGACGGCCTAACGGTGTGCGGGACCGTAGCCCAGCTTCATGGAGACGGTTGCGAATGGTCCTCGCCGATACCCCAGGAGCAACAGTGTCCCGAATTTGCTGGGAAGTGGCGGTGCGGTCCCCTACGGCACTGCGTAGGATCCTACGGTCTTGGCGTGCATCCGTGCGTCGCTGCGGTCTGGTCCCAGGTCGACGGGCACGTGCACCTTCCGCCGACCACTGGCGACAACATCGATGTACTGTGGAGACCTCACGCCCCACGTGTTGAGCAATTCGGCGGAACGTCCACCCGGCCTCCCGCATGCCCACTATACGCCCTCGCTCAAAGTCCGTCAACTGCACATACGGTTCACGTCCACGCTGTCGCGGCATGCTACCAGTGTTAAAGACTGCGATGGAGCTCCGTATGCCACGGCAAACTGGCTGACACTGACGGCGGCGGTGCACAAATGCTGCGCAGCTAGCGCCATTCGACGGCCAACACCGCGGTTCCTGGTGTGTCCGCTGTGCCGTGCGTGTGATCATTGCTTGTACAGCCCTCTCGCAGTGTCCGGAGCAAGTATGGTGGGTCTGACACACCGGTGTCAATGTGTTCTTTTTTCCATTTCCAGGAGTGTAACTCGTCGGATATATGCTAATACCGCCTCAGACTGGAACCGCGCGCCGGTGTGGCCGTGCGGTTTTAGGCGCTTCAGTCTGGAACCGCGTGACCGCTACGGTCGCAGTTTCAATTCCTGCCTTGGGCATGGATGTGTGTGATGTCCTTAGGTTAGTTAGGTTTAAGTAGTTCTAAGTTCTAGGGGACTGATGACCTCAGATGTTAAGTCCCGTAGTGCTAAAAAGGGGAGGTCGCCAATTGTGAAATTCAGACTCGATTCATACTGCGCATAATAAAAGCTCATGGCCAGAGGTGTAATGTGGCAAAGCACCAAGATGCACTTCTCAGCCGTTGTCGAGAAAATCGACAGTTAAAAGAAACCGTTGCGGTGAAATACTCTCTACGATTAATAATTTTCTACAGCGTCGTGGCGCAGCAGTAAGCGGTCGGGTTCGTTATCCGAATGGTCGTCGGATCGAATCTCGCGCCATGCAACCTTTTTTTTAGTATTTGTTTTTTGTAATTCAAATATATAATTCCCGGCAGTCAGTTGCAACAATTATGCATATAATAAGTTGTTGAAAGTCGTTTGTCGTGGAAAAACTGGCGACTTCGAACATCATTATGTTTTCCGCAAACAAAGTTGTATTTCACAAATGTTATTAATAGTCTTCATAATGTTAACCACGTATAGTTAACGGAAGACGTAGAAACGAATATGTATAGCGTAAGTCAAACGTTCGAATTAGAATAGAGACCCCACGAACACAAACTTGCTGTGGCAGGTATGAAATATAAACTCCGTTACTCGCTCGTTACACTTGAAGGACAGATGTTGAATGGGCCGAAACGAGCCACCTCATAACAGCGTAGTTGCCTGCTAACTTCGAAAGAAGGTAGATGCGGTCCCTAGCGCAACTTATAACATCGTCGCAAATCAGTGCGGACGGGAGAGCTTTGGTACACCCTGTTAAACAAGCGGAAAAATGGAGGCGGTACAATTGGAGAGCGATCCTCCTTCACCAACATGCATAAGCAATTCATTAATAGTTCGAATTACAAAAACTAATAATAAAGAAAATTGCATGGCGCGAGATTCGATCCGGCGACCTTCGGATTACGAACCCGAGCGCTTACCGCTGCTCCACGACGCTGTAAAAAAAAATTATTAATCGTAGAGAGTATTTCACCGCAACGGTTTCTTTTAACTGTCGATTTTCTCGACAACGGCTGAGAAGTGCATCTTGGTGCTTTGCCACATTACACCTCTGGCCATGAGCTTTTATTATGCGCAGTACGAATCGAATCTGAATTTCACAATTGGCGGCCTCCCCTTGTAAGAGCCATTTGAACCAGCCTCCTAATACCATGTCGGACCTCCTTTATCTCTGCGCAGTACAGAAACTCGGCTTCCCATGGACTCAACAAGTCGTTGGAAGTCCCCTGTTGAAATATTGAGCCTTCCTGCCTCTATAGCCCCCCCCCCCCATAGTTGCGCAAGTGTCGCCGGTGCGGTATTTTGACCACGAACTGACCTCTCGATTGTGTGCCATGAAATGTTCCTCAAACCGATCGCCAACGATTGTGGCCTGGTGACATGACGCACTGTCATCCATATAAATGCCATCGTTGTTTGGGAACATAAAGCCACAGAATGGCTTCAAATCGTCTCCGTTAGCCGAACATGCAGGGAACACAGTCCATTTGGTGTAAACACAGCCCACACGAATACGGAGCCACCACTAGCTTCCACAGTGCCTTGATGGCAACCTGGGTCCATAGCTTTGTGGAGTCTGCGCCACAGTCCAACTCATCCATAAGCTCACACACCCAAACCTCCAAATGGTTCAAATGGCTCTGAGCACTGTGGGACTTAACTTCTGAGTTCATCAGTCCCCTAGGAACTTGGAACTACTTAAACCTAACTAAGCTAAGGACATCACACACACATCCATGGCCGAGACAGGATTCGAACCTGCGGCCGTAGTGGTCGCGCGGTTCCAGACTGTAGCTCCTAGAACCGCTCGTCCACCCCGGCCGGCTAAACCTCCAAATGTCAGACACTTAGATCCGTACCAAACATTGTATGTAGATAGCATATCAACCAATACACTGATTTAATTCGTCCAACACAACGGGAGTAAACATGCTATGGACCACAGGAAAAGCACAGATGTGAATAATTAAAAGATATAGCTTTCGTGGGGAAGTTGGTAGAGCCCCTAGATCGTCGTACCAAAGGTACTAGATTCAAACCCTGACGATGATAACGTTTTTGCTACGTTATATGAGAAAGTGTTATATGCGACTACTCATACTTCTGCACGTGTAATGCAATTTTTTCTTTGTTCTATTTTTACACTTGTATACGTTTATTCTGTGAAATTACAAATGCACTAGCTGCTTCATCACGAATGGCGTCTGTAATGTCGCACATGTCTATCTGTACGAATGTACTGTATAGCTTTGCTGCGGTCAACTAACGAAGCGAAATCGGACTGCCAAAATAACATCGCTACAAACTCCCGAAAGCCTTTTTACATCTCATGAAAATATTCTCCCGTATAACAATTTCACGCCTGAACAGTTAAAAAAAACTATCTTTGCAAAAACAGACATAATGTCGATGGGATAACAGCAATCAGTGATTTTCTAATGTTACTTATAATCCGTCTTGATTGCAAATATTCATGCGACCGGTCATATGGATAAAAAATTTGCAATCAAGACGCATTATACAGGGTGTTTCAAAAATGACCGGTATATTTGAAACGGCAATAAAAACTAAACGAGCAGCGATAGAAATACACCGTTTGTTGCAATACGCTTGGGACAACAGTACGTTTTCAGGCAGACAAACTTTCGAAATTACAGTAGTTACAATTTTCAACAACAGATGGCGCTGCAAGTGATGTGAAAGATATAGAAGACAACGCAGTCTGTGGGTGCGCCATTCTGTACGTCGTCTTTCTGCTGTAAGCGTGTGCTGTTCACAACGTGCAAGTGTGCTGTGGACAACATGGTTTATTCCTTAGAACAGAGGATTTTTCTGGTGTTGGAATTCCACCGCCTAGAACACAGTGTTGTTGCAACGAGACGAAGTTTTCAACGGAGGTTTAATGTAACCAAAGGACTGAAAAGCGATACAATGAAGAATCTGTTTGAAAAATTTCAACGGACTGGGAACGTGACGGGTGAACGTGCTGGAAAGGTAGGGCGACCGCGTACGGCAACCACAGAGGGCAACGCGCAGCTAGTGCAGCAGGTGATCCGACAGCGGCCTCGGGTTTCCGTTCGCCGTGTTGCAGCTGCGGTCCAAATGACGCCAACGTCCACGTATCGTCTCGTGCGCCAGAGTTTACACCTCTATCGGTACAAAATTCAAACGCGGCAACCCCTCAGCGCCGCTACCATTGCTGCACGAGAGACATTCGCTAACGATATAGTACACAGGATTGATGACGGCGATATGCATGTGGGCAGCATTTGGTTTACTGACGAAGCTTATTTTTACCTGGACTGCTTCGTCAATAAACAGAACTGGCGCATATGGGGAACCGAAAAGCCCCATGTTGCAGTCCCATCGTCCCTGCATCCTCAAAAAGTACTGGTCTGGGCCGCCATTTCTTCCAAAGGAATCATTGGCCCATTTTTCAGATCCGAAACGATTACTGCATCACGCTATCTGGACACTCTTCGTGAATTTTGTGGCGGTACAAACTGCCTTAGACGACACTGCGAACACCTCGTGGTTTATGCAAGATGGTGCCCGGCCACATCGCACGGCCGACGTCTTTAATTTCCTGAATGAATATTTCGATGATCGTGTGATTGCTTTGGGCTATCCGAAACATACAGGAGGCGGCGTGGATTGGCCTCCCTGTTCGCCAGATATGAACCCCTGTGACTTCTTTCTGTGGGGACACTTGAAAGACCAGGTGTACCGCCAGAATCCAGAAACAATTGAACAGCTGAAGCAGTACATCTCATCTGCATGTGAAGCCATTCCGCCAGACACGTTGCCAAAGGTTTCGGGTAATTTCATTCAGAGACTACGCCATATTATTGCTACGCATGGTGGATATGTGGAAAATATCGTACTATAGAGTTTCCCAGACCGCAGCGCCATCTGTTGTTGACAATTGTAACTACTGTAATTTCGAAAGTTTGTCTGCCTGAAAATGTACTGTTGTCCCAAGCATATTGCAACAAACGGTGTATTTCTATCGCTGCTCGTTTAGTTTTTATTGCCGTTTCAAATATACCGGTCATTTTTGAAACACCCTGTATATCTGCCTAATATCGTGTAGGACTCACGCGAGCACATAGAAGTGCCGCAACACGACGTGTCATGGACTCGACTGGAATCTGAAGTACTGCTGGAGGGAATTGACACCACGGATCTTGCATGGCTGTCCCTAAACCCGTAAGAGTACGAGGGGGTGGAGATCTCTTCTGAACAGCACATTGCAAGGCATCCCAGATATGCTCAATAATGTTCGTGTCTGGGGAGTTTGCTGGCTAGGGGAACTGCTTAAACTGAAAAGAGTGTTCCTGGAGTCACTCTGTAGCAATTCTGGCCGTGTGGGGTGTCGCATTGTCCTGCTGGAATTTCCAAAGTCCGTTGAAATGCACAGTGCACATCAGACAGGATGCTTACGCGCGTGTCACCTGTCAGAGTCTTGTCAAGACGTATCAGGGGTCCCATATCACTCCAGCTGCACACTTCCCCCCCCCCCCCCCCCACACCATTACAGAGCCTCCACCAGCTTCAACAGTGCCCTGCTCACATGCAGGATGCACGGATTCGTGAAGTTGTCTCCATACCCGTGCGCGCCCATCCGCTCGATAGAATTTGAAATGAGACTCGGCCGACCAGGAAACATGTTTCCAGTCATCTGCAGTCCAATGCTGGTATTGACGGGCCCAGGAGAGACGTAAAGCTTTGTCTAGTGCAACCATCAAGCGTACACGATTGGGCCCTCATCTCCGAAAGCCCGTATCGATTATGTTTCGTTGAACGGTTTGCACGCTGACACTGAAATCTGCAGGAATCTGCGGAAGGGTTGCACTTCTGCCACGATGAACGATTCTCTTCAGTCGCCGTTGGTCCCGTTCTTGCAGGATCTTTTTCCGGCCGCAGCGATGTCGGAGATTCGGCGTGTTACAAAATCGTTAAGGCTTTCGTGGCCACTTGTTGACAAACTGCCTATTGGCTTCTGTCTCGGGTTCTTCGGCCGACGTTCATCTAATGATTCTTCTGACGTTTCGCCAGCACGAGTGGCTGGCATTGTCAGAGCTTCTCCCTCCATTGCCGGTGGTGAACTGGAGGCGAGCTCGCGGCCGCAGACTGTACGTACCTGGCGCGCCAACGTCCGAGGGTTTCTCCGCGGTCATTTCCGGTGCGGTTCTCCTCTTGCTACCTGCGACGGTCGTTCGCTGCAGTACGGGCAGCCAGGATCCGTTTACCTTAAGGCTTTCCTCTTTCTTGTTGAAACTGTTCGCGTGTTTTTGGATTTCTGCAGCTTCTCTGAACAAGCGCGTGTGGTAGTGCTTCTCTACAGCCAGAACTTCCGTGTCGGCGAATTTTATTACGTGGTCGCTCTCATTGAGTGCGTGCTCTGCCACGGCAGATTTCTGCACCTGCCCCAACCTGCAATGTCGCTTATGCTCTTTGATCCTGGTGTTAATTGATCGTCCAGTCATTCCGACATAAACTTTTCCGCATGTGCATGGTATGCGGTATATTCCCGACATTGCAAGTGGGTCTCTTTTCTCCTTCGCCGATCTAAGACACTCTTTGATCTTCCTTGTCGGTTTGAAAATCGTCTCTACGCCGTGTTTGCGCAATATACGGCCGATTCTGTCCGTCACTCCGGGAATGTAGGGCAGAAAGGCCGTACCCGACATTTCTTCTTCTGGTTCCTTACTTCGCCGAGTGTTTGGCTCTGTTACACTTCTAATATAATTTGTGGAGTACCCATTGCTCCTCAGGACAGTTTCCAGGTGTTGCATTTCTCGTTTGAGGTGTTGCGGCTCACATATTCGTCCCGCTCTCGTTACGGGCGTACTAATCATGCGTCTTTTCTGGCTCGGGTGGTGGTTTGACAGTTTGTGCAGGTATCGGTCCGTGTGTGTCGGTTTCCGATACACGCCGTGTTCCAGGTTTTCGCCGTCCCTTGTGATCAGCACATCTAGAAATTATTGATTGGCGAGTCCATGTTGTCTTGTGCACAACGACCAGATAGCAGGTATACTTGAAAAAAGAGACAGCATTGGTCGTCTATTTTTTACTATTGCCGTAAGCTTAGTGACAACAGTGCATCCCAATTTAAGTTATACAACATAGCACTGAAGATGGTCACTCAGTGACAGAAAATCGATTTTGCAATAGTAAAAAATAGACGGCCAATGCTGTCTCTTTTTTCAAGTACATCTAGAAATGGCTGTTTCTTGTCTTTTTCTACTTCCATGGTAAATGTTATGTCGGCATGGAGGCTGTTCAGGTGTCTTAGGAAGTCACCGAGCAGCTCTTCACCATGGCTCCACACCACGAACGTGTCATCGACGTACCTGTACCACACCTTAGGTTTGAAAGTCGCCGAGTCCAGTGCCTGTGCTTCGAATTGCTCCATGAAGAAGTTGGCCACCACTGGACTGAGAGGACTACCCGTGGCGACGCCTTCCAGCTGTTCGTAGAAATCGACATTCCACGTGAAATAGCTCGTGGTGAGACATGCATGGAAGAGCTTTTTGATGTCTTGCGGGAACATGGAACCGATGTGCTCCAGAGCGTCACTGAGTGGCACTTTCGTAAATAACGAAACAACATCAAAGCTGACCAGGATGTCGTTTGCCGCAAGTTTCAGTTTCTTCAGCTTCTCAATGAAATGTCCTGGGTCCTTAATGTATGTGTCGGTCTTCCTGGGACACTTCAACAGCCTCCATGCCAACATAACATTTACCATGGAAGTAGAAAAGGACAAGAAACTGCCATTTCTGGATGTGCTGGTCACAAGGGACGGCGAAAACCTGGGATACACGGCGTGTATCGGAAACCGACACACACGGACCGATACCTGCACAAACTGTCAAACCACCACCCGAGCCAGAAAAGAGGCATGATTAGTACGCTCGTAACGAGAGCGGGACGAATATGTGAGCCGCAACACCTCAAACGAGAAATGCAACACCTGGAAACTGTTCTGCGGAGCAATGGGTACTCCACAAATTACATTAGAAGTGTAACAGAGCCAAACACTCGGCGAAGTAAGGAACCAGAAAAAGAAATGTCGGGTACGGCCTTTCCGCCCTACATTCCCGGAGTGACGGACAGAATCGGCCTTATATTGCGCAAACACGGCGTAGAGACGATTTTCAAACCGACAAGGAAGATCAAAGAGTGTCTTAGATCGGCGAAGGAGAAAAGAGACCCACTAGCAATGTCGGGAATATACCGTATACCGTGCACATGCGGGAAAGTTTATGTCGGAATGACTGGACGATCCATCAACACCAGGATCAAAGAGCATAAGCGACATTGCAGGTTGGGGCAGGTGCAGAAATCTGCCGTGGCAGAGCACGCACTGAATGAGACCGACCACGTAATAAAATTCGCCGACACGGAAGTTCTGGCTGTAGAGAAGCACTACCACACGCGCTTGTTCAGAGAAGCTGTAGAAATCCAAAAACACGCGAACAGTTTCAACAAGAAAGAGGAAAGCCTTAAGGTAAACGTATCCTGGCTGCCCGTACTGCAGCGAACGACCGTCGCAGGTAGCAAGAGGAGAACCGCACCGGAAATGACCGCGGAGAAACCCTCGGACGTTGGCGCGCCAGGTACACATAGTCTGCGGCCGCGAGCTCGGCTCCAGTTCACCACCGGCAATGGAGGGTGAAGCTTTGACAATGCCAGCCACTCGTGCTGGCGAAACGTCGGGAAAATCATTAGATGAACGTCGGCCGAAGAACCCGAGACAGAAGCCAATAGGCAGTTTGTCATTCGACGTTTTATCGGATTCCTCATATTTACGGTACACCCGTGAAACGGTCGTACGGAAAAAATCCCCACTTTATCGCTACCTCGGAGGTGCTGTGTCCCATCGCTCGCGCGCCCACCATAACACCATACACAAACTCAGTTAAATCTTGATAACCGGCCACTGTAGCAGCAGTAACCAATCTAACAAATGCGTCACACACTTCTTGTCTTACACTCCTGGAAATTGAAATAAGAACACCGTGAATTCATTGTCCCAGGAAGGGGAAACTTTATTGACACATTCCTGGGGTCAGATACATCACATGATCACACTGACAGAACCACAGGCACATAGACACAGGCAACAGAGCATGCACAATGTCGGCACTAGTACAGTGTATATCCACCTTTCGCAGCAATGCAGGCTGCTATTCTCCCATGGAGACGATCGTAGAGATGCTGGATGTAGTCCTGTGGAACGGCTTGCCATGCCATTTCCACCTGGCGCCTCAGTTGGACCAGCGTTCGTGCTGGACGTGCAGACCGCGTGAGACGACGCTTCATCCAGTCCCAAACATGCTCAATGGGGGACAGATCCGGAGATCTTGCTGGCCAGGGTAGTTGACTTACACCTTCTAGAGCACGTTGGGTGGCACGGGATACATGCGGACGTGCATTGTCCTGTTGGAACAGCAAGTTCCCTTGCCGGTCTAGGAATGGTAGAACGATGGGTTCGATGACGGTTTGGATGTACCGTGCACTATTCAGTGTCCCCTCGACGATCACCAGTGGTGTACGGCCAGTGTAGGAGATCGCTCCCCACACCATGATGCCGGGTGTTGGCCCTGTGTGCCTCGGTCGTATGCAGTCCTGATTGTGGCGCTCACCTGCACGGCGCCAAACACGCATACGACCATCATTGGCACCAAGGCAGAAGCGACTCTCATCGCTGAAGACGACACGTCTCCATTCGTCCCTCCATTCACGCCTGTCGCGACACCACTGGAGGCGGGCTGCACGATGTTGGGGCGTGAGCGGAAGACGGCCTAACGGTGTGCGGGACCGTAGCCCAGCTTCATGGAGACGGTTGCGAATGGTCCTCGCCGATACCCCAGGAGCAACAGTGTCCCTAATTTGCTGGGAAGTGGCGGTGCGGTCCCCTACGGCACTGCGTAGGATCCTACGGTCTTGGCGTGCATCCGTGCGTCGCTGCGGTCCGGTCCCAGGTCGACGGGCACGTGCACCTTCCGCCGACCACTGGCGACAACATCGATGTACTGTGGAGACCTCACGCCCCACGTGTTGAGCAATTCGGCGGTACGTCCACCCGGCCTCCCGCATGCCCACTATACGGCCTCGCTCAAAGTCCGTCAACTGCACATACGGTTCACGTCTACGCTGTCGCGGCATGCTACCAGTGTTAAAGACTGTGATGGAGCTCCGTATGCCACGGCAAACTGGCTGACACTGACGGCGGCGGTGCACAAATGCTGCGCAGCTAGCGCCATTCGACGGCCAACACCGCGGTTCCTGGTGTGTCCGCTGTGCCGTGCGTGTGATCATTGCTTGTACAGCCCTCTCGCAGTGTCCGGAGCAAGTATGGTGGGTCTGACACACCGGTGTCAATGTGTTCTTCTTTCCATTTCCAGGAGTGTATTATCACTAATACCAAGGTTATGTTGAGGAGGGTATTTGACTTGGGTGTTGCCGACCGCGGCGCCGTATTCTGCCTGTTTACATATCTCTGAATTTGAATAGGCAAGGCTATACCAGTTTCTTTGGCGCTTCAGTGTATTACTCGCAGACACGCCTTTACTGTGTTCCGCAGTTCTGGTGTTACTTTTAATTAGCATTTACACCAGTTGTACGGGGCGACAGCACATAACGCAAAACTAGATCGGTGCTGTGGTTGATACTCTGTCAACACAAAGCATTTGGTACTGATCTGAGTGTCTAACAGCTGGAGGTTTGGGTGCTAGCAACTGAAATCGGGACTCATCTGAACAGGGTAATGGTTTTCCAGTGGTTATGGCGCTGGATGCAATGTCGTGCTGTTACCAAAGGCACTCGCGTCGGTCTTCTACTGCCACAGCCCAATAACGCCAAGCCGGCCGGAGTGGCCGTGCGGTTCTAGGCGCTACAGTCTGGAACCGAGCGACCGCTACGGTCGCAGGTTCGAATCCTGCCTCATGCATGTACGTGTGTGATGTCCTTAGGTTAGTTAGGTTTAAGTAGTTCTGAGTTCTAGGCGACTGATGACCTCAGAAGTTAAGTCGCATAGTGCTCAGAGCCATTTGAACCATCTGAATAACGCCAAATTTCGCTGCACTGTCGTAACGGACACGTTCGCCACACGTCCCACATTGGTATCTGCGGTTGCAATGTTGCTTGTCTGTCAGCACTGACGTCGTTACGCAAAAGCCGCTGCTCTCACTCGTTAAGTGAAGGCTGTCGGCCCTGAGTAGTCCGTGGGGAGAGGTAAAGCCTGAAATTTGGTACTCTCGGCACATTATTGTTACTGTGGATCTCGAAATATTGAATTCCCTACCTATATCCGAAATGTAATGTCCCGAGCTTCTAGCTCCAACTACACTACTCGCCATTAAAATTGCTATACCAAGAATAAATGCAGATGATAAACGGGTATTCATTGCCAAATATATTATACTAGAACTGACATGTGATTACAATTTCACGCATTTTGGGTGCATAGATCCTGAGAAATCAGTACCTAGAACAACCACCTCTGGCCGTAACAACGGCCTTGACACACCTGGGCATTGAGTCAAACAGAGCTCGGATGGCGTGTACAGGTACAGCTGTCCGTGCAGCTTCAACACGATACCACAGTTCATCAAGAGTAGTGACTGGCGTATTGTGACGAGCCAGTTGCTCGGCCACCATTGACTAGACGTTTTCAATTGGTGAGAAATGTGCAGAATATGTAGGCCAGAGCAGCAGGCGAACATTTTCTGTATCTAGAAAGGCCCGTACAGGACCTGCAACATGCGGTCGTGCATTATCCTGCTGAAATGTAGCGTTTCGCAGAGATCGAATGAAGGGTAGAGCCACGGGTCGTAACACATCCGAAATGTAACGTCCACTGTTCAAAGTGCCGTCAATGCGAACAAGAGGTGACCGAGACGTGTAACCAATGGCACCCCGTACCATCACACAGGGTGATACGCCAGTATGGCGATGACGAATACGCGCTTCCAATGTGCGTTCACCGCGATGTCGCCAAACACGGATGCGACCATCGTGATGCTGTAAACAGAACCTGGATTCGTCCGAAAAAATGACGTTTTGCCATTCGTGCACCCAGGTTCGTCGTCGAGTACACCATCGCAGGCGCTCCTGTCTGTGATGCAGCGTCAAGGGTAACCGCAGCCATGGTCTCCGAGCTGATAGTCCGTGCTGCTGCAAACGTCGTCGAACTGTTCGTGCAGATGGTTGTTGTCTTTCGAACGTCCCGATCTGTTGACTCAGGGATCGAGGCGTGGCTGCACGATCCGTTACAGCCGTGCAGATAAGATGCCTGTCATCTCGACTGCTAGTGATACGATCCCGTTCCGTATTACCCTCCTGAACCCACCGATTCCATATTCTGCTAACAGTCATTGGATCTCGACCAACGCGAGCAGCAATGTCGCGATACGATAAACCGCAATCGCGATAGGCTACAATCCGACCTTTATCAAAGCCGGAAACGTGATGGTACGCATTTCTCCTCCTTACACGAGGCATCACAACAACGTTTCACCAGGCAACGCCGGTCAACTGCTGTTTGTGTATGAGAAATCGGTTGGAAACTTTCCTCATGTCAGCACGTTGTAGGTGTCGCCACCGGCGCCAACCTTGTGTGAATGCCCTGAAAAGCTAATCATTTGCATATCACAGCATCTTCTTCCTGTCGGTTAAATTTCGCGTCTGAAGCACGTCATCTTCGTGGTGTAGCAATTTTAATGGCCATTAGTGTACTAGTCCACGTTTAACGTCTGATAATTCTCGTCGTGTGACCATAATCACGTCCGAAACGTTTTCACACCCTCAGTGCCGATGACAGCTCCGCCAATGCACTGCTCTTCTATAACTTGTCCAGGCGATACTACCGCCATATGTATGTGTGGATATCGCTATTCCGTGACTATTTTAGAATGTCTCTGATGCAGAGCCACTGTGAGCTGTGACGAAGCGTCGGCGGAGGGAGGAGGGGGGGGGGGAGGGGTGGCGTCGTCGTCGGTGGGCGTGAGTTATGAGGTCGGAGCGCAGTGTTTGGGTTGCAGAGGTGTGCCTTACAAGTCATTAGCGGGGCTTCGGCTATATATGGAACCCGACCGGCTGGAGCAATTAAAGCCCCCGAACGGCCGGCGCGTGTAGCCTGCAGGCAGTGTAGGAGTGTGTTAGTGTAGTGCCAGCACTCGGCCCTTCGGGGTCACACTCATTAAACTCCCACCAGGTCCTGACGTATTGTTCACCTACGTCACAAAACCGGTGCACCGGACTAAGCGACGGGTGAAATGCAACCGAGGAGATGGCAGTGGTGAAGTGCCGGGTTCCAAAATACAGGGTTATTACAAATGATTGAAGCGATTTCACAGCTCTACAATAACTTTATTATTTGAGATATTTTCACAATGCTTTGCACACACATACAAAAACTCAAAAAGTTTTTTTAGGCATTCACAAATGTTCGATATGTGGCACTTTAGTGATTCGGCAGACATCAAGCCGATAATCAAGTTCCTCCCACACTCGGCGCAGCATGTCCCTATCAATGAGTTCGAAAGCATCGTTGATGCGAGCTCGCAGTTCTGGCAAGTTTCTTGGTAGAGGAGGTTTAAACACTGAATCTTTCACATAACTATGCGTGAAACTTGCTCGCACGCGTTCAACCGTTTCTTCGCTCACTGCAGGCCGACCCGTTGATTTCCTCTTACAGAGACATCCAGAAGCTTTAAACTGCTCATACCATCGCCGAATGCAGTCAGCAGTTGGTGGATCTTTGTTGAACTTCGTCTTGAAGTGTCGTTGCGCTGTTATGACTGACTGATGTGAGTGCATTTCTAGCACGACATACGCTTTCTCGGCTCCTGTCGCCATTTTGTCTCACTGCGCTCTCGAGCGCTCTGGCGGCAGAAACCTGAAGTGCGGCTTCAGCCGAACAAAACTTTATGAGTTTTTCTACGTATCTGTAGTGTGTCGTGACCATATGTCAATGAATGGAGCTACAGTGAATTTATGAAATCGCTTCAATCATTTGTAATAGCCCTGTATACTGGTGTCCAAAATTAAAGCAACAAATCGAAATTTTGCAAAGCTGCTTTCACTTTAACACAAAACAGTGTAAGCAGGTGATACTGGAGTAGAAACAATGTAAAGAGTACAGAATGTAAACAACAGTTACAAAAAAATGGTTCAAACGGTGCATGGGGGCTTAATTAAATATAATGCAAATATTTTTAGTTTTCTTTTTTTTTTTTAGCTGTATGTCCGATTACGCTATGTCTCGTAAACGGTTGGCCCTGACTAGTATTATTACGCAATCTGACTGCATAGAACAACAACAAAGAATGAAATGAAAATTTTCGTTAACACAATTAATTAATTAAGTCCGCAGCAGCTATAAAACCAACGCAACAACAAAGCACAAGTGTAAGTGGTCTGTGTGTGGAAGTGTGATTCAACGTACACATCTGGCACGGTTCTTCTTCAATAAGACAAGAAATTTTAAATATCATTTATAATGACGTGATAAAAAAAATTAGAAATACTATAATTGCGCAAGAAACCCAGAATTACACTCTAATACAAGAACACAAGCCAGATGCTTTGTTGACTGAACCTGTAATGACGCATTATTCAGGACATTGAAATAATGAGAAAAAAAAAGAAAAGTAGTTTGTTACCTTAATTTATATTGATGAAAAGCACTCTAGACATTACAATCTCTCCACACCGACTCGCTACTACCACATCTCAACCAGAACTCTCCAATATCACATCTCAGCAAGCACCGCCTACTAGCACATCTCAACAAACACTCTTCACTACGACATCTCAGCTCAGACTACCACGAGTTCTGCCCAAGCACTGCCAGTGGAGGCGGCTGAATAATACTCTTTGGCGCAATCTCTGGCGCTGTGGCTCAGTGTAGTCACCTTTCAACGGCTCTAAGCACTATGGGACTTAACATCTGATGTCATCAGTCCCCTAGACGTAGAACTAATTAAACCTAAGGACATCACACACATCCATTACCCGAGGCAGGATTCGAACCTGCGACCGTAGCAGCATCGCGGTTCCGGACTGAAGAGCCTAGAACTGCTCGGTCACAGCGGCAGGCAACAGTTACATGGAAAACAGAAGACACAACTGTTCTTCGTTTTTTTTTTTCGACTTGACAGATTTGCACACACATTCCGACAGCTGATTAATGTCTCACAATGGGGTGTGACTGCCTCTGGCAACAATACAGGCCTGAGAACGACGGTACATGCTGTGAATGATGTCATCAGTTGAAAAATGAGCACTATGGGACTTAACATATCTGAGGTCATCAGTCCCCTAGAACTTAGAACTACTTCATCCTAACTAGCCTAACGACATGACACACATCCATGCCCGAGGCAGGATACGAACCTGCGACCGTAGCGGTCGCGCGGTTCCAGACTGTAGTGCCTAGAACCGCTCGGCCACTCGGGCCGGCGATGTCATCAGTCTCATGTTGAGGTAATAACGCCCATTCTTCTTGCAGAGCTGCTCGCAAGTCTTGGAGAGTGATTGCTAGATGCTTAAGTGACGCAAGCGGTCTCTTTAGTGCATCCCAGAAATGCCCTGTGGGATTCAAATCGGGATGGCTACGCCATCTGTGCAGTGTCTTCCGTTTCCAAGAAAACATCAACCATTTATGTGATCGAGCATTGTCGTCCATCAATACGGAGTCTCGATCCACAGCGCCTCACAACAAATGAGATCTCAAGATCGTGTCACGATATCTGACAGCAGTTTCATCTTCCTGACTCACCCGTACAATGTCATGGAGAAGTCTTCAGGTGGTCAACAAAATCCCTGTCCGCACCATTAGGGATCCTCCTCTATATCAGTCTCTTTCCACAATCGTCATCATCATCATCATCATCATTTAAGACTGATTATGCCTTTCAGCGTTCAGTCTGGAGCATAGCCCCCCTTATACAGTTCCTCCATGATCCCCTGTTCAGTGCTAACATTGCTGCCTCTTCTGACGTTAAGCCTATTACTTCAAAATCATTCTTAACCGAATCCAGGTACCTTCTCCTCGGTCTACCCCGACTCCTCCAACCCTCTACTGCTGAACCCATGAGTCTCTTGGGTAACCTCGCTTCTCCCATGCGTGTAACATGACCCCACCATTTAAGCCTGTTCGCCCTGACTGCTACATCTTTAGAGTTCATTCCCAGTTTTTTCTTTGATTTCCTCATTGTGGACACCCTCCTGCCATTGTTCCCATCTACTAGTACCTGCAATCATCCTAGCTACTTTCATATCCGTAACCTCAACCTTGTTGATAAGGTAACCTGAATCCACCCAGCTTTCGCTCCCGTACAACAAAGTTGGTCGAAAGATTCAACGGTGCACACATAACTTAGTCTCGGTACTGACTTCCTTCTCGCAGAAGAGAGTAGATCGTAGCTGAGCGCTCACTGCATTAGCTTTGCTACACCTCGCTTCCAGTTCTTTCACTATGTTGCCATCCTGTGAGAATATGCATCCCAAGTACTTGAAACCGTCCACCTGTTCTAACTTTGTTCCTCCTATTTGGCACTCAATCCGTTTATATCTCTTTCCCACTGACATTACTTTCGTTTTGGAGATGCTAATCTTCATACCATAGTCCTTACATTTCTGATCTAGCTCTGAAATATTACTTTGCAAACTCTAAATCGAATCTGCCATCACAACTAAGTCATCCGCATATGCAAGACTGCTTATTTTGTGTTCACATATCTTAATCTCACCCAGCCAGTCTATTGTTTTCAACATATGATCCATAAATTATATGAACAACAGTGGAGACAGGTTGCAGCCTTGTCTTACCCCTGAAACTAATCTGAACCATGAACTCAATTTACCGTCAACTCTAACTGCTGCCTGACTATCCATGTAAAGACCTTTAATTGCTTGCAAAAGTTTGCCTCCTATTCCATAATCTTGTAGAACAGACAATAACTTCCTCCTAGGAACCCGGTCATATGCCTTTTCTAGATCTATAAAGCATAGATACAATTCCCTGTTCCACTCGTAACACTTCTCCATTATTTGCCGTAAGCTAAAGATCTGGTCCTGACAACCTCTAAGAGAGCCTAAACCCACACTGATTTTCATCCAATTGGTCCTCAACTAATACTCGCACTTTCCTTTCAACAATACCTGAGAAGATTTTACCCACAACGCTGAATAAAGAGATACCTCTGTAGTTGTTACAATCTTTTCTGTTACCATGTTTAAAGATTGGTGTGATTACTGCTTTTGTCCAGTCTGATGGAACCTGTCCCGACTCCCAGGCCATTCAATCCACAATCGTATAGATATTAAATTTTCCCTGAGTCATTTAAGTCTGTAATTTATCTACGATAACGTTGGAAGCTGAAGAAGTGAATTAAAATTTGTGCTGCGGCCGGGACGCGAACCTGGGTCTTCTTGCTTACTTTTTTTTTTTTTACTCATTTTGATCGATATGGTTAGTTGCGTTTGGCCTGGGCGGACGTCACAAGACATCCGTTCAAATTGATTGTTGGTTCCTTAACTCAGTTTTTTTACTACAGGGAGCACGCAGCCCTCTGACCTAACACGCTGAGCTACCGTGCCGGCATGCTTACTAGGCAGATGTGCTCACCATTACACCACCCCAGAATGATGGTCAACGTAACTGGGCCAACTACACAAGTCAAATACCCTCCCCAACATAGCCTTGGTATCAGTGATAATATAATAGGAGTTTTGAATTAGAGCCGGCCGCGGGGGCCGAGCGGTTCTAGACACTTCAGTCTGGAACCGCGCGACTGCTACGGTCGCAGGTTCGAATCCTGCCTCGGACATGGACGTGTGTGATGTCCTTAGGTTAGTTAGGTTTAAGTAGTTCTAAGTTCTAGGGGACTGACGACCTCACATGTTAAGTCCCATAGTCCTCAGAGCCATTTGATTGTTGAAAATTTATCTTTGCCTAAAACCACACTAGCAGAAGCTTGCGTTAAGTTTGGCTTGAGCCTGACGAGGTAATATTTGAGAATTAAAAGAATTTTCAAATTATTTCGGGTCATACAGAAAAGTATTTAATATCCACACCAGAGATAATTTTTCGTAGCCGTAAAATATGTCTATGATCTGAGAATAATAATTCATAACATAACGGTGAAATTCATTATTTATGGCTATTGTTTTTATGAACACCATGGATAAAAGTTTAGGTAAAATGAAGAAGAAGAAGCAAGCCAGGCCCTTACTGTCGCCCATGAGAAACAGACAAACAGGAAAAGAAGTGGTGCAGATTACCGTTGAAACCTTCCCGTCTCCTCTATATATCTCTTTTGTTACGCGACCTTCCCTTCTACAATAACCTATGAAACCTTCCCTTAGGATTTTTGTCTCTTGCTTAATAATAACAAATGAAATCTTCCCTTTGAAGTTAATTCTCTTTCTCAATCTTCACATACAAATTTAATTGCTGCTTGTTAAAAGTGATTTTCTGATTATTTCGACGAAACATAGAATGTGTCGTCGTCGTGGCTCTCAGTCGTTACCTGCAATAACCCAAAACTGTTCCTCACCTTTTTTACTGTTACTGGATCGCCATCTGACTGGTACATCGAACTGCGACATGAATATACTTACCCTGTCTTACTATACTCTATTAGCTGCTGGTGGGCTGTCATAATAAGTGGCTGTATTTATTACCAAAGATGGCGTTATTCTTTATTAGCAAAGCTGACGTAATTCTTTAAGTAATTTGACTTTATTTACGTAATTCATAGTTAAACTTTTTCTTGACAACAATAAAATTTTGCAAAGTTTTACGTTTAAGGGTTTTGGGATGGATTATAATCAGTAATGCAATATTGCTGGCAAAAATTAATTATATTCTGAATGAAATGATTTTACAAACGTTCAAATGGGACTTACTTTTTACAATAATCTTACAACTAGCAATGCGCAAACATACCTTCAGTAGTCTTGAGTTCCTCAAAAACCTAATTCAATAATATTAGCTCCTCTTATGATAATAGTTAGCTGCTGTCTCTGTACACCCGTTTATAATCTGTTGTAAGTCACAGCTGGTGGCTGGCAGACACACCGCTCCTCTCAACCTCTCGCTTCAGACCTGCTAACGACTCGCTTCACTTCTCGCTTACTACTCACTTCCTACGAACGCTAAAGTGCGATCTCTCCCGCCAACAATGCTTTCTGGTGCAGACAATCCCTGCTACCATTACACAATGTATCAATGCGCGGTCTTTCCCGCTTTTTACTCAAACTGTATCCGTACGCGGTCTCTCCCGCCCTTTCTAAAATTATGTCAATGTGCGGTCTCTCGCGCCAACAATACCTTCGTGCAGACATTCCCTGCTTCCGCAATCATTTCCAACATGACAAATATTAATTATTCCTACTTAATCCTATTAAAAAAATTATAAACATCTTTCATAAATTGTGGTTTGACAATAGAAATATACACGTCTTACACCTTTTATATGGAAAACATCAAATAACATAAGTAACGTCTTCAAGGCAAAGGGTTTCTCAGTGTTTTTGTGCCGGCCGAAGTGGCCGTGCGGTTAAAGGCGCTGCAGTCTGGAACCGCAAGACCGCTACGATCGCAGGTTCGAATCCTGCCTCGGGCATGGATGTTTGTGATGTCCTTAGGTTAGTTACGTTTAACTAGTTCTAAGTTCTAGGGGACTAATGACCTCAGCAGTTGAGTCCCATAGTGCTCAGAGCCATTTTTTTGTGTTTTTCTATGTTCCTCAGACAATAGATGGTTCTCTGTTCAATGCAAAAGACAAACAACCAGCTATCACAAAAGTGGGGTTTATAAAATCACACCCCGGGAGTGTTAGTCTAGCTACACTGGAGAGACGGGAAGGTTAATCTGTATCAGGCTTAAAGAACACCACAGAAGCTGGAGATTGAGGAAGCGTGATTCAGCCTTTGCAGAACATTGCCTGAACAATAATCACAAGTACACAATTCATGCACAAGTCGTACACACAGAGGAAAAGGGGCCCGAACCTGACCAATTAGAAATTTTAGAAATTAAAATACAGATGTGTATATCCCCATACCTATTATTAAACGAGCAAACCCAATTCAATTATTCGTCTCTTTTAGATGAGATCACAACCGCAGGATAGAAGCAAAACTTTGGACCCCAGTTGATCGTAGTTAAAAATATCTTGGCTGTAGCATAACTTTAGTTCGGTCATTGTAATATAATTGGTGAATGTGTAATAATGGATGCAATTTGTTAAAAAATGGTCAATGATGTCAGTGTACATTAAGCTATGGATCGATACCTAAGAAGCTGAGAATATCTTTGCCTTGTCATCATGTTTATCTATGTATTATCATCTTTCTGAATCAGTAATGTACTTGAAAATGGGCTTATAACCCGAAACCTAGGTTGTGCAACAATATTAATAATAAATTGTGAAACAAGGCTAAAAACAGTGTTTGTTTAGTTAATTTACAATGTTTTACCAAGAACCCACAGTTGATTAAATTAAAAGAAAATAGTTTTAATATATATACTGAAACTTCCTGGCATATTAAAACTGTGTGCCCGACCGAGACTCGAACTGGGGACCTTTGCCTTTCGCGGGCAAGTGCTCTACCAGCTGAGCTACCGAAGCACGACTCACGGCCGGTCCTCACAGCTGTACTTCTGCCAGTATCTCGTCTTTAGAACGTGTTACCAGTAGCTTGTTGTACACAATAAGCAGTTTTGTACGTTCTCATAGCTGGAATAATTCAAAATATTGCATTTTGTATCAGAGCTGCAATATTCTGTCTTTTTTCAAGTTCTCTTCTAAGAATTTCCCTCCCTGTTACAGGCTTCCCTTCATTGTCGCCATAGTCGTAGAAATCCTGTGCATTATATCATTCTTAATCCTGTAGATATTTCGTAACATTATGCAGTACAAAGTAGCAAGCTATAAAACGAAATTGGAACATTTTTGATAAGGGATAAGTGCAAAGTGGGAAACCGTCTCTTCAGATGACCAAAACTCTGGTCTATCACGATTTTATTTTTATTTTTTTTTTATTTTTAATTGTTTTTTTTCTTAAAGATGCCTGTTGAATGATTTCTGACTCTCTCCTGTTGGATGGCGAGAGGAAGTGATCAACTATGGCTCTAGACCATGGCCTTCTTCACCCAAAAGAACACTGCTCTTGAATTCAATTAGTGCTTCCACGACATTTGAATTTCTCCATATTCTATTGTCATGTGCTGGCCCGGACCAGCTAAGCTCGGCGCTACTGAAATGTTCCTTTGCACTGCACGCAGCCAGCACATTTATACTACCTTAACCATTTCTATTCATGCATTCGTCGCCATACTGCATAGGTTCTGAGTCCGCAGATCGTTCTCGCTTTCGGCGCACGACGTCCCGGGTTCGATTCCCGGCGGGCTCAGGGATTTTTCTCTGCCTCGTGATGACTGGGTGTTGTGTGTTCTTCGTTATCATTTCATCACCATTGACTCGCAAGTCGCCGAAGAAAACAAAAAAAAGAAAAGAATAAAAAAAGAAAAAAACGAAAAAGAAACAAAAAATTAAAAAATAGCAATAACAAAAGAAATGAAAAAAAAACAAAAAATAAAAAAAAATACACCGGTTCTCGTCCGATCAGCGAAGTTAAGCAACATCGGGCCCGGTTAAATAAAATAAGCAAAGATAAGGGAAAAAAAATGGCGCCAACTAAAAAGGCAATACGGCGGCCGAACTTCCGCGCTTGGGGCCTCCTGGCGAACAATACCAATACGATCATTTCATTTCATTTCATAGGTTCAGAATACCGCGCCTTTTTCTAGCTACTCATTTTTGCCACAATCACATGACGTGGTAACGACGAAAGTTTGATCCCCAAGTCAGCTTTTTCTAGTATCCTCTTAGAAATTCAACTCACTGTGCTTCGACGATTCCCCATTTCTACTGTTACGACGGACTGGGTTCCTAGATCGTCTGCATACCGAATCAAAACCTTCCCTCTGTTCTTACGATAGCGATCCACCTCTTCATTCTTACGTGTCTGGCAAAAAATGATTCCCCATCCATTTCACATTTTTTTTTTTCGTTGAAACGATGTAGAGAGTCTTAAAATGCTCTGCAAGTGAACATCGACGAGGTCTGTATCGTTTTTCAAGGCGTTCACATTCTGATGGTTGAAATAGCTCTAAGCACTATGGGGCTTAACATCTGAGGTCATCAGTCCCCTAGAACTTAGAACTACTTAAACCTAACTAACCTAAGGACACAACACACATCCATGCCCGAGGCAGGATTCGAACCTGCGACCGTAGCAGCAGCGCGGTTCCGGACTGAAGCGCCTAGAACCGCTCGGCCACAGCAAGCCGGCCACATTCTGATAGTTCAGACGTACCTCCACCCAGCAAATGTGACTTCTACTGACCAGCCTTTACATTTTATAAGCCTTTGCTTCCCAGAACGAAATATGAGCGTCTCTTTACTCATACAATTTATCTAATGCCGAAGCTAAAACTCAAGGCAAAGGAAAAGCTTTCCCCTCCCTTCTGTCCCCACGGCCTACAGCCCTCGCTTCAGATGTTATTTATAAATTCCGAAGTTTCAGCTCCGAAATTGCAAGGAAAAGCTTTTGCTTCACTTCTTTCATAGAGGCCTATGAGAGCGATTTCCAACCAAATTTAAACGTAATTTCAAAGCTCATCTAAACTTCTTCTCACCTACAGTCCCGAGAAAATAATGAAATGCAAACTGTTTATCGGTTTCTAAATATTGGTTGTTCATACGGTGAAACTTGAGCAGAAAAGCTAGATTTTCCCAAAAAAAAAAAAAAAAAAAAAAAAAAAAAAAAAAAAAAAAAAAATTGGGATGGTAACGAAATTGTAAGAAATGATAACAACGTCTCGTAATGCTTCATTGAATGGGTATTACAAAGTGGATGGTTGAGGTGTTACTGGAATAGCTGTCGTATTTATTTTTTTGCCCGCGAGGGATCCTCTTTTTTCCGTGTCGCTGGCGCAAGCTGAAGGAGTGGCTTATTCAGTTGCTTCGCTGCGCGGCGGAGGAACAAAGAGTTCAGGAGGAGGCCAGAGAGAGAGATAGCAGCAGGCTGAGGTAGCAGAAGTAACTGAGCAAAGAGCTTGCGCCTCGCAGACTGTCCCTTCCGCGGGGACAGGTTCAAGGGGCGTGGAGAGACGCGGCAGCTCTCGGCAGATTATCTTTCGCCTTTCTCGTCGCGTTTCGCCGCTGCGTTTTCCAGCCAAGATGGCCCTTAATGGAATTAAGAGCCGGAACCGGGTACGGCCCGTTCCGCAGACATCGACCCCCGCCCGCCCGCCGGCGTCGACGGCGATAGATCGATCGCCGCGCTTATCGAGTATTAGCCCAGTGACCGAGTAACGCCGGATATGGGCCGCTACTAGCCGTCTCGGAAACATCGGCTCCCGACGCTCTTAAATTACATCGCGGTGTGACTTCACGGGCAGGAGGAAACAGCTACACAGCAAGGAAGAAACTTTTCTTGTAGAAACTGAGGAGAAAAGGGTAGGAAGGAGGAAGAGGCTGCTGCAGCAAGGATACGAGATGGCTTGTAACTTTAAAGATGAAAGATACGTCTTAAACCAAAGAACTCAAAAGAAAAAAACCGGAAAAGTCCGAATAGAGCTTGCACTCCAAGGTTTCTGTACAAATTTAATTACGTTTATTGATAATTGATCCATCCCAGGAATTAAGAATCCTGACGATTTTTACCTGTTATCAAAAAAATCGTTCAAATGGCCCTGAGCACTATAGGACTTAATTTCTGAGGCCATCAGCACCCTAGAACTTAGAACTACTTAAACCTAACTAAGGACATCACACACATCCATGCCCGAGGCAGGGTTCGAACCTGCGACCGTAGCGGTCCCGCGGTTCCAGACTGAAGCGCCTAGAACCGCTCGGCCACTCCGGCCGGCACCTGTTATCGATACAGATACTGGCAAGATATCGGGTCGTGGCAATCCCAAGACTTTCGAGAGGATTTTAATTTTAAGCTTTAATTTTTTGAGCAGTTTCGCATTCACTATTGCAATTTTTCACTTTTTTTCTAAATTTTGGAGTTATATGTACATGCTAACTGGCAATTGGAGATGTTTTGATTTCATGTGCAGTCGTCCCTGCTGCAATTATGCAATTACTGGAAAGATTTGATGGAAGTCTGCAGAAAAGTGCACGGTACGGACTGGTATGGGACTGTCGGTGTTACGCAAATGCCAAATCGTTCTGTGGAACTCTGTGGAACTCTTCAGCAGATAATTTTTGTGGGCTATTGGGACTTCATCCCAAAAAATGAAAGGGGAATTATCGGTATTGTGGCAGTAAGATCTTATGGGATCAAACTGCTTAGATCATCAGTCCCTAAGCGTACACACTACTAGGTTAAACTAACTTATGCTATGGACAACACACCCACCCATGCCCGAGGAAAGACACGAAATCCGACGGGGGGAGCCGCGCGAACCGTGACAAGACCCCTCAGACCGTGCGGCTACCTCGCAAGGCTAATTATCAGTACATCTTTGCTTTGAAACATTACAGCCACTGTACGTGTCATAGGTAAATACCGTCAGGGCGATTCCGCCTGAAACGCAGACACAGGTACGTTTTAGTCATTTTAGACAATTTCATCTCTCAATCATGATGAACGTAGTCATACACTACTGGCCATTAAAATTGCTACACCAAGAAGAAATGCAGATCTTAAACGGCTATTCATTGGACTAATATATTATACCAGAACATGTGACTATATTTTCACGCAATTTGGGTGCATAGATCCTGAGAAATCAGTACCCAGAACAACCACTTCTGGCCGTAATAACGGCCTTGATACGCCTAGGCAGTGAGTCAAACAGAGCTCGGATGGCGTGTACAGGTACAGCTGCCCATGCAGCTTCAAAACGATACCACACTTCAAGAGTAGTGACTGGCGTATTGTGACGAGCCAGTTGCTCGGCCACCATTGACCAGAAGTGTTCAGTTGGTGAGAGATCTGGAGAATGTGCTGGCCAGGGCAGCAGTCGAACATTTTCTGTATCCAGAAAGGCCCGTACAAAATTTGCAACACGCGGTCGTGCATTATCCTGCTGAAATGTAGGGTTTCGCAGGGATCGAATGAAGGGTAGAGCCACGGGTCGTAACACATCTGAAATATAACGTCCACTGCTCAAAGTGCCGTCAATGCGAGGTAGAGGTGACCGAGACGTGTAACCGATGGCACCCCATACCCCATACCATACTATATATATTTGATGATAATAGTAATAATAACAGTTTGGTGTCGGTAAATAGCCTGGTGGAAGTCTTTCTATTGGACGCCACTTTGTCGGCTAACATGTCGCTAACTTACCCCATCACCCAAGTGGGAAAAGTGGACCTACAGTTTAACACAGAATCCCAACCACTTGTTCTTTGTGGCGACTCCTCACATCACTAAGAGCTGAAGCTTAGGTTAAAACCAGGACTGAAAAGCCTGTAGTCCGTTTGAAATTCGTTCCTGCGACCTCTCGGTTTCAAGCCTCGAGTTTTACCACCAGACCACCAGGTCCGACATGTATACAGGCATGGGTTTGACGAATGCGTTTGCTAGAGTGAAAATATGTGACATAAACGGCCGTACCTTTCGACTCCACTGACTTAGAAGCTTACATGTTGTACACCGCCGAAGGACAATAGACCTCAGCACGTGACACAAATTTCAGCTTGATACGTCTACCGGTTCGTAAGAAAAAGGGTTTTCGACAGTCGAAAAGGCAGATAGACAGCGGTTGGACAACAAAGCTATCGTACAATAGTTCCATTTTGGCCGACTGAAATACGGAACCCTGTCAACGGCCTTGCCGCAGCGGAAACACCTGTTCCCCTCAGATCACCGAAGTTAAGCGCTGTCAGGCTGGCACAGCACTTGTATGGGTGAGCATGCGGTCCGCTGTGCGCTGTTGGCAAGCGGGCTGCACTCAGTCCTCGTGAGGCAAACTGAGGAGCTACTTGATTGAGAAGTAAGCGGCTCCGGTCTCGTGAACTGACATACGGCGGGGAGAGCGGTGTGCTGACCACATGCCCCTCCATCTCTGCATCCAGTGACGCCTGTCAGCTGAGGATGACACGGCGGCCGGTCGGTTCCGTTGGCTCTTCCAAGGCCTTTTCGGACGGAATTTAGTTTAGAGATACGGAACACTAAAAACAAACTGGAATCATTGAAGGAACGAATAACCGAGCGAGGTGGGGCAGTGGCTAGCACACTGGACTCGGATTCGAGAGGACGACGGTTCAATTCCGCGTCCGGCCATCCTGATTTAGGTTATCCGTGATTTTCCTAAATCGATCCAGGCAAATGCCGGGATGGTTCCTCTGAAATTGCACGGCCGACTTCCTTCCCCGTCCTTCCCTAATCCGATGAGGCCGATGACCTCGCTGTCTGGTCTCCTTCCCCAAACAACCCAAAATAAGGAACGAATACGTAAACCAGAAATTTCCAACAAAATGTCGCGCACGAACTTCGAACTACAAATGCCTTTCACGAAAGTCTAATATACGTCACTTACGTCACTATGAAATCGTTCTGAAGCCAGAAGTTATTTATGTGTGCAGCCGGAAACTTATCTCCGAATGTGAATAAGTGCCTCCTTGAAGAACTGGAGGAAAAAGAGCGCAGAATCAGTAACAGGAAGGGTAGCCACAAAAAAAAAAACTAAATAAATAAATAAAAAGAAGAATAAAAATCCGGCAAGGAAGTCTGTGGCCAAACGGGGAAAGTTACAGCCTCAATCCACTAAAAACGCCTCCTCAGACGAATGGACGGGAACAGGTTAAATGTGCCACTTTTCATGGTTCCCTGCCTCAGTCGGTCAAAACGGAACCACTATAGGATCACTTTGTTGTCTGTCTCTCCGCCTGTTAGGACCCCATTTTCTCAGGTGTAGGTATCGCATTGAAATTAGTCTCAAGTACTATAACTCTCCCCCGAAACTACACTGCTGGCCACCGTAAATGCAACACCCTGAAGGAAGCATCCGAATCAAGTGAAATTTACACCATGGGTTTGCAGCGATGAGATATGCAACTGATTAGAATTTCAGCGCAGACGCACATCACGCGCGCCTGTGGCGCCACCTCATAGCGCCATTTAAGGCTTGGCGATTTCGACGAGTGTACGTTCGGCACGTGTGTTTACCTTGTGGTTGTTTCACAAGACGATCAGTTATGCCTCGTAGAAAACAGCGAACATCTTTTGATCAAGTATCCGAGTTCGACAGAGGAAGGATAGTGGCTTACCGAGATTGTGGATTATCATACAGAGAAATCGCTAGTCGTGTTGGACGAAACCAAACAACTGTAATGCGGATATGTGACCGTTGGATGCAGGAGGGTACGACGGACCGACGTGGTCGATCGCATTCACCTCGGCGCACCACTGCACGTGCTGATAGGCAAATTGTGCGCATGGCAGTGACGGATCGCTCAGTGACATCCCGAACCGTAGCACAGCACATTGCGTCTGTAACGCATCATCCCGTGTCTGCGCGTACCATTCGACGCCGTTTACAGCAGAGTGGTCTGTCCGCAAGACGTCCATTGCTTCGTCTACCATTGACGCAGAACCACAGACGTCTCCGTCGCCAATGGTGTGATGACAGACGGATGTGGACGGCAGAATGGAATGACGTTGTCTTTACTGACGAGGCACGCTTCTGTCTGCAGCACCACGATGGTCGGATTCGAGTGTGGAGACACCGTGGAGAGAGGATGCTGGACAGCTGCATTATGCACCGCCACACTGGTCTTGCACCGCGTATTATGGTATGGGGCGGTATTGGATATTACTCTGGCACGCCTCTAGTACGCATTGCCGGTACTTTAAATAGCCGGCGCTACATATCCGAGGTGCTGGAGCCAGTTGTCCTTCCTTACCTTCAGGGCTCGGCCACAGCCATATTTCAACAGGATAATGCGCGACCACACGTGGCACGCATTGTCCAAAGGTTCTTCGTCAATAACCAGATTGGATTGCTTCCCTGGCCGGCTCGCTCTCCGGATCTTTCGCCGATAGAAAACATGTGGTCCATGGTTGCTCAACGAGTGACCCAGATTACATGCCCAGCTGCCACACCAGATGATCTTTGGCAACGTGTGGAAGCTGCTTGGGCTGCTGTACCCCAGGAACACATCCAACGTCTCTTTGACTCAATGCCGAGACGTGTGGCAGCGGTGATCTCCAACAATGGCGGCTACTCTGGCTACTGATTCTGGCAGGAACCACATGTCACAGACGTCTGTAAACGTAATCATTTGATACTTGGTCAACATGTTATCTACAATTAAATTTTGTTGTGCTACCTCTTGTCTTTCTTGGTGTTGCATTTACGGTGGCCAGCAGTGTAGTACAAGGGTGCGAATATCGAACCACGCTGCTGCTGCCACTCGCGGAGAGAGAGGATAACAGCATAATCGCGATTAGTGCGGGACACTAATCACAGAATACCAACCAAGGTTTAATGCAAAGCATAACACGAGCCAGCCACGGCTCAGGGGCGATGTGCTTTGCAGCTACATTCAGTCGCATCCTAGATGTGTTCGATCGTCTTCAGATCTTGCGGATTTGGTGGGGGGGGGGGGGGGGCAGTATGTCATTTCGAAATCGCCACTGTGTTCCTCTAACCGCTCCATCACGCTTCGGCCTAGTGACATGACGCGTTGTCTTGCTGAAAAATACCACTGTCGTCGGGAAACGTGATCGTCATAAAGGGGTGTGCATGGACTGCAAGCAGTGTACGATACTTTGCAAACAGAGCCGTCCGCTACAGCCTATGGGCCTGCATGACAGAGTTTTAAAATAAAAAACGTCTTTGTTTTATATGTTTGGTGTCTGAGCCTCCGAAAAATATGACTAACTCTCTCCAAACACGCCTCGGAAGGCCCAGCTGAACCAACCGACGGCCGTGTCATCCTCGGCCGATAGTCGCCACTGCATCTACATATACATCTACGTGGTTACTCTGCTATTCACAATAAAGTGCCTGGCAGAGGGTTCATTGAACCACCTTCAAGCTGTCTCTCTACCGTTCCACGCTCGAACGGCACGCGAGAAGAAAGAGCACTTAAATTTTTCTGTGCCAGCCCTGAGTTCTCTTATTTTATCGAAATTATCATTTCTGTACGATGGTGCCAGCAGAAAGTTTTCGCAATCGGAGGACAAAACTGGTGATTGAAACTTCAAGAGAAGATCCCGTCGCAACGAAAAGCGCCTTTGTTTTAATGATTGCCACTCCACGCATCATGTCTGTGATACTATCTCCCCTATTTCGCGATAATACAAAACGAGCTGCCCTTCTTTGTACTTCCGTCAGTCCCACCTGATGCGGATCCCACACCGCACAGCAATACTCCAGAATAGGGCGGACAAGCGTGCTGTAAGCAGTCTCTTTAGTAGACCTGTTGCACCTTCTAAGTGTTCTGCCAATGAATCGCAGTCTTTGGTTTGCTCTCCCCACAGTATAATCTATGTGATAGTTCCAATTTAGATTTCTGGTAATAGTAATCCCTAAGTATTTAGTTGAATTTATAGCCTTCAGGTTTGTGTGACTTATCGGGTAATCGAAATTTAGTGGATTTCTTTTAGTGCTCATGTGAGTAACTTCACATTTTTCTTTATACAGGTTCAATTGCCACTTTTCGCACCATACAGATGTCTTATCTAAATCATTGTGCAATTCGTTTTAGTCATCGGATGAATTTACAAGTCGGTAAATGACAGCACCATCTGCAATTTTTTTAGCTAAAATTGATGACTTTTTTGCCAAATTCAGTGACCTTAGCGTTATTTTTTAAAAATTTTCTTTAGCTAAAATTGGTGACTTTTTTGCCAAATTCGGTGACTTTAGCGTTATTTTAAAAATCTGGTGTTATTTTTACCAAACTTGGTATTATATTTTGCCAAACTTGGTATTATTTTTGCCAAATTGTTTGTTTCTTGCTGAAATGGGAGTTATGTTTTGGCAAATTCGGTGTTATTTTTTCCTCAAATCCTGTGTAACTTGTTATCCAAATTGGATGTTTTTTTTTTTTTGCCAAATCCGTTGTTACTTTTTTTGTCGAGTTCAGTTTTTTTTTTGCCAAATTCAGGTATATTTATTTACCAAATTTGGTGTATTTTTTGCCAAATTTGGTGTTTGGGTATGATTCCGTGATTTTTTTGTCAGATTCAATTTCTTTTGTTGCCAAATTTGCTATTTTTTGTTTCAGATTCCGTGTTATTTACTGTAATGTGGGTGGTGTTTTCGCCAAGCTTCGAAGTTCAGTACGGGGGAAATAACCTTTCAGTTTAAGATTATACACGAAGCAAAGTCTTGAGAAGAGTGCAGTTTTAACATTCAACAACCATCAGTTACGAATCTTAGTCAGGCTGATGCAATTTTTATAAGCAAGATTACAAATTTTCGTGATGTAAAAATCGCCGATTTCACGTTATTTCGCCAAAAACCGCCGATTTCGCTGTATTTTCCGCGTTATCCTTTTCACATAATTTTCCTGTCGCTACACATGCGTTGTTTGTTCCACGTGCTGCATGACACGCGGCTGTTGACTTTTGTGGTTTCTCCACAGTGCTTTGCAGCTAATTAGCATGATCCCCCTGGGAGCGCCAGCTGTTGCCCCAATCCGTAACGCCAACAGCTTACCTCCCTTAGTGCGTACTTCCGCCTACGGGCATCTGCGTTCTCCGTGTAACGACAGTACAAAGTGTTTACCCACCCACCAGCAGACCAGCGCTTTGTGAGGAAACAGCTGTTCCTTCCTGACCGATTCAGTGTACAACAATGCCCATAAAACTGCGAGATGACATTGCAGCGCCTGTTTTGTTAAGTCCTAAGGAACAGGCACTGCGGAACTTCCACGCTTCTCTCTCTTTATTATTATTTTTTTCTCAGTAGGCTTGTGACTGGTTTGATACGCCCCGCCACGAATTTCTCTCGTGTTCCAAACTTTCCATCTCGGAGTAGGAAATACTGCCTACTACGTGCTCAGTTACTTCCTGGATGGATTCCAATCTCTGTCTTCCTCTATAGTTTTGGCCCTCTACAGCTCCCTCTACTCCCGTGGAAGCTATTCCCTGATGTCTTAACAGCCGTTACGAAATACACTACTGGCCATTAAAATTGCTACACCAAGAAGAAATGCAGATGATAAACGGGTATTTATTGGAAAAATATATTATACTAGAACTGACATGTGATTACATTTTCACGCAATTTTGGTGCATGGCCGTAATAACGGCCTCGATACGCCTGGGCATTGAGTCAAACAGAGCTTGGATGGCGTGTACAGGTACAGCTGCCCGTGCAGCTTCAACAAGATACCACAGTTCATCAAGAGTAGTGACTGGCGTATTGTGACGAGCCAGTTGCTCGGCCACCATTGACCAGACGTTTTCAGTTGGTGAGAGATTTGGAGAATGTGCTGGCCAGGTCAGCAGTCGAACATTTCTGTATCCAGAATGGGCCGTACAGGACCTGCAACATGCGGTCGTGCATTATCCTGCTGAAATGTAGGTTTCGCAGGGATCGAATGAAGGGTAGAGCCACAGGTCGTAACACATCTTAAATGTAACGTCCACTGTTCAAAGTGCCGTCAATGCGAACAAGAGGTGACCGAGACATGTAACCAATGGCACCCCAACCATCACGCCGGGTGATACGCCAGTATGGCGATGACGAATACACGCTTCCAATGTGCATTCACCGCGATGTTGCCAAACACGGATGCGACCATCGTGATGCTGTAAACAGAACCTGGATTCATCCGAAAAAATGACATTTTGCCATTCGTGCACCCAGGTTCGTCGTCGAGTACACCATCGCAAGTGCTCCTGTCTGTGATGCAGCGTCAAGGGTAACCGCAGCCACGGTCTCCGAGCTGATAGTCCGTGCTGCTGCAAACGTCGTCGAACTGTTCGTGCAGATGGTTGTTGTCTTGCAAACGTCCCCATCTGTTGACTCATGGATCGAGACGTGGCTGCACGATCCGTTACAGCCATGCGGATAAGATGCCTGTCATCTCGACTGCTAGTGATACGAGGCCGTTGGGATCCAGCACGGCGTTCCGTATTACCCTCCTTAACCCACCGATTCCATATTCTGCTAACAGTCATTGGATCTGGACCAACGCGAGCAGCAATGTCGCGATACGATAAACCGCAATCGCGACAGGCTACAATCCGACCTTTATCAAAGTCGGAAACGTGATGGTACGCATTTCTCCTCCTTACACGAGGCATCACAACAACGTTTCACCAGGCAACGCCGGTCAACTGCTGTTTGTGTATGAGAAATCGGGTGTAAACTTTCCTCATGTCAGCACGTTGTAGGTGTCGCCTCCAGCGCCAACCTTGTGTGAATGCTCTGAAAAGCTAATCGTTTGCGAATCACAGCATCCTCTTCGTCTCGATTTTATTTGGCGTCTGTAGCACGTCATCTTCGTGGTGTAGCAATTTTAATGGCCAGTAGTGTACATGAAATTTATTCGCTGTTACGAATGTGAACAACCAAACAACCACGCATGCATGTCCGAAGGAACGTTGCATCGTACCTATCAACAAAACAGCACTGCAATATCGCATTTATCCGCCGATATGAGGCAGCAACTTAGAATTAAAATGTTATCCCCTGTACGCGAATTATATAATGTGTGTGGGACTACAGATGGTGACGCTAGAGCGACGACACGTGAAAGATTGGACTTGGCCGTCGGCCGTGCTCGGATAGCCGAAACGGTTAAGGCGACGGCTCGCGTAAAGCAGGAAATCCGCATTCGAGTCCCGGTTTGTCAGAAATTTCCGTTGTCGTCATGCTTTTTCGTATTCGCAGCTGCGAATAAGTTTCACTTGTTCCATAAAACCGTGCCTACAGCGCGTACACCAACGCCAAAGCAGCATATTGACCGATGGCCGAGTCAAATAGTTCAAATGGTTCTGAGCACTATGGGACTTAATATCTGAGGCCACCAGTCCCCTAGAACTTAGAACTACTTAAACCTAACTAGCCTAAGGACATCACACACTCCCGTGCCCGAGGCAGGATTCGAACCTGTGACCGTAGCGGTCACGCGGTTCGTGACAGAAGCGTCTAGAACCGCTCGGCCACACCGGCCGGCTTATGTGCGGAATCCTTGTGGGCGCTATTAAGTACAGTACTTCACAGAACGGGCATATGATTAGTGAAACTGAACACTTCTAATTTCTAGGTACTGAGATAGATAGTAAAGCCCACGTTCAGGACCTTGTTCAAAGACTCAATGCTGCCATTTTTACAATTCGAACGGTATCTGAAGTGAGTGATCATTCGACACGAAAATTAGTCTACTTTGCTTATTTTCATTCCTTTATGCCGTATGATGATATACTTTCGGGTAGCTCTACCCATTCTAAAACGATATTTTTGGCTTGAAAACGGGCAGTTCAGGCAATTACTGGTGTAAATTCGCGAACGTCTTTTCGACCTCTGTTCACTAGTCTCCGTATTCTGACATTGGCCTTGTAAGTAGGCTGCTTAGGTTCGTATGTTGGTGACGCCGCGTAGCGCTCTGTATGAAGCTGACTGTGCTGTGTGCAGTCTGTGGCTGGTTGGACTCACTGTTGGAATATTCGCTACTGTAGTGTTCGGCAGTTGGGTGTGAACAGCGCGTAGCGTTGCGCAGTTGGAGGTGAGCCGCCAGCAGTGGTGGATGTGGGGAGAGAGATGGCGGAGTTTTGAGAAGTTAGTATGAGCGGGCGATCTGCACGTGTGTCCGCCAGAAAAATGAAATTTCTGAAGATATATATATATATATATATATATATATATATATATATATATATATAATGAGTTTTGAACACTATTAAGGTAAATAGATTGTTTGACTATGAAAATCTTTCATTTGCTAATTATGTCTGTCACTAGTTAGTGCCTTCGGTAGTTAGAATATTTTATTCAGCTGGCAGTATTGGCGCTCGCTGTATTGCAATAGTTCGAGTAACGAAGATTTTTGTGAGGTAAGTGATTCATGAAAGGTGTAGGTTATTGTTAGTCAGGACCATTCTTTTGTAGGGATTATTGAAAGTCACATTGCGTTGCGCTAAAAAATATTGCGTGTCAGTTTAGTGAAGATAAGAATAAGTAAAGAGAGAAATGTCTGAGTGCGTTCAGTTATACTCTGCTGTGTTTCTATCAAATAATGTAGAAGTTTACGAGCACAGCCATTCATAAGTTTTCTTAGGGGAGGTACCAGCATGTCAATATGTACATTTTTACTGTCGTTTCTTGTTAACAATATCAGCTTATTCCCAAGAATTACCGAACTATCACTTTAATAATTCACAGCTGCAAAATACTAATGCGAATTCTCTATAGACGAATGGAAAAACTGGTAGAAGCCGACCTCGGGGAAGGTCAGTTTGGATTCCGTAGATATGGTGGAACACGTGAGGCAATACTGACCTTACGACTTATCTTAGAAGAAAGATTAAGGAAAGGCAAACCTACGTTTCTAGCATTTGTAGACTTAGAAAAAGCTTTTGACAATGTTGACTGGAATACTCTCTTCCAAATTCTAAAGGAGGCCGGGATAAAATACAGGGAGCAAAAGGCTATTTACAATTTGTACAGAAACCAGATGGCAGTTATAAGAGTCGTGGAACATGAAAGGAAAGCAGTGGTTGGGAAGGGAGTGAGACAGGGCTGTACCCTCTCCCCGATGTTATTCAATCTGTATATTGAGCAAGCAGTAAAGGAAACGAAAGAAAAATTCGGAGTAGGTATTAAAATCCATGGAGACGAAGTAAAAACTTTGAGGTTCGTCGATGACATTGTAATTCTGTCAGAGACAGCAAAGGACTTCGAAGAGCAGTTGAACGGAATGGACAGTGTCTTGAAAGGAGATATAAAATGAACATCAACAGAAGCAAAACGATGATAATGGACTGTAGTCAAATTAGGTCGGTTGATGTTGAGGGAATTAGATTAGGAAATGAGACACTTAAAGTAGTAAAGGAGTTTTGCTATTTGGGGAGCAAAATAACTCATGATGGTCGAAGAAGATAGGATATAAAATGTAGACTGGCAATGGCAAGGAAAGCGTTTCTGAAGAAGAGGAATTTTCTAACATCGAGTATAGATTTAAGTGTCAGGAAGTCGTTTCTGAAAGTATTTGTATGGAAGTGAAACATGGACGATAATTAGCTTGGACAGGAAGAGAATAGAAGCTTTCGAAATGTGGTGCTACAGAAGAATGCTGAAGATTAGATGGGTAGATCACATAACTAATGAGGAGGTGTTGAATAGAACTGGGAAGAAGAGAAGTTTGTGGCACAACTTGACAAAAATGAGGGAACCGTTGGTAGGACATGTTCTCAGGCATCAAGGGATCACAAATTTAGCATTGGAGGGCAGCGTGGAGGGTAAAAATCGTAGAGGAAGACCAAGAGATGAATACACTAAGCAGATTCAGAAGGATGTAAGCTGCAGTAGGTACTGGGAGATGAAGAAGCTTGCACAGGATAGAGTAGCATGGAGAGCTGCATCAAATCAGTCTCAGGGCTGAAGACCACAACAACAGCAGCTCTCACTCAGTTAATACTAGGCAGAAATCCAATCTGCATTTGTATCGCACTTTCGTAACTCTTGTGCAGAAAGGTGTACTGTATACTGCTGCATCCATTTTGAATAAGCTGCCACGATAATTCAAAAATCTTAGCAGTAATTCACGCGCTTTCAAATCGAAACTGAAGAGTTTCCTCATGGGTCATTCCTTCTATTCTGTCGAGTTACGTGAAAAATTATGCTGATTCCTAGGTTATATTGTTGATTGAGCTTACTCAATCTCACAGCTGGACATTTTTTGGGTTCATAAACTTTTTATTTTATCTATTATTACTTCTATGTTGTAATTTCATGTACTGACGCGTTCGATGACATTGGACTTTTGCTCCTCACTTTGGTCCTACGCAACTAGACGTGTAAATAAAAAAAATAAACAACGTAAACATTTGTCAGCCGCTTTAGTAATGGTATGTATCTTACTACGATACTTGCTGCAGGCACGGCAGCTGCATTTATTCGAGCAAGTGGCTTTTATAGGTCCCTCTAATTTTATTGTATCACCCTCTTTTGTGCTGTATATTTTACTTAGTTTTGCGTTGTAATTCGACTCCACCCTAATCTTTTAGGTTTTAACGTGTTGCAGAGTGGCTGGCTCATCCTATCATTTTCGTGATCAGCCAGTCACAGTCCTCTGCTGTCCAGTTTTAATTCCTTCTGCCTTTCTTCTCTATTTTGTTTTTGTTGCTGTGCTCCGTTTTCCATGTTGCTTTATTATTGACCTTGGGGCCATTCTTCCCCCGGAGTTTTTCTTTTAGTGCTTAGACTGATTAATGGATGGTTTCACTGTGCTCGGTGTGTTTCTGAAACAAGGGACCGACGACCATTGCAGTTTGGTCCCTTTAATCTTTAAACCAACCAACCAATCAGCTTCCACCACAGGAGAACGGGTACTGCATGGTGCTGTCTGACGGCAGTAAACCGCGACCCTCTAGCCCTTTGACAGACAGCTGATCCGCCAGTAATGGCGCGTCACATGGAGATTGTCGCATCATAGCGTTCTCGGACCTTACCTTGACACCTCTCTCTCTCTCTCTCTCTCTGTCTCCCTCTCTCCCTCCCTCCCTCTCTCCCTCCCCCCTCCCCTGCCTCCATCTCTCTCTCTCTCTCCCTCTCTCTCTCTCTCTGTCTGTCTACCTCCTCCCTCACCTTCCTTTTTGCTCCACCCCATCTATTCCCCACTCCACTCCACCCCTGTCACCGCGCACATCTGTGTCCCCCCGATGCTCTGTCCTGCCGGCACCGGACAGATGGGTACTTTGTCGGGTGCTTCGTCTGCGGTCTGTTGCAATTCCGGCGAGCTGATGTGCGGTCGGCCTCGCCTCTCCAGTACATGGCTGGAGGGTGGGGGGGGGGGGGGGGGGGGGGGGGGGGAGGCTGGAACCGCTGCCACGCTAAATATTCCCGCGTAGCTCTGCACAAGCGGAGCGGATCGGCGCGTTAGGACTGCGCAGGCGTATAGCGCTGACAGTTGCGTTTCGGCCTCAGGGCTGCCTTTATCAGGACAAACGCAGCACAGAGGGCAGCACGTGGCTGTTTCCGGCCCCCTCCCCACCCCCACCCCCCCCCCGCCCACCCCACAGACACACGCACACACACACACACACACACACACACACACACACACAAACGCTACCACAACAAGCTGTCTCTCCCGTACTGGATAAGCACAATCGTGCCTGATTAGCCAAGTAGCAAGAGATAGCAAATGCTAAGGGCCCCGCACTTTAGTGGCCACGAACCTGAATCAAAAAAATAATTACGAGGCGTGTTTTTTAAGTAAGTTGTGTTGTTGTTGTTGTTGTGGTCTTCAGTCCTGAGACTGGTTTGATGCAGCTCTCCATGCCACTCTATCCTGTGCAAGCTTCTTCATCTCCCAATACGTACTGCAGCCTACATCCTTCTGAATCTGCTTAGTGTATTCATCTCTTGGTCTCCCTCTACGATTTTTACCCTCCACGCTGCCCTCCAATGCTAAATTGGTGATCCCTTGATGCCTCAAAACATGTCCTACCAACCGATCCCTTCTTCTAGTTAAGTTGTGCCACAAACTCCTCTTCTCCCCAATTCTATTCAAACCACCTCATTAGTTACGTGATCTACCCATCCAATCTTCAGCATTCTTCTGTAGCACCACATTTCGAAAGCTTCTATTCTCTTCTTGTCCAGGCTATTTATCGTCCATGCTTCACTTCCATACATGGCTACACTCCATACAAATACGTTCAGAAACGACTTCCTGACACTTAAATTTATACTCGATGTTAACAAATTTTTCTTCTTCAGAAACGCTTTCATTTCCACAAAGCTGCATGCCCTCGGGAAAAATTACGGCTGTAGTGTCCCCTTGCTTTCAGCCGTTCGCAGTACCAGCACAGCAAGGCCGTTTTGGTTAGTGTTACAAGGCCAGATCAGTCAATCATCCAGACTGTTGCCCCTGCAACTACTGAAAAGGCTGCTGCCCCTCTTCAGGAACCACACGTTTGTATGGCCTCTCAACAGATACCCCTCCGTTGTGGTTGCACCTACGGTACGACTATCTGTATCGCTGAGGCACTCAAGCCTCCCCACCAACGGCAAGGTCCATGGTTCATGGGGGGGGGGGGGGGGGGGGTTACCGTTTTGAAATTTAAAAAAAGATGTACTAAGATATCTCAATAATTTTATTTTTACAAAAATTCAAATGGTTCAAATGGCTCTGAGCACTATGGGACTTAACTTCTGAGGTCATCAGTCCCCTAGAACTTAGAGCTACTTAAACCTAACTAACCTAAGGACATCACACACATCCATGCCCGAGGCAGGATTCGAACCTGCGACCGTAGCGGTCGTGTGGTTCCAGACTGTAGCGCCTTTAACCGCTCGGCCACTCCAGCTGGCTTTATTTTTACACGAAAGCCTGTACCTTAATCTACTTTTCTACATAATTTCCGTCAATATTGAGGCACTTGTCATAACGTTGTACCAGTTTTTTAATACCCTCCTCGTAGAAGTCTGCCGCCTGACTTGTTAACCATTGCATCGCCACTGTTTTGACTTCGTCGTCGTCTCGAAGACGCTGACCGCCCAGGTGTTTCTCCAAGTGTGTAGGTTAGAGTCATAACTCACACGCTCCAAAATAATGAAAATTGAGATGCCGACGTTTTCTCATATAGCTTTATACATAGAACATAATTCACGAAACAGTTATTCCCATTTGGCACAAGATCCTTGAGAAAAACGGAGTTAAACTTGACGGTTAGTTTTAAAAGTCTCATGATCCGCGGGAACTTGTGAGTTTTGTCTCTCGTACCTCATCTTGACCAATCAGCGCTTAGCTCACTCGGCGCCATTCTCTTGTGTAGTAGTAAATTTTGATGCCAGTGTGAAACGTCCCCTTTGAACAATTATACATGACTGTGCTTAAACTGACACACAATATTTTTAGCGCAACGCAATGTGACTTTCAAAAATCCCTACAAAAGAATGGCCCTGACTAACATTAACGTATACGTTTCACAAATCACTTACCTCACAAAAATCTTCGTTTGTCGAACTACTGCAATACAGCGAGCGCCACTACTGCCAGCTAAATAAAGGATTCAAACTACTGAAGGCACTAACTATTGATAGGCATAGTTGGCAAATGAAAGATTTTGATAGAGAACAAACAATGTATTTACCTTAATAGTGTTCAAAAGTCATAATATATATATATATATATATATCAGTCCATGACATCCCGTCTTACAAATTTACTGTCTCTGATGGACACACGTCCAGATCGTCCGCTCTCAAAACTCCGCCATCTCTCTCCCCACATCCAGCACTGCTGGCGGCTCACTTTCAACTGCGCAACGCTACATGCTGCTAACAGCCAACAACTGGTTCAAATGGCTCTGAGCACTATGGGACTTAACTTCTGAGGTCATCAGTCCCCTAGAACTTAGAGCTACTTAAACCTAACTAACCTAAGGACATCACACACATCCATGCCCGATGCAGGATTCGAACCTGCGACCGTAGCGGTCTCGCGGTTCCAGACTGAAGCGTCTATAACCGCTCGGCCACACTGGCCGGCAACAGCCAACTGCCCAACACTACAACAGCGAATGTTACAACAATGCAAACCAGCCACAGACAGCACAGTCAGTGATTTTCATACATAGCACTACGTGGCGTTACCAATATAAAAACCTAAACAGCCTACTTACAAGTGGAGTGTGTTTTCTGTTCTGTTCAGTTATTTTGGGGAATATAAATAAATATAGTGGTTGGAATAGAACTGATTTGAGACACAAGTCACGGAAGAAAACGTTTCACCCGTTGGAGAAAGAGGAAGGCCAAGGAAACGTTCACAGCATCCAGAAATGTAGAAACGTGAGGAAGCCAAACGAATGAGGTTAGAGTACCCTGTTTTCTTCATTTTTTTCACATTAAACTGATTCTTGTTATTGGCTTGATTTGTTCCTCCACGTTTCTTTGCAACTGAACAGTGAGGAATCGCAAATTCAATATTTTAAGTCCATTTTTGAAAAATAAACAGAACCTCACAGTGTAGTTTGTTCTATCATTGTAGATACAAACCTTCAGTGCTGCCCCAGTATCCGACATGTCAACACCGTGGAGGAGCATTTAATTGTTGTTCACTTTCTATGAACGATGTCAAAAACTTTCATGATCTGCATATCGAGTCGCAACACGATAGTTCCCGCGAAACCAACATCGTCCAAACAGCTCAGTACCAAAACTCACAAGATCCAAAATGGGGATTGTCAAAACTTACATGTTCCATAGCTCATTAACAAAACTCACGTGATCCATAATATAACGTTAAATAATTGTAATTTCTCAATAAGCAAACATAATCTGGAATATACATAATGATTTATAGCCATTGTTCTTGCACATACTGATGTCAATATATGGGACATGCGCACGACGCATGTAAAACACGTTTTTAGTCATTTGTGGAAAATTTATGTTTTTGGAGCATGTGAGTTATGCTTCTAACCTAGTCAAGTGCAGGAACAGATGGTAGTCACTGGGCGCAAGATCGGGGCTGTACGGAGGATGATCTAGAGTTTCTCATCTAAAACATGTGATGAGATCTTTCGTCCGATTCACCACATGCGGACGGGCATTGTCTTGCAGCAAAACGATGCCCTTCTTCAACTTCCACGCACTGCTGCTTTGATTCTGGTGTGACGTAGGCCACCCACGTGTCATCGCCCGTAACAATTTAGCTTAAGAAATCATCACTGTGGTTGTGGTACCGCTCAAGGAAAGTCAATGCACTGTCTAAATGTTTGGTTTTGTGCACATCCGTCAACATTTTCGGCACCCAACGTGCGCACAATTTTCGGTAATTCAAGTGCTCGATCACAATGCCGTACAAGACACTGCGAGAAACATTAGGAAAGTCATCGCGCAAGGAGGAAATCGTAAAGCGTCTGTTTTCTCTCGCCTTATTGTCCACTTCCTGCACCAAACTTTCATTAACGGCCGAAGGATGCCCACTCGCCGGGCGGAGTGGCCGAGCGGTTCTAGGCGCTACAGTCTGGAATCGCGCGACCGCTACGGTCGCAGGTTCGAATCCTGCCTCGGGCATGGATGTGTGTGATGTCCTTAGGTTAGTTAGGTTTAAGTAGTTCTAAGTTCTAGGGGACTGATGACCTAAAATGTTAAGTCCCATAGTGCTCAGAGCCATTTGAACCATTTTTTTTATCCATTTTTATGACGCCCACTCCGTTGTTCATCGCGCGCATTTGTGCGTCCATCTTTGAATGCTCTCACCCACTTTCTTACCATTCCATCACTCACAATGTTTTCACCGTAAACGGCACAGATCTCACGATGAATATCGATCAGCTTTAGGCCTTTAGCACTGAGAAATCTTCTAACAGCCCGCACTTCACAGTCGGCGGGACTCACGATTATCGGAGGCATCTTAAACACTCAGTACACAACGTAAACGAGGAAGAATCAGACCGTAACGGCGCCGCCGACCGGAGTGGCCGAGCGGTTAAAGGCGCTACTGTCTGGAACCGCACGACCGCTACGGTCGCAGGTTCGAATCCTGCCTCGGGCATGGATGTGTGTGATGTCCTTAGGTTAGTTAGGTTTAAGTAGTTCTAAGTTCTAGGGGACTTATGACCACTGCAGTTGAGTCCCATAGTGCTCAGAGCCATTTGAACCATTTTTTTGTAACGGCGCCATTGCGCAGATCAAGGTACAGGCTTTCATGTAAAAATAAAATTATTGAGATATCTTTGCACGTCTGTTTTTAATTTCAAAACGGTACTTACTTAAAAAAAACACGCCTCGTATCAAGCTATATATGAATGGTATTCTACCTGCTGTCCAATGGAGAAACGGTTGTGTCGAAATCGGTGAGTAGGAACAATTTTTACTAAAGTTAAAATCATCCGGGTTGTTAGCCCGCGTCATATTTTCTCTACAATAATCGATGTTTCGACCCGGATCTTCTTCGGGATCTTCCGGTCTCCAGTACTGCTACAACACTGTGAGAGACCAGTATCTTATCAAGTGTCAGAGACCAGTATCTTATCAAGGGGAGTTTTCCCGCGTTTGTGCTGGAGAATCCTGCTCTTGAATTTTCTTTTTATTTCCGTCATTTCTCCTTCGGTGTATAAGTTGAACAGCAGGGCCGAGAGATCGCATCCCCGTGTTCGTTCTCGATCTTTCTTTGTTATCGTTCCCCCTGGGGTTTCGATTGGTTAAAATTCTCGTGGCTACCGTTGGTGGGCCATCGTCACAGGCTAATATTCTCGCGCTGATGCAGAAGAAGGGGCTAAAATCATGTGGATTCTATTGGTGACCCGTCGTCATCAGATAGGAATAAAAAATGGTTCAAATGGGTCTGAGCATTATGGGACTTAACTTCTGAGGTCATCAGTCCCCTAGAACTTAAACGTAACTAACCTAAGGACATCACACACATCCATGCCCGAGGCAGGATTCGAGCCCGCGACCGTAGCGCTCGCACGGTTCCAGACTGTAGCGCCTAGGACCGCTCGGCCACTCCGGCTGGCTCAGATAGAAAGGCATTATTCCACTTACGCTGAAGAGGGGTTATTGGTTGAAATTCCTCCTACTGCTATTCGTTGGCCTTCATCATTGGCTAGCTGCCTGATAAGAGAACGCGACACTGGTCTTTCGCAGTGTTATAGAAGTATTGGACATTGTAAGATCCTGAAGAAGATCGCAGCAGAGGGGTCGAAACGTCGATTATTTCAGAGGAAGTATGACGCAGCCTAACATCCCATAGGAACAATTTTTGCTCATTTCCAAAAGTGAGCACTGGCCACACTATACTTCATGTGTCATAAGTCGACAACACCGCAAAATGTAAGACCTAGTCGTTATAACCCGAACTATTAGAATGGGGTTCTATTTCATACCGATAAGAATATGCAATATAACAACACAGAGATTGTGGCGTGCACTTCAAGCTATTGGGATAGGTGTTATTACGGAAGCAGCCGAGATTAAATTAGCAAGCCGCCTTACAAATAGAGATGAAGGTTTCTGCTTAAATTCTGTTTGGAATCCCGCTCTCTCCTTGGTCAAACGACAGAGAGACTGAGCTAATGCTGGTTATTCACCCGTTTCAACGTTGTTCATTTTTGCTTGTGTGATGGTACTAATTGTTTACTTTATGTGCCTTGTCATCAGATTGGTTTCATTCACCTCGCCACGATTTCCTGCCCTGCACCAACCTTTATTTCTCACAAGGGAACCTCCCCATCGCACCCCCCTCAGATTTAGTTATAAGTTGGCACAGGGATAGGCCTTGAAAAACTGAACACAGATCAATCGAGAAAACAGGAAGAAGTTGTGTGGAACTATGAAAAAATAGGTAAAATATACAAACTGATTAGTCCATGTGCTAGATAGGTAACATCTAGGAGAGTGTCGGCTGACGAGCGCCGTGGTCTCGTGGTTAGCGTGAGCAGCTGCGGAACGAGAGGTCTTCGGTTCAAATCTTCTCTCGAGTGAAAAGTTTAATTTTTTATTTTCAGACAATTATTAAAGTTCAGGCACTCACACATAATCAACTTCGCTCTCCAAAATTCCAGGACATGTTTAGATTTGCTTGGACATATGCAGGATTTGACGATCTACACACGGAAACATTTGAAAACGTAAAAAACGTATGTTTTGACACAGCGCAGGGAAAACTGTGCGACTCTGAAACTGTTGCATTCATTTGTTGCAGTTTATGTGTCAAACTCTTATGTTTTCATCACTTTTTTGGGAGTGATTATCACATCCTCAAGAAAACCTAAATCGGGCAAGGTAGAAGAATCTTTTTACCCATTCGCCAAGTGTGCAAGTTAGGTGGGTCGACAACATATTCCTGTCATGTGACACACATGCCGTCACCAGAGTCGTATAGAATACATCAGATGTGTTTTCCTGTGGAGGAATCGGTTGACCTATGACCTTGCGATCAAATGTTTTCGGTTCCCATTGGAGAGGCACGTCCTTTCGTCTACTAATCGCACGGTTTTGCGGTGCGGTCGCAAAACACAGACACTAAACTTATTACAGTGAACAGAGACGTCAATGAAGGACGGACAGATCATAACTTTGCGAAAATAAAGAAAGTAAAATTTTCACTCGAGGGAGGACTCGAACCAAGGACCACTCGTTCTGTATTTGCTCACTCTAACCACGGGACCACGGCGCTGCTCAACCCACATTGTCCGTGATGTTGCATATGTTGCACATGGACTATTCAGTTTGTATATTTTGTTCATTTTTTCATAGTTTCACACAACTTCTTCCTGTTTGCTCGATTGATCTGTGTTCAGTTTTTCAAGGCCTATCCACTGCGTCAACTTATAACTAAATCTGAGGGGGGTGCGATGGGAAGGTTCCCTTGTCAGAGTACCACTTGAAACCTAACTTGTCAGTTATTTGCTGGATGTATTCCAATCTCTGTCTTCCTCAACAGCTTTTACTCTCTGCAGCTCCCTCCAGTACCACCGAAGTCATCCTCTGATGTCGATAGATATCCCATCATCGTGTCTCTCTTTCTTGTCAGTACTTTCCATACATTCCTCTCTTCCCCAATTTTGCGGAGGACCTCCTCGCTCGTTACCTTATCGGTCCACTTAATTTTCAACATCGGTCTGTAGCACCACGTCTCAAATCTTTCTATTCTCTTCAGTTCCGGTTTTCCCACAGTCCACGATTCACTACAGTATAATGCTGACCTCCAAACGTGCATTAACAGAAATTTCTTCATCAAATCAAGGCCTACGTTTGATGCTAGTACGAGGGCACTTCAATAAGTAATGCAACACATTTTTTTTCTCGGCCAATTTTGGTTGAAAAAACCGGAAATTTCTTGTGGAATATTTTCAAACATTCCCGCTTCGTCTCGTATAGTTTCATTGACTTCCGACAGGTGGCAGCGCTGTACGGAGCTGTTAAAATGGCGTCTGTAACGGATGTGCGTTGCAAACAACGGGCAGTGATCGAGTTTCTTTTGGCGGAAAACCAGGGCATCTCAGATATTCATAGGCGCTTGCAGAATGTCTACGGTGATCTGGCAGTGGACAAAAGCACGGTGAGTCGTTGGGCAAAGCGTGTGTCATCATCGCCGCAAGGTCAAGCAAGACTGTCTGATCTCCCGCGTGCGGGCCGGCCGTGCACAGCTGTGACTCCTGCAATGGCGGAGCGTGCGAACACACTCGTTCGAGATGATCGACGGATCACCATCAAACAACTCAGTGCTCAACTTGACATCTCTGTTGATAGTGCTGTCACAATTGTTCACCAGTTGGGATATTCAAAGGTTTGTTCCCGCTGGGTCCCTCGTTGTCTAACCGAACACCATAAAGAGCAAAGGAAAGCCATCTGTGCGGAATTGCTTGCTCGTCATGTGGCTGAGGGTGACAATTTCTTGTCAAAGATTGTTACAGGTGATGAAACATGGGTTCATCACTTCGACCCTGAAACAAAACGGCAATCAATGGAGTGGCGCCACACCCACTCCCCTACCAAGAAAAAGTTTAAAGCCATACCCTCAGCCGGTAAAGTCATGGTTACAGTCTTCTGGGGCGCTGAAGGGGTTATTCTGTTCGATGTCCTTCCCCATGGTCAAACGATCAACTCTGAAGTGCTACTCTTCAGAAATTGAAGAAACGACTTCAGCGTGTTCGTAGGCACAAAAATCTGAACGAACTTCTCCTTCTTCGTGACAACGCAAGACCTCACACAAGTCTTCGCACCCGAGAGGAGCTCACAAAACTTCAGTGGACTGTTCTTCCTCATGCACCCTACAGCCCCGATCTCGCACCGTCGGATTTCCATATGTTTGGCCCAATGAAGGACGCAATCCGTGGGAGGCACTACGCAGATGATGAAGAAGTTATTGATGCAGTACGACGTTGGCTCCGACATCGACCAGTGGAATGGTACCGTGCAGGCATACAGGCCCTCATTTCAAGGTGGCGTAAGGCCGTAGCATTGAATGGAGATCACGTTGAAAAATAGTGTTGTGTAGCTAAAAGATTGGGGAATAACCTGGTGTATTTCAATGCTGAATAAAACAATCCCTGTTTCAGAAAAAAAATGTGTTGCATTACTTATTGAACTGCCCTCGTACATTTCTCTTGGCCAGGAATGCCATTTTTGCCACTGGTAGTCTGCTTTTGATGTCCTGCTTTCTGCGCCGGTCATGGCTTACTTTGTTAATAAATGAAAAGCACCAGTTTCCTTTTCTTGTACAGTATTAATTTTCATTGCGTTAACCGATTTTCGGTTTACAAGGCTATCTTCAGACATTTACTGAGTATTGTCACCAAAAAAGCTACAGTGTCTGCAAACAACATTGGAACAGAAGTAACACGTCTAGACTGGAACAAAAACATACAGTAACAACATCTTTGACAGTGTGGTGGTAATACAATGCAAAAATAAAAAGTTGAAGAGTAAATAAATAAAATGAAGTAGACAGCATAAACTTTAACACAAAACAGGAACAGCATGCCTACGTAACAGTTTCTATTAATAAACCAAACTAATAAAATAAAATAAAATTAGTACTTGACAAGCCTACATCAGGAGGTATAAAACATGGAGGGTGATAATCAAACCAATTAAAAGAAGAAGCAATTACGAATGTAGCTACAGAATACATGAGGAACTTAAGCAATATCAATAAGATAAACAGAAATAAATAAATGCAAGGAAATGGAGGGGTTTGAGGGAACATACAGTAGACTCAATCTTTGAGAGTGCGGTGGTACTGCAATTTAACATTGTCTTCAAAACTGTGGTTATGTAACAGTTTGCAGTAAATAAATGAACAAAGTAAAATATAAGCAGTATCTGATGAGACAACTACAAGAGGTGCTAAACATGGACAGTAATACAAGTACCAGTTAAAAGAATACCTTAACAATTGAAACTGCAATCTGTATGGAATACATAGACAACTGTAATAAAACAAAAGGACTTAATGAATATAGGAAAATGGGAATATGTAGGAACAGACAGTGTGGGGAGTAATGAACAACAGAGATGATTATATGAAGTTTAGGTGGGGGGAAGTGCTGAGCTGTGTTTGGACATTTAGGATTAGGTCTGGACTGTGAGCTAGATGCTTATTAATTTCCAGGGCTTCCAGCAGGTTGAGTTTATGGCCTTTATTTTGTTACCTAGAGAGCAGAATTCCTTAACTTCGTCTAATTCGTGATCATCAGTCTTGATGTTAAGTTTATCGTTTATCGCACATCTGCACTCCTCTTCTTTAGTCTTTCTTTTATTTACATTCAATACAAATTCTGTTCTCATTACATTGTTAATTCCATTCAAACGACCCTGCAATTTTCTTCTTCAATTTCATTGAGGATTCGTATGTCGTCATCGAATCTTTTCATTGATATCCTTTCACCCTGAATTTTAATCCCGCTCTTGAACCTCTCTTTTGTTTTCCTCATTTCTCCTTCGACTTATAGATTGAACAGCAGGACATAAAGATCGCATCCCCGTCTTCGTTCTTCGTCTTCCTTTGTTATTGTTCCCTCTTGGTTCTATATCATTCGTCCTTTACTATAGCGTCTCCCATTTTTATCAAAATTTTGAACATCTTGCACCATTTGACATAGTCAGTCGCTTTTTCTAGCTCGAAGAACGCTGCGAGCGTGTCTCTATATGTATTCACTCTTGCCTCCACTATCAACCACAATGTCAGAACTGCCTCTCTGGTGCCTCTACCTTTCCTAAAGACAAACAGATCGTCATCTAATGACTGGTCTATTTTTTCCCCTTTCCTCTGTAAATTATTCTTGTCAGCGGCTCGGATGGATGAACTATCACGCTACTTGTCTGACAGTTTTCGCACGTGTACATGTGCATGTTCAAGGCTACTCTACAAACCACATTTAAGTACCTGACAGGAGGTCCATCGAACCACCTTCACAATAATTATCGCTTATTCCACTCTCGAACAGCGCACGGAAAAAGAACGAACTCCTATATCTTTCCCTGCGGTCTCTGTTTCCCCTTATCATTTCTCTCTCCGTAGGTCGGCGTCAACAAAATATTTTCGCATTCGGTGGAGAAAGCTGGTGATTGGAATTTGGTGAGAAGATGGTACCGCAACGAGAAACGCCTTTTTTTTTTTTTAAGGGCGTCCACCCCAAATCCGAGAAACTGTCTTCCCTATTTCCCGGTAATAGAAAACGTTCTGCCCTTCTTTAAACTTTCTCGATGTTCTCCGTTAATCCTACCTGGTAAGGATCCCAGACGGCGCAGCAGTACTACAAAAGACGACGAACAAGCGTAATGATGATGATGATGATTGTGATGATGATGATGATTCGTTTGTGGGGCGCTCAACTGCACGGTGATCAGCGCCCGTACAAAGTCCCAATCTTTGTTCAGTCCAATCTCGCCACTTTCATGATGAAATGATGAGGACAACACAAACACCCAGTCATCTCGAGGCAGGTGAAAATCCCTGACCCCGCCGGGAATTGAACCCAGGACCCCGTGGTCGGGACGCAAGATCTGTTACATTTTCTAAGTGTTCAGTCAATAAAACGCAGTCTTTGGTTTGCCTTCCACACATTTTCTATGTGTTCTTTCCTGTTTAAGTTGTTGGTAACTGAAATTCCTAGGTATTTAGTTCAAATGTGTTTGAAATTTTATGGGACTTAACTACTTAACCTAAATTATCCTAAGGACAAACACACACACCCATGCCCGTCGGAGGATTCGAACCTCCGCCGGGACCAGCCGCAGTATTTAGCTGAATGTTCAGACTTTAGATTAGACTGATTTATCGTGTAACCGAAGTTTAACGGATTCCTTTTATAACTCAAGTGGATGACCTCACACTTTACGTTATTTAGGGTCAATTGCCAATTTTCGCACCATACATGTATCTTATCTAAGTCCTTTTGCATTTTGTTTCCATCTTCTGATGACTCTCGATAGACAGCGTCATCTGCAAACAACCTAAGACAATTGTTCAGATTGTCTCCTATATCGTCTATATAGATAAGGAACAGCAGACGGCCTATAACACTACCTTTGGGAACTCCAGAAATCAGTTCTGTTTTGCTCGATGACTTACCGTCAGTTGTCCTCTCTAACACGAAATTACGAATCCAGTCGCATAACTGAGACGATATTCCATAAGCACGCAATTTGATTACTAGCCACTTGTGAGGTACGGTGTCAAAAGCCTTCTGGAAATATAGAAACACAGAATCAATCTGACATCCCTTGTCAATAGCACTCAAAACTTCATATGAATAAAGAGCTAGTTGCGTTTCACAAGAACGATGTTTCTAAATCCGTGTTGACCATGCGCAAATACACCGTTCTCTTCGAGGTAATTCATAGTGTTCGAACACTATGCATGTCGACGTCAATGATATGGGCCTGTAATTTAGTGGATTACTCCTAGTACCTTTCTTGAATATTGGTGTGACCTGTGCAACTTTTCAGTCCTTGGGTACGGATCTTTCGTCGAGCGAGCGGTTGTATATGACTGTTAAGTGTGGAGTTACTGCATCAGCATGCTGTGAAAGGAACCTAATTAGTATACAATCTGGACCGGAAGACTTGCTTTTGTTACGTGATTTATGTTGCTTCACTACTCCGAGGATACCTTCTTCTATGTTGCTCATGTAGACTGCTGTTCTCGATTGGAATTCTGGAATATTTACTTCGTCTTCTTTGGGGAAGTATTTACGGAAGGCTGTCTTTGGCAAATGTGTTTTAGCAACACTATCATCGATAGTATTTCCGTTGCCCTGGAAAGGCATTGAAATGCCACTAGCATGTTATACATACGATCAGAATCTATTTGGACTTTCTGCCGGGTTTCGAGACAAAGTTTGATTATGATAACTATTACAAGCATCTCACATTGGAGTCCCCGCTAAATTTCTAGCTTCTGTAAAAGATCGCCAATCTTGGTGGTTTTGCGTTTGTTTGAGTTTGACATGCTTTTTGCATTGTTTCTGCAACAGTGTTTTGACCCGTTTTGTGTACCATGGAGGATCAGCTCCGTCGTTTGTTATTTTATTTAGTATAAATGCCTGTCCCCAATGTTATTCAATCTGTATATTGAGCAAGCAGTAAAGGAAATAAAAGAAAAATTCGGAGTAGGAATTAAAATCAATGGAGAAGAAATAAAAACTTTGAGGTTCGCCGATTACGTTGTAATTCTGTCAGGGACAGCAAATGACTTGGAAGAGCAGCTGAACGGAATGGACAGTGACTTGAAAGGAGGATATAAGATGAACATCAACAAAAGCAAAACGAGGATAAGGGAATGTAGTCGAATTAAATCGGGTGATGCTGAGGGTATTAGATTAGGAAATGAGACACTTAAAGTAGTAAAGGAGTTTAGCTATTTGGGGAGCAAAGTAACTGATGATGGTTGAAGTAGAGAGGATATAAAATGTAGACTGGCAACGCCAAGGAAAGCGTTTCTGAAGAAGAGAAATTTGTTAACATCGAGTATAGATTTAAGTGTCAGGAAGTCGTTTCTGAAAGTATTTGTATGGAGTGTAGTCATGTATGGAAGTGAAACGTGGACGATAAATAGTTTGGACAAGAAGAGAATAGAAGCTTTCGAAATGTGGTGCTACAGAAGGATGCTGAAGATAAGATGGGTAGATCACATAACTAATGAGGAGGTACTGAATAGAATTGGTGAGAAGAGAAATTTGTGACACAACTTGACTATAAGAAGGGATCGGTTGGTAGGGCATATTCTGAGGCATCAAGGGATCACCAATTTAGCATTGAAGGGCAGCGTGGTGGGTAAAAATCGTAGAGGGAGACCAAGAGATGAATACACTAATCAGATTCAGAAGGATGTAGGTTGCAGTAGGTACTGGGAGATGAAGAAGCCTGCACAGGAGAGCTGCATCAAACCAGTCTCTGGACTGAAGACAACAACAACAAATGTCTCAATTGCTGTCGATACTATTTTTTTGAATCCAGACGACATCTGGTCCACGCATACAATGTTAATTTAGAAGGAGTGGAGATTATCTCTCAGGAACGCATCAAGCGTATCTTACATACTTTCTAGAACAGGTGTATTTTTCGTTGTTTTTGGAGGATTTGATGGTTGTAATATTCAGTCTCGCTACGACAATCCTGTGTTCACTAATTCCTGTATCCGTTTTAATGCTCGTTATTAGCGCTGGACTATTTGTTGCTAACAGGTCAAGTGTGTTTTCACAACCGCTTGCAATTCGAGTGGACTCGTGAACTAATTGCTCGAAATAATTTTCAGAGAATCCGTTTAGCTCAATTTCGGATGATATTTTGTGCATACCTCCAGATTTAAACATGTATTTTCGCCACCAACTATAATTGTATGAGTCGGGTACGTGTTTGAAATAGACGGCCACGGTGGCCGAGCGGTTCTAGGCGCTTCAATCAGGAACCGCGCGACTGCTACGGTCGCAGGTTCGAATCCTGCCTTGGGCATGGATGTGTGTGATGTCCTTAGGTTAGTTAGGTTTAAGTAGTTCTAAGTTCTAGGGGACTGATGACCTCAGAAGTTAAGTCCCATAGTGCTCAGAGCCATTTGAACCATTTTTTCGTGTTTGAAATTAGACTCAAGTTATCTTTAAACCTTTCAGCAATTATATCATCTGAGATGGAAGGTCGGTAAAAGGATGCAGTTGTTATTTTACTCCGGTTACCATGAATGACCTCTACCCAAACTAACAAACAGGAACTACGTTCTTCAGTTTCGCTACAACAGCTACGAACACTCCAGTGCCAATTGTGTTCAGCCTATCCTTTCCGAACACCGTTAGGTCCTTCGCAAAAATTTCAGCTGAAATTATCTCCGGCTTTAGCCAGCTGTCAGTGCCTATAACTATTTGAGCATGTGCTTAGCGCTTGGAGCTCTGGTACTTTCCCAACACAGCTACGAATTTACAGGTGTTATAGTGATGGTTCCTAGATGTACTTTCGACCTGCGCCTGTTGAGACTGAACGCCTTTCTTTCTTTCCCAGAGTGCCTCTAACGAATAAAACCGCCAGACAGCCGACACTCGGGTGTAATGCGAGACCAGGTAGATCCTTCCGTGAAGCAACTTTTTTTTTTTTCGTAAATCCCACTTTTCCCCAAAATCTCAGCGTCATATATCTCCTTCTGTGTCCGCGTCTCTGCGGACACGCGCTTTTCGGGGGTGGGAATTAAGTTTGTGGTCATTGCTTGTAATGCCGATGCAGCGCCTGCCCTATTGGATTTCCCGCAACGCAGCCCGGCTTTGCGGGTTGTATACTCCATGACGAGTAGGGGAACGGGTTGGGAATGATACACTTTACATCTGCCAGACGTGGACTAAGCAAAGGGGAGGCCACGACGTTTGGAACGTGGATTTGCTGAAACTTCGTACACTCGTAGGACTCCACGAGGACAACAAAATGTGTAAGCAGTAGTGTAAGCGTTATTGAGAAAATCGCAAGATAATTTCGGACGTCAAATACGAGGTGTGGCTAGAAAAAAACCGGACTAGTACGGGTGAAACAATAAAACGAATGCAATAAGGCTGAAAGTCGCGTGGCCTGTCACGTGACTCTCGCTCCGCCTACTGCTCGAGTTTCATCTGTCTCCTGCACTCAGTCTGCCCGTGGCGTCTGTTTTAAGTAGTTGACCTTTTGTCTGTGCGTCGGAAAATGTTGAGTGTACAGAAAGAACAGCGTGTTAACATCAAATTTTGTTTCAAACTAGGAAAATCTGCAAGTGAAACGTTTGTAATGTTACAACAAGTGTGCGGCGATGATTGTTTATCGCGAACACAAGTGTTTGAGTGGTTTAAACGATTTAAAGATGGCCGCGAAGACACCAGTGATGACACTCGCACTGGCAGACCATTGTCAGCAAAAACTGATGCAAACATTGAAAAAATCGGTAAACTTGTTCGACAAGATCGCCGTTTAACAATCAGAGCAGTGTCTGAGTTAACAGGAGTTGACAAGGAAAGTGTTAGGCAGATTCTTCATGAAAGTTTCAACATGAACAAAGTGTGTTCAAAAATGGTTCCAAAGTGTCTCACAATTGAACAGAAGGAACGCCGAAGAATGATTTGTTCTGACATCCTGGAAAACATTGAAAGTGATCCCACCTTCTCACAAAATGTTATTACTTGCGATGAACCGTGGTTTTTTACTTACGATCCCGAAACTAAACGCCAATCGATGCATTGGAAAACTCCTGGTTCTCCACGACAAAAAAAAGCACGAATGTCAAAATCGAAATTCAAGGCAATGATGATTGTTTTTTTTTTTTGACATCAAAGTGATTGTGCACGGAGATTTTAATTGTGTGCCAACCTCATGACTCTACTCCTAGCCAAGAACTTACGGAGCTGGTCAATGGAATGGCATTAGTCGATACGTGGGACACGAAGTATCGCAACCAACCGGGATATACATTTTTACGAGCCACTCCGCGAACCGTTTGGATCGAATCAATGATTCAAGGGAGTTAGCGATGTCGACGTGGACGCAGAAATCTGGCCGATCCCGCTTACAGACCATGAGGCATTTATTTGTACAGCTACCTATGCTAGATAGCGGGTATGGAGACGGAGGGGTGATTGGAAGAATCAGCTCCATACGGAGGCTTCCTGCGATCCATTACGCGACTGGAACAGGAAAAGAGTGACAATAGTACACAAGCTACCCTCCCCTCTGCAACAGACTATTGCTTGCTGAATGTAAATGTAGCTGTGGATGTAGATAATAAGAAAGGTCGTTGTTGTTGTGGTCTTCAGTCCTGGGACTGGTTTGATAAAGATCTCCATGCTACTCTATCCTGTGCAAGCTTCTTCATCTCCCAGTACCTACTGCAACCTACATCCTTCTGAATCTTCTTAGTGTATTCATCTCTTGGTCTTCCTCTACGATTTTTACCCTCCAAGCTGCCGTCCAATGCTAAATTTGTGATCCCTTGATGCCTCAGAACATGTCCTACCAACCGATCCCTTCTTCTAGTCAAGTTGTGCCACAAACTCCTCTTCTCCCCAATTCTATTCAATAACTCCTCATTAGTTATGTGATTTATCCATCTAATCTTCAGCATTCTTCTGTAGCACCACATTTCGAAAGCTTCTATTCTCTTCTTATCCAAACTATTTATCGTCCATATTTCACTTCCATACATCGCTACACTCCATGCAAATACTTTCAGAAATGACTTCCTGACACTTAAATCTGTGCTCGATGTTAACAAATTTCTCTTCTTCAGAAACACTTTCCTTGCCATCGCCAGTCTACATTTTATATCCGCTCTACTTCGACCATCATCAGTTATTTTGCTCCCCAAATAGCAAAACTCCTTTACTACTTTAAGTGTCTCACTTCGTAATCTAATTCCCTCAGCATCACCCGACTTAATTCGACTACATTCCATTATCCTCGTTTTGCTTTTGTTGATGTTCATCTTATACCCTCCTTTGAAGACACTGTCAGCATTAAGATAATCGTAACACTGTCGGCTTAAAAAACTATTTTCTACGACCATTATATTGGTTTGGTGCGTAAATTCGTAGCGTTTTTCCAAAATTTAATAAACGCAACAGTAACACATAACAGAGATTTCAGTCATCAGTAATATATTCTGGTTCACTGTTTACAACACTCTGCTAACGGTGGTGTAACTTTTAGATTCCGCGACTGTAGAAATTGCGTAGTTTTGAAGTGAGGAACTCGTCTAGCCATGTCGGGAGCGCATTTTTCATCCGAAAAGGAAATTCCTTCAAGGTTGTTCGATAGAGAGAGGGAAGGATGAAAATCTGAGGGAGCAAAAGTAGGTGAATGAGGTGGGTGAGGAATGACGTCCCAACCCAACCCCTGTGCTGTGTTTTTTGTCCGTCTAGTAGAATGCGAGCGGACGTATTGTGGAGTGTCACACTCCTATGCTGGCGTACTCTAGCTGCCAGCACACCGTGCGGCACAGAGGTTACGGGAGTATCGATAGAGGCCAACGGCAAGACTCGCTGGAAACGTGCCGCCAACGCCCTCTCAGGCGCCAATATTTAGGGTCTCCGCCGCGGTGCGGAGGGTCAGTTGGACTTACTTTTATCCAGTTTAGCGAGTCAGTTTAGGCAGGTAGTTCGAGCCTGTTACGCCAGTAATTCGCCGTGGAGTTACAGCTTGTCACCGATACGGAGCTGCAGACCTAGCCTCCAGCACAGAGACAGGCGGCACATAGTAACGTTATGGTGAACATAGCGGACTTCAACTGCATCGAGGCTACGTTGACTATACAGAAGATAGCTTGTACCACAGCACATGGAAACTTAAGTAGCTCTCTTTGTTTACGAATAAAGAATTCAGTCATTAACTGCGTGGACTTTGTGCTGTAGAACAAGGATACCGGCCACCTACCAACATCGTCTGCTTGAAACTTCCTGGCAGATTAAAACAGTGTCCTGGACCGAGACTCGAACTCGGGACCTTTGCCTTTCGCTGGCTAGTGCTCTACCAACTGAGCTACCCAAGCACGACTCACGTCCCGTCCCCACAGCTTTAATTCCGAGAGCACTTGACCGCGAAAGGCAAACGTCCCGAGTTCGAATCTCAGTCCGGCACACAGTTTTAATCCGCCAGGAAGTTTCATATCAGCGCACACTCCGCTGTAGAGTGAAAATTTCATTCTACATCCTCTCCTTGCTTCCCAAGGTACAGCTCTACAGAGACAACGAGACGACATAAAAGCGGCTAAGGAGAATACAGCAACTAGTCTTCCTGGTTGCTGTTGCAAGACATTTCAGTAGTTAACAATGAATGTCGGCAAAACATAAGGTCGCTGTTTCACCAGATGCATAACATTATCTTTTATGCATGCGTGCAGGTCTTTGTACGCGGAACTGCTGCTTTGCCTGCGCTCAGACATTTCTTTCTCTTCCTTATGCTAGCATATAAATACTAATTCTCGTCACTAGTAAAGATGGAGGGTCGGAATGGTCGGTCTTGTTCGAGAGCCAAATGATGACCAGCAAGCACACATGCACATGTGGCCACCCAGGGAATTGTGTGATTTTGACGTAGAGCATGCGGTACCTGCACACCCAATTTTCTAACCTTTCCCACTGCATACAAATGTCGCACGGTGGTACGAGGGCAGTTCAATAAGTAATGCAACACATTTTTTTTCTGAAACAGGGGTTGTTTTATTCAGCATTGAAATACACCAGGTTATTCCCCAATCTTTTAGCTACACAACACTATTTTTCAACGTAATCTCCATTCAATGCTACGGCCTTACGCCACCTTGAAATGAGGGCCTGTATGCCTGCACGGTACCATTCCACTGGTCCATGTCGGAGCCAACGTCGTACTGCATCAATAACTTCTTCATCATCCGCGTAGTGCCTCCCACGGATTGCGTCCTTCATTGGGCCAAACATGTGGAAATCCGACGGTGAGAGATCGGGGCTGTAGGGTGCATGAGGAAGAACAGTCCACTGAAGTTTTGTGAGCTCCTCTCAGGTGCGAAGACTTGTGTGAGGTCTTGTGTTGTCACGAAGAAGGAGAAGTTCGTTCAGATTTTTGTGCCTACGAACACGCTGAAGTCGTTTCTTCAATTTCTGAAGAGTATCACAATACACTTCAGAGTTGCTCGTTTGACCATAGGGAAGGACATCGAACAGAATAACCCCTTCAGCGTCCCAGAAGACTGTAACCGTGACTTTACCGGCTGAGGGTATGGCTTTAAACTTTTTCTTGGTAGGGGAGTGGGTGTGGCGCCACTCCATTGATTGCCGTTTTGTTTCAGGTTGGAAGTGATGAACCCGTGTTTCATCGCCTGTAACAATCTTTGACAAGAAATTGTCACCCTCAGCCACATGACGAGCAAGCAATTCCGCACAGATGGTTCTCCTTTGCTCTTTATGGTGTTCGGTTAGACAACGAGGGACCCAGCGTGAACAAACCTTTGAATATCCCAACTGGTGAACAATTGTGACAGCACTACCAACAGAGATGTCAACTCACTGAGTTGTTTGATGGTGATCCGTCGATCATCTCGAACGAGTGTGTTCGCACGCTCCGCCATTGCAGGAGTCACAGCTGTGCACGGCCGGCCCGCACGCGGGAGATCAGACAGTCTTGCTTGACCTTGCGGCGATGATGACACACGCTTTGCCCAACGACTCACCGTGCTTTTGTCCACTGCCAGATCACTGTAGACATTCTGCAAGCGCCTATGCATATCTGAGATGCCCTGGTTTTCCGCCAAAAGAAACTCGATCACTGCCCGTTGTTTGCAACGCACATCCGTTACAGAAGCGATTTTAACAGCTCTGTACAGCGCTGCCACCTGTCGGAAGTCAATGAAACTAAACGAGACGAAGCGGGAATGTTTGAAAATATTCCACAAGAAATTTCCGGTTTTTTCAACCAAAATTGGCCGAGAAAAAATGTGTTACATTACTTATTGAACTGCCCTCGTATAATAATCACAGTTCGTCGCGTTCGCCGGGTCTCGGGTTTACTGACGTGTGTCATTGTGGATTAACGCGTTTAGAGGGTCTTCGTCAAATCCCAGAGGCCTCCCTGAACGTGAAGAGTCACTATTGCCAAAACGATCCTCCTTAGAACGAGAAAACCATTTTCTTGCCGTTCTGTGTCAAATATCGTTATGGTTATACACGGCGGAAATGTTTCTACCTGCCTCCACTGATGTCACCCCTCTATTGAATCAAACAGAAAAATTTGTCTGAAAAGTTCTATCTCTCCACTTGGCAATTCATTTTCTATCGTCCACCGGCCCACTCACTATCTTCAAATGACGTAATGCTAATATGTGAACTTCGATAGCAAAAAGTGAACTACAAATAAAAATGACAATCGATAAAAAATAAACCCATAGCAACCGGAATACCAACATGCAACACAAAAACGCTACGAACTTTTGCACCAATATACACTACTGGCCATTAAAATTGCTACACCAAGAAGAAATGAATATGATAAACGGGTATTCATTGGACAAATATATTATACTCGAACTGACATGTGATTACATTTTCACGAAATTTGGGTCCATAGATCCTCAGCAATCAGTAGCCAGAACAACCACCTCTGGCCGTAATAATGGCCTTGATACGCCTGGGCATTGAGTCAAACAGAGCTCGGATGGCGTGGACAGGTACAGCTGCCTCTGCAGTTTTAACACGATACCACACTTCATCAAGAGTAGTGACTGGCGTATTGTGACGAACCAGTTGCTCGGCCACCATTGACCAGACGTTTTCAGTTGCTGAGAGATCTGGAGAATGTGCTGACCAGGGCAGTGGTCGAACATTTTCTGTATCCAGAAAGGCCCGTACAGGACCTGCAACATGCGAGCGTGCATTATCCTGTGAAATGCAGGGTTTCGCAGGGATCGAATGAAGGGTAGAGTCACGGGTCGTAACACATCTGAAGCGTAACGTCCACTGCTAAAAAGCCGTCAATGCGAACAATGACCGAGACGTATAACCAATGGCACCCCATACCATCACGTCGGGTGATACGCCAGTATGGCGATGACGAATACACGCTTCCAATGTGCGTTCACCGCGATGTCGCCAAACACGGATGCGGCCATGACGATGCTGTAAACAGGATTCGTCCGAAAAAATGACGTTTTGACATTCGTGCACCCAGGTTCGTCGTCGAATACACCATCGCAGGCGCTCCTGTCTGTGATGCAGCACCAAGGGTAACCGCAGCCATGGTCACCGAGCTGATAGCCCGTGCTGCTGCAAACGTCGTCGAACTGTTCGTGCAGATGGTTGTTGTCTTGCAAACGTCCCCATCTGTTGACTCAGGGATCGAGACGTGGCTGCACGATCCGTTACAGATACGCAGATAAGATGCCTGTCATCTCGACTGCTAGTGATACGAGGCCGTTGGGATCCAGCACGGCGTTCCGTATTACCCTCCTTCCACATTCTGCTAACATTCATTGGATCTCGACCAACGCTAGCAGCAATGTCGCGATACGATAAACCGCAATCGCGACAGGCTACATTCCGACCTTTATCAAAGTCGGAAACGTGATGGTACGCATTTCTCCTCCTTGCACGAGGCATCACAACAACGTTTCACCAGGCAACGCCGGTCAACTGCTGTTTGTGTATGAGAAATGGGTTGGAAACTTTCCTCATGTCAGCACGTTGTAGGTGTCGCCACCGGCGCCAACCTTGTGTGAATGCTCTGGAAAGCTAATCATTTGCATAGCACAGCATTTTCTTCCTGTCGGTTAAATTTCGTGTCTGTAGCACGTCATCTTCGTGGTGGAGCAATTTTAATGACCAGTAGTGTAATAACTGTAGCGATATCACACTCATCATACCGCGTGGATGCCCCTAACCGCTGTGTGGTATGCATCCTGCAAAGCCCGGCTGCTGTGCGGGAACTGGTTCAAATGGCTCTGAGCACTATGGGACTTTACATCTGAGGTCATCAGTCCCCTAGACTTAGAACTACTGAAACCTAACTAACCACAGGGCATCACACACATCCATGCCCGAGGCAGGATTCGAACCTGCGACCGTAGCAGCAGCGCGTTTTCGGACTGACGCGCCTAGAACCGCTCGGTCACAATTGGCGGCGGTTTTGCTAACAATCAGTGCAATACACTGGTGTCCAAAATTAAAGCAACAGACAGAAACTTTGCAAGGTTGCGTTTATTTTATCACAGAACAGTGTAAACAGGTGATAGTAGAATACAAACAAAGTTGAGCATTGAAAGGTGGCTACACTGAGCCACAGCGCCAGAGATTGCGCCAAAGAGTATTATTCCGCCGCCTCCACTGGCAGTGCTTGTAGTAGTCAGTGCTTGCTGAGATGTCGTGGTGAAGAGTTCTTGTCGAGAAGTCGTGGTGGAGAGTGCTTGTTGAGATGTGGTAGTAGTGAGTCGGTGTTGAGATGTTGTAGTAAGGAGTGCTTGTTCCATGTTTTATGCAGTTGTTTGATGGGCTAGACGGCAGATGTTGTTCGAATGGAGATATTGTAATGATCAGAGTGCTTTTCGTCAATACATATGAAAGTAAAAAAAAAAAAATTTCCTTTTCTTTTTATTATCTCAATGTCTTAAATAATGCGTCATTACAGGTTCAGTCAACAAACCATCTGGCATGTGTTCTTGTATTAGAGTGTAATTCTCGTTTCCTTACGCAATTATAGTATTTCTGTTTTTTTTAATTACTTCAGTATAAATGGTATTTAAAATTTCTTGTCTTATTGAAGAAGAACCGTGCCAGATGTGTACGTTGAATCACACTTCCACACACAGAACAGTTACACTTGTGCTTTGTTGTTGCGTTGGTTTTATAGCTGCTGGCGACTTAATTAATTAATTGTGTTAACGGAAAATTTCATTCCTTTCTTTGTTGTTATTCTATGCAGTCAGATTGCGTACTAAAACTAGTCAGGGCCAACCGTTTACGAGACTTCGTAATCGGACAAACAGCGACAAAAAAAAACATAAAAGTATTTGCATTAATATTTGATTAAGCCCCCATGCAGCATACAGAACGTAAACAAATGTAACATGTATAACGGTAGATAAAGATGTACTTCGTTTTTTTTCAGCTTAATGGATTTTCATTCACATTCCGATAACTGTTCAATGAGATCAGTATGGGGTGTGGCGATCAAATGGTTCAAATGGCTCTGAGCACTATGGGACTCAACTGCTGTGGTCATTAGTCCCCTAGAACTTCTTAAACCTAACTAACCTAAGGACATCACACACACCCATGCCCGAGGCAGGATTCGAACCTGCAAGCGTAGCAGCAGCGCGGCTCCGGACTGGAGCGCCTAGAACCGCTCGGCCACCGCGGCCGGCGTGTGGCGATCTCTGCCAGCAATACGCGTCTGACAACGGTGGGACATGCTGTGAGTGATGTCCTCAGTCACATGTTGAGGCAATAACGCCCGATCTTCCTGCAGAGTCTTGGAGAGTGGCTGGTGGATTATGACGTGATGCAATCCGTGTTCCTATAGCATTCCAGATGTGCTCTCTGGGATTCAGATCGGGAGAGGGAGCAGGCCATGTCATGGGTGCACTATCCGAAAATTACCTCGAGCAATTAAACAGAGAACCGACTCGTGGAGATAACATATTGGACCTACTGATAACAAACAGACCCGAACTTTTCGAATCTGTATGTACAGAACAGGGAATCAGTGATCATAAGGCCGTTGCAGCATCCCTGAATATGGAAGTTAATAGGAATATAAAAAAAGGGAGAAAGGTTTATCTGTTTAGCAAGAGTAATAGAAGGCAGATTTCAGACTACCTAACAGATCAAAACGAAAATTTCTGTTCCGACACTGACAATGTTGAGTGTTTATGGAAAAAGTTCAAGGCAATCGTAAAATGCGTTTTAGACAGGTACGTGCCGAGTAAAACTGTGAGGGGCGGGAAAAACCCACCGTGGTACAACAACAAAGTTAGGAAACTGCTGCGAAAGCAAACAGAGCTCCACTCCAAGTTTACACGCAGCCAAAACCTCTCAGACAAACAGAAGCTAAACGATGTCAAAGTTAGCGTGAGGAGGGCTATGCGTGAAGCGTTCAGTGAATTCGAAAGTAAAATTCTATGTACCGACTTGACAGAAAATCCTAGGAAGTTCTGGTCTTACGTTAAATCAGTAAGTGGCTCGAAACAGCATATCCAGACACTCCGGGATGATGATGGCATTGGAACAGAGGATGACACGCGTAAAGCTGAAATACTAAACACCTTTTTCCAAAGCTGTTTCACAGAGGAAGACCGCACTGCAGTTCCTTCTCTAAATCCTCGCACAAACGAAAAAATGGCTGACATCGAAATAAGTGTCCAAGGAATAGAAAAGCAACTGGAATCACTCAATAGAGAAAAGTCCACTGGACCTGACGGGATACCAATTCGATTCTACACAGAGTACGCGAAAGAACTTGCCCCCCTTCTAACAGCCGTGTACCGCAAGTCTCTAGAGGAACGGAGGGTTCCAAATGATTGGAAAAGAGCACAGATAGTCCCAGTCTTCAAGAAGGGTCGTCGAGCAGATGCGCAAAACTATAGACCTATATCTCTGACGTCGATCTCTTGTAGAATTTTAGAACATGTTTTTTGCTCGAGTATCATGTCGTTTTTGGAAACCCAGAATCTACTATGTAGGAATCAACATGGATTCCGGAAACAGCGATCGTGTGAGACCCAACTCGCTTTATTTGTTCATGACACCCAGAAAATATTAGACACAGGCTCCCAGGTAGATGCTATTTTTCTTGACTTCCGGAAGGCGTTCCATACAGTTCCGCACTGTCGCCTGATAAACAAAGTAAGAGCCTACGGAATATCAGACCAGCTGTGTGGCTGGATTGAAGAGGTTTTAGCAAACAGAACACAGCATGTTGTTATCAATGGAGAGACGTCTACAGACGTTAAAGTAACCTCTGGCGTGCCACAGGGGAGTGTTGTGGGACCATTGCTTTTCACAATATATATAAATGACCTAGTAGATAGTGTCGGAAGTTCCATGCGGCTTTTCGCGGATGATGCTGTAGTATACAGAGAAGTTGCAGCATTAGAAAATTGTAGCGAAATGCAGGAAGATCTTCAGCGGATAGGCACTTGGTGCAGGGAGTGGCAACTGACCCTGAAGATAGACAAATGTAATGTATTGCGAATACATAGAAAGAAGGATCCTTTATTGTATGATTATATGATAGCAGAACAAACACTGGTAGCAGTTACTTCTGTAAAATATCTGGGAGTATGCGTGCGGAACGATTTGAAGTGGAATGATCATATAAAATTAATTGTTGGTAAGGCGGGTACCAGGTTGAGATTCATTGGGAGAGTGCTTAGAAAATGTAGTCCATCAACAAAGGAGGTGGCTTACAAAACAGTCGTTCGACCTATACTTGAGTATTGCTCATCAGTGTGGGATCCGTACCAGATCGGTCTGACGGAGGAGATAGAGAAGATCCAAAGAAGAGCGGCGCGTTTCGTCACAGGGTTATTTGGTAAGCGTGATAGCGTTACGGAGATGTTTAATAAACTCAAGTGGCAGACTCTGCAAGAGAGGCGCTCTGCATCGCGGTGTAGCTTGCTCGCCAGGTTTCGAGAGGGTGCGTTTCTGGATGAGGTATCGAATATATTGCTTCCCCCTACTTATACCTCCCGAGGAGATCACGAATGTAAAATTAGAGAGATTAGAGCGCGCACGGAGGCTTTCAGACAGTCGTTCTTCCCGCGAACCATACGCGACTGGAACAGGAAAGGGAGGTAATGACAGTGGCACGTAAAGTGCCCTCCGCCACACACCGTTGCGTGGCTTGCGGAGTATAAATGTAGATGTAGATGTAGATGTAGATGTAGAGTGCAGTATCTTCCGTTTCCAAGAAAACCAGCTTTACGAGGTCGAGCATCATCGTCCATCAATACGAAAGCACAGCACCTCGCAACAACCCACATGAGGTCCCAAGATCTCGTCACAACACCTGATAGCAGTCAAACCTTGCCGATTCACCTGCACAATATTGTGAGGAGGTGTTCGAGTAGTGAACATAAGCCCTGCCCACGCCATTAGGAGTCCACCTCGATATCGGTCTCTTTCCAAAAGTTTTGGATCCCGAAATCGTGTTCCACGTGCCCTTCAGATGGGAATCCGTCGACAATCACTCTCCAGACCAAATCGCAACTAATCTGTGGAAAGAGCATTGGCCCACTGTTTGACTGTCCCGGTGACGTGCTCACAGCTCCACTCTAGACGTCGCGTCAGAGGCATTTGAAAAGTCCGTGCAAAAATAAAAACTACATACGTGATTGGGGTAAATCTTTTTTATTTATCGACATAGTCTCCTTTTAGACGTATACACTTTGTCCAACGCTGTTCTAATTTGTTGATCCCTTCCGAATAGTACGAATTGTCCAATTCTCCAAAATAGCTATTAGTTGCTGCAATCACCTCCTAGTTTGAATAAAATCTTTGTCCCGCCAGCCATTTCTTCAAATTGGGAGCCAAGTGTGCAGAACAGGTGGAATGTGCAACGAGTTGGTACCTATTTCCAATAATTTTGCGACCACAAGTGCTGAGCTGGGTGCTGGTGCATTGTCGTGTTTTCAAACGGTCCGATAACGATGAATAATATGCACCTGAAATAGTTTTACCATTTTCCAGATAGTCGATGAGGATTGTCCCTTGTGAATCCCAAAAGACAGTCGCCATAACCTTACCGGCCGAAGGAATGGTCTTCACCTTTCTTGGTGCAGATTCTCCATTAGTAACCCATTGTTTACAGTATACCAATGTATCTACATCTACATCTATATCCATACTCCGCAAGCCACCCGACGGTGTGTGGCGGAGGGTACCTTGAGTACCTCTATCGGTTCTCCCTTCTATTCCATTCTCGTATTGTTCGTGGAAAGAAGGATTGTCGGTATGCCTCTGTGTGGGCTCTAATCTCTCTGATTTTATCCTCATGGTCTCTTCGCGAGATATACGTGGGAGGGAGCAATATACTGCTTGACTCTTCGGTGAAGGTATGGTCTCGAAACTTTGACAAAAGCCCGTACCGAGCTACTGAGCGTCTCTCCTGCAGAGTCTTCCACTGGAGTTTATCTATCATCTCCGTAACGCTTTCGCGATTACTAAATGATCCTGTAACGAAGCGCGCTGCTCTCCGTTGGATCTTCTCTATATCTTCTATCAACCCTATCTGGTACGGATCCCACACTGCTGAGCAGTATTCAAGCAGTGGGCGAACAAGCGTACTGTAAACTACTTCTTTTGTTTTCGGATTGCATTTCCTTAGGATTCTTCCAATGAATCTCAGTCTGGCATCTGCTTTACCGACGATCAACTTTACATGATCATTCCATTTTAAATCACTCCTAATGCATACTCCCTGATAATTTATGGTATTAACTGCTTCCAGTTGCTGACCTGCTATTTTGTTGCTAAATGATAAACGATCTGTCTTTCTGTGTATTCGCAGCACATTACACTTGTCTACATTGAGATTCAATTGCCATTCCCTGCACCATGCGTCAATTCGCTGCAGATCCTCCTGCATTTCAGTACAATTTTCCATTGTTACAACCACTCGATACACCACAGCATCATCCGCAAAAAGCCTCAGTGAACTTCCGATGTCATCCACAAGGTCATTTATGTATATTGTGAATAGCAACGGTCCCCTGCGGCACACCTGAAATCACTCTTACTTCGGAAGACTTCTCTCCATTGAGAATGACATCCTTGCTTCATCCACAGTGACGAAACGACGCTTAAAGTCCTGCGGATTCTTCCTGAACAGTTGCAAACTATCCTTGCAACACTTCACTCGATTCAGTTTTTGGTGAGCAATCGCGGAACCCATCTTGCGGATAGATTCCTCATGTCCAAATGTTTATGCAAAAAATTATGTACCCGTTCATTCGAAATGCCCACAGCCCTAGAAATCTCATGCACCTTAACTCTTCTGTCATCCATCACCATATAATGGATTTTATCAATGATTTCGAGTCGTAAACCTCCACAGGGCGTCCAGAATGTTCAGCATCACTTGTGCCCATATGGCCAGTGCGAAAATTTTGAGACCACTTATAAACTGTTTTAATCGAAGGTGCAGAGTCACCATAATGTTTATCAAGCTTCTCTTTAGTCTCCTGAGGTGTATTGCCTTTCGTAAAGTAATGTTTAATCACCACACGAAATTATTTTTATTCCATTTTCTGACAATCACTCGACTTCCTTGATTCACACGAATGCCAAACACAAAGAAATAGACCAACTTGGTGTGCGTTCTTTCCAAAGTTGCTACTAACTAAACATGACCTCGATACGCGCCGGTGGTGCCATCTCTCGGACTTTGCCCGGACTTTTCGAACGCTCCTCGTACTCACGGCAGGTCTCCGACAACATAGACCATTCTGCCGAAGCCTTCTGCACACTTACGCATCGTTTCCCTCGATGCGACACATCCCGTGGATACTGCGAGGTCAGATGCCAGTCGCTGTGCGGTACTAACGCCGTACTCTCGTGCCCTTGCAGCCAGAAACGGTTCTCTCTTTCTGATGCCACATGTGCTCAGCTGGGCCCTGGTCTTCGGGATACAGTTTCAGTCCCCGCAAACTGTCGCCATATCCGAGAAACAACAGAACAATTCACATCAAGCCATCGGGCCACATCAGTTTGCGACTGCCCTGCTTCCATTCTTTCTACGGCCCTCCACAGCAGAAAGTCTGGTAGGCGTCTTCTCTGTGTACTGTCTGTGACTGTAGACAGCGATTGTGGATGCGGGACTAGGTGGCCTGACGTCATCGTTGGCGTGGTTGTACATTGATCGGAATGCCATCTTCCGTGCAGAACACGATCGTACGACCATCTCTGACAGTTTGTACGATTATGTCATAAATTGGACACAGAACAGAGAAACAGCGCTTTGTTGATTTAATTTTGGGTGTCTAAATCTACATTTATACTCCGCAAGCCACACAACGGCGTGTGGCGGAGGGCACTTTACGTGCCACTGTCAATACCTCCCTTTCCCGTTCCACTCGCGTATGGTTCGCGGGAAGAACGACTGCCGGAAAGCCTCCGTGCGCGCTCGAATCTCTTTAATTTTACATTCGTGATCTCCTCGGAAGGTATAAGTAGGGGGAAGCAATACATTCGATACCTCATCCAGAAACGCACCCTCTCGAAACCTGGACATCAAGCTACACCGCGATGCAGAGCGCCTCTCTTGCAGAGTCTGCCACTTGACTTTGCTAAACATCTCCGTAACGCTATCATGCTTACCAAATAACCCTGTGACGAAACGCGCCGTTCTTCTTTGGATCTTCTCTATCTCCTCCGTCAACCCGACCTGGTACGGATCCCACACTGATGAGCAATACTCAAGTATAGGTCGACCGTGTGTTCTGTAAACCACCTCCTTTGTTGATGGACTACATTTTCTAAGGACTTTCCCAATTATTCTCAACCTGCCACCCGCCTTACCAACAATTAATTTTATATCATCATTCCACTTCAAATCGTTCCGTACGCATACTCCCAGATATTTTACAGAAGTAACTGCTACCAGTGTTTGTTCCACTATCATATAATCATACAATAAAGGATCCTTCTTTCTGTGTATTCGCAATACATTACATTTGTCTATGTTAAGGGTCAGTTGCCACTCCCTGCACCAAGTGCCTATCCTCTGCATATCTTCCTGCATTTCGCTGCAATTTTCTAACGCTGCAACTTCTCTGTATACTACACCATCATCCGCGAAAATCCGCGCGGAATTTCCGACACTATCTACTAGGTCATTTATATATATTGTGAAAAGCAATGGTCCCATAACACTCCCCTGTGGCACGCCAGAGGTTACTTTAACGTCTGTAGACGTCTCTCCATTGATAACAACATGCTGTGTTCTGTTTGCTAAAAACTCTTCAATCCAGCCACACAGCTGCTCTGATATTCCGTAGGCTCTTACTTTGTTTATCAGGCGACAGTGCGGAACTGCATCGAACGCCTTCCGGAAGTCAAGAAAAATAGCATCTACCTGGGAGCCTGTATCTAATATTTTCTGGGTCTCATGAACAAATAAAGCGAGTTGGGTCTCACACGATCGCTGTTTCCGGATTCCATGTTGATTCCTACAGAGTAGATTCTGGATTTCCAGAAATGACATGATACGCGAGCAAAAAACATGTTTTAAAATTCTACAACAGATCGACGTCAGAGATACAGGTCTATAGTTTTGCGCACCTGCTCGACGACCCTTCTTGAAAACTGGGACTACCTGTGCTCTTTTCCAATCATTTGGAAGCTTCCGTTCCTCTAGAGACTTGCGGTACTCGGCTGTTAGAAGGGGGCAAGTTCTTTCGCGTACTCTGTGTAGAATCGAATTGGTATCCCGTCAGGTCCAGTGGACTTTGCTCTGTTGAGTGAATTCAGTCAATCAGTTTAGTTGTAGCCCTACATGCGACGTCGTACCGCAATGATGCCCCTAACCACTGCGTGTTATGCATCCTGCAGAGACCGGCTGCTGTGCGGGAACTCTAACTGAGTAGGCGGTGTGTGGCGTTGCTAAGAATCGAAGGGCGAGAAGGAAACGAAATGAAACTTCTTGGGTTAAAAGGGTCTGTGATATTGTTAATGTGGTGTCATTGCCAGACACCACACTTGCTAGGTGGTAGCCTTTAAATCGGCCGCGGTCCATTAGTAATACGCCGGACCCGCGTGTCGCCACTGTCAGTGATAGCAGACCGAGCGCCACCACACGGCAGGTCTAGAGAGACGTACTAGCACTCGCCCCAGTTGTGCAGCCGACTTTGCATAGCAATGGTTCACTGACAAATGCGCTCTCATTTGCCGAGACGATAGTTAGCATAGCCTAGCAAGGCGCCGTATTCAATTGGTATTTATTATGTGAAGCATGTATCATCAAGAGCGATGTTCTACAATTGTGGATTAAAGTTAAGTATTATATCAACTACTTACTTTATTTGCAATTCTCAAGATATTGTCCTGTTCCAGACCTCCTCTAGAAAAACAGTGTTGGCTCTTCTGCCAACACTACAGTTTCAGCGATTACGGAATCGAATGAAATGCACAAGGAAATTCGCAGTAACAGCCCATGTCTGATATGGCTTCAGGGATTTACTTCAAACTCTATACTCTCTTAGTAGGCCATTAACCCTTTCGGGACAGAGCGCATTCCCCCAAAGCGGTGCAATGCCGCGGCACTGTGATGGTTCCATATCCCTTAGGTTTCTTTCATCTCTTATAAAATCTACAGTTTTTGACTTATCGGTGTAATTTTTTTTGTAAATGAAGCTTAAAACACGCTCTTTACTGGCATACTATTTTCATTATTCCATATCGCGCACTTTAAAAAAAATGGTTCAAATGGCTCTGAGCACTATGGGACTTAACTACTGAGGTCATCAGTCCCCTAGAACTTAGAACTACTTAAACCTAACTAACCTAAGGATGAAACTTCCTGGCAGATTAAAACTGTATGCCCGACCGAGACTCGAACTCGGGACCTTTGTCTTTCACGGGCAAGTGCTCTACCAACTGAGCTACCGAAGCACGACTCACGCTCCGTCCTCACAGCTTTACTTCTGCCAGTATCTCGTCTCCTACCTTCAAAACTTTACAGAAGCTCTTCTGCGAACCTTGCAGAACCATCACTCCTGAAAGAAAGGATACTGCGGAGAGATGGCTTAGCCACAGTCTGGTTGCACACAGTTTTAATCTGCCAGGAAGTTTCATATCAGCGCACATTCCGCTGCAGAGTGAAAATCTCATTCTGCTAACCTAAGGATATCACACACATCCATGTCCGAGGCAGGATTCGAACCTGCGACCGTAGTGGTCGCTCGGTTCCAGACTGTAGCGCCTAAAACCGCTCGGCCACCCCGGCCGGCGCACTTTTTCACTTCGCGGTGGTGTTAAAATAGAAAAAATGAAAAATCAGATTTTTTACTTTTTCTTAGTTGAGGGATGATGCGTTGAATTAGACACATTAAAATTAGTTGTATCTTATTCTTTAAAGTTTTAGCTTTAATGCGACATATAAAATACAATTTTATCTCTTATGGGACGTCAGTGGGAAGAAAAATAAAAAGTCCATTTTGAGGGATGAAAAATTTGATTTATGTCAATAAACTACAAAATTTCATAATATTTGCTTAACACGAACTTTACAACTTTGACATATCGATTTGTCGATAGGCAACCATATTTTACAAGTCCTTTCGGTACTTTGCTACTTTGTGATACCTGCTGAAGCACTCAGGCACATGAAGAGAAGGGTTGGACGGACAAGTTTCGCTAAAAAATGGGGGGACCGTTGTAGCCCTCCAGGCTTGGAGCGATCACTGCAAACGGCACAGTCACTTTGTTTTCCGGTGTCCATTCTTGCGATAGCATGGTAGAGGTCGTCCATCCTGTGTAGGTCAGAGCGTGGCCTCTTCTTGACGTCGCCCACAAGCTCCTTGGCAAGACTCTCCCGTAACTCCAAATCACTCTTGGTGTCTCTCCTCTTTTCTTTGCTATGATGACATAGAGCCCACCTGAAATTAGCCAGCCTGGCGGAGTGGGCGAGCGGTTCTAGGCGCTACAGCTACAGTCTGGAACCGCGCGATCGCTACGGTCGCAGGTTCGAATCCTGCCTCGGACACGGCTGTGTGTGATGCCCTTAGGTTATTTAGGTTTAAGTAGTTCTATGTTCTAGGGGACTGATGACCTCTGAAGTTAAGTCCCATAGTGCTCAGAGCCATTTGAACCATTTTTTTTGGAATTAGCTAGAACAATTACCCTTTTGTCAAAATAAAAATTTACTAAGTAGGCCAAGGCCTATTAGAAAACCAGAAGAAAATTTTCCTCCACCATGGAGGGATTTTCCGGCAAAATGGTACAAAGCGCACTAGTGATCGGCTCTGTCTACGGCTCCCATATTTGCCGTGTAGTCACAAATCATTCGTGGCTACTGACACGACAATCGGGCCACATATACGTTCCTCGCGTCCCGAAAGGGTTAAAACAACGCAATGTGCGAGTAGTAAAGCCCACCACTCTGACAATTCCGAGAAAATCGCAAGAGAAGTTTTACGCGTCTGTTATGTGGCTTATGTATCTGTGCGTGAAAGCTGGACGGTAGATTTCATGGTGGTAAGTGGTTACCGTGCGAGCTTCCTAAGACGGTCATGTATGAAGCACTGGTTTGACTCCTGCTGAAACCTTCATTTTTGTTTCCGGGTGTAGATTTTGTGGTATTCAAAAAATTTGCACCTGAACTATTCGTTCTTTGGTTTCAGGTATCTTAGCGGATTACGTGTTTAAGGGATTTCGCATTTCACGACAGGCATACATTTTCAAAAAAACTGTATGTGTTTCTTGATTTACTTGTCGATAGTTCTAAGTATGTTCTAACAATGAACTTTAATTAAAAATAGTAAGTAGTCAAATAACATCTACATATCTACATCAACATATATACTCCGCTAGCCACCAAGCGCGGTGTGTGGCGGAGGGCACAATTCGTGGCTGTTCCACTCGCGGATCGTGCAAGGGACCGGCCGGTGTGTCCGTGCGGTTTAGGCGCTTCAGTCTGGAACCGCGTGACCGCTACGGTCGCAGGTTGAATCCTGCCTCGGGCATGGATGTGTGTGATGTCCTTAGGTTAGTTAGGTTTAAGTAGTTCTAAGTTCTAGCGGACTGATGACCACAGATGTTAAGTCCCATAGTGCTCAGAGCCATTCGTGCAAGGGAAAAACGACTGTCTGAACGCCTCAGTACGAGCTCTAATTTCCCTTATCTTTGAATCGTGATCATTGCGTGATTTGAAAGTTGGTGGTAATAACATATGCTCTACAACCTCGGTGAAGATCGGATTTCGGAATTTAGTGAGCAAAAAAAAAGTGGTTCAAATGGTTCTGAGCACTATTGAGTTAACACCTGTGGTCATCAGTCCCCTAGAACTTAGAACAAACCTAACTAACCTAAGGACATCACACACATCCATGCCCAAGGCAGGATTCGAACCTGCGACCTTAGCAGTCGCGCGGTTCCGGACTGAGCGCCTGAACCGCTAGACCACCGCGGCCGGCTTTAGTGAGTAGCCACTTCTGTTTAGCGCGTCGTCTATCTGCAGGTGTGTCCCACATCAAACTTTCTATGAGATTTGTCACGCTCTCGCGATGGCTAAATGTACCAGTCACGAATCTTGCCACTCTTCTTTGGACCTTCTCAATCTCTTGAATGAGGCCCAACTGGTAAGGGTCCCATACAGACAAAAAATACTCTGAGACTGGACGAACTAACGCGTTGTAAGCTATTTCCTTTGTTGAAGACTGCATCGCTTCAGGATTCTACCAATAAACCACAATCTAGAGTTCGCCTTACCCGTTACTTGCGTAATCGGATCCTTCCATTTGAGATCATTTCGAATAGTCACACCCAGATACTTGTCAGACATTACCGCTTCCAAAGACTGGGCATTTATTTTGTACTCGTACAGTAATGGGGATTTTCCCCTTGTTATACGCACTAGATTACACTTACTAATATTGAGAGATAACTGCCAGTCATTATACCACGCATGTATTTTCTGCAAATCCTCATTGATTTGTTCACAACTTTCGTGTGATACTACTTTCCTGTGGACTACAGCATCATCGGCAAACAGTCTAATGCCTCTGTCAATACCATCAACCAGATCGTTTATGTAAATCGTAAAAAGCAGCGGACCTATTACGCTGCCATGAGGCACACCTGACGTTACGCTTGTTTCTGTTGAAGTCATCCCGTTCAGGACGACATACTGCTCTCTGTCTGTTAGAAAACTTTCTATCCAAACGCATATGTCACAGGATAGACCGTAAGCGCGCACTTTTTGTAGCAAGCGGCAGTGCGGAACTGAGTCGAACGCCTTAGGAAAGTCGAGAAATATGGCATCAACGTGACATCAACATGAAATTCACTGAAATTTCGTGCAAATACACATGGTTTTTTAAATTATATTACCTCTGAGATGTCTTATCAATTAAGTAGTATGACCAGCGATGAAAAAAATGTAGGTTAAAAATTAAGTCTTAGCGGGAGTCGAACCGTCGCTTCATATATAGGGTCGTCTTACGTAGTACGAACGCAAACTACTTTTTTTTGCATGGTGCGTCAAAGGAAGTAAGCTGCATTTCTTATGGGTCTCTTGGACAGTTTTTTCTCCTTTTTACAACCGCACACTGAATGGACTCGGTCAGCTTCAGGCCGGGTGGAGACAAGCTACCCACGGTGGACACTCGAGACCTGCAAAGCTGACCACCATGAAATCTAACAATTGGCTCTGAGCACTATGGGACTTAACAGCTATGGTCATCAGTCCCCTAGAACTTAGAACTACTTAAACCTAACTAACCTAAGAACATCACACAGTACCCAGCCATCACGAGGCAGAGAAAATCCCTGACCCCGCCGGGAATCGAACCCGGGAACCCGGGCGTGGGAAGCGAGAACGCTACCGCACGACCACGAGATGCGGGCGAACTCTAACAGCAAACCCGGACGCACAGATACATCCGTCACATAATATACGCCAAAAGCTTCTCTTGCGATTTTCTCGTAATTGCCAGACTAGTGCACCTTCCTGTTTGCACATTATGTTGTTGTAACGGCCTGCTACAGGTCCACAAAGTCGGAAATAAATCCGTGATCCCAACGTCGTGCCCTCCTCTAATCAGTGTGACGCTGCACTAGGGATGGTGGTTATCGCTGAAATAACCGGTTTTCGCTTATACTGGCTTTCTTTTGTGTCCAGTTTCACGTGCGTGAAAAAACTGCTCAAAATAACCTGTTTCTGAAATAACCGCTCTTCGGTTTTTTGTTTCTATCATTTCGGCAATTAACGCAGACATCGAACAAAGAAGGAGTGGGTCGAAGAAGTCTAATTTTTTAGCACCTCGCTTTTTTTTTGTAAATAGCTCATCTGGCAATTTAAAACCGATAATGATTCCATGTGTGTGACCTCAAACTGGAATGTACGGGTTGTGTGTTGGTGACTGTGGGCAGTGTTCTGAGCAACCGACATTACATCAGAAACGTTTTCGATGATGGTGAACCACCGTCATACAGTATTTTTCGAGGGAATACACAGCCATATGTTGCATATTTCCTGTGCAAATGGCGATGTATTCCTACAAAAAAAATTTTACATCAGTATTTGTTTCATCTGCAGACTAATAATTATAGCTATTAGCTACCTCTAACAGCGTGTATAATAGCAAACATTTTCATAATGTCATTTACTTTTAAGGGGAGGTTTACTATCTTTGGCCCGAAAGAGCATGTTGTTTGAGAATTTTTTTCTCAGGATATGTGGTATGCGTTAGGGTTGGTAGTACCACCAAGTATGTATGGCAAGAGCCTGCCATTAATGTTTATTTTCATCTCGGCAGCAGATCGGCTATTCAAGTGTGAGTACAGCGACGCAAGACGGTTAGTGTATATTGACAGGGGTAGTCGACTTCATGGTCCAGTTACGACCATGCGGAAAACAGCAGGTAGTAAATTACGCGATGTGTTTGCGGAAGACGGTTGGACACAGAGAAAAAGTGACTGACACGCTCAGGTAGGTATATATTAAGGTAACAAGTATCGCACTATGTGTACTACTACCTCTAACAGCGTGTATAATAGCAAACATTTTCATAATGTCATTTACTTTTAAGGGGAGGTTTACTATCTTTGGCCCGAAAGAGGATGTTGTTTGAGAATTTTTTTCTCAGGATATGTTATAGATATCAATGTCAAATCTGGTCAAAATGTTTATTGATATTACCTCTACAAACTAGAATTTTTTCGACCGAAAATGTCGAAGAGCAAAGGCGAAAGTGCCGTCGGAACGAATCAAAATTTCAATGTAGACCTCCACGCGCGGTATGTCACATGTCAGCCGGACGGCCGGTGTGGCCGTGCGGTTAAAGGCGCTTCAGTCTGGAACCGCGTGACCGCTACGGTCGCAGGTTCGAATCCTGCCTCGGGCATGGATGTGTGTGATGTCCTTAGGTTAGTTAGGTTTAATTAGTTCTAAGTTCTAGGCGACTGATGACCTCAGAAGTTCAGTCGCATAGTGCTCAGAGCCACTTGAACCGTTTGAACCATGTCAGCCGGCTCGTCTGAAATCAAAATTGAGTTGACTTTAGGAGTTGTACACGCTTAAGTTGTTTGGTCCATAGGAAACAAAATGGCGGCCATTTGAAAAAAAATAGGATTTTTTTCATCGGTTTTTCGACTTCGTCGGCCAAGGAAAAATATTTATAGTTAATGGATCGGAATAAAAGTGGTACAACTCCTAGACAATTTAGTTAGCTTCGTCGGAAACAAAGAATCATGCCAACCGGTTCAGTAGGTTTGAAGTTACCATACCGCGCGATAAAAGAAACGTCATTCGATAAAAATGCGTTTCAAGTTTTGACCACCTGTAAATGCAATATTAGGCAACTTACGTTCAATCTGCTATTCCGCGTTCATAAACTAGTCCTTCCTCTTCCTCATAGAGGGCGTTCAGCTCGACCTGGGCCATCCTGCGCTGCTCCAGAGCCGCTCGTACGGCCGGTGACAAGCGCTTTTCGGCCGCTCGAATCCGGCGATCGTCCGAATGCTTGGCGAACTGCGTCGAATAGAGTCCCAGGGTGACGTCCGTCGTTGTCATGGTCTTCAGAATTGCTGAATACCCTTCGTTGAAGCTGGTCACTGCCAGGAAAGTCGCAATCTCCACAGTCTTCGCACCAGAATGCAAATGCGTGGGGGCTAACTTCCAAACACATGCGTTCAAACATTCATTTGAATTTTGTGTCTTTCCTCCCAAGCACGGGTACAATAACTCGTCCTCCGAAAGAAGAAACTTGGTGCGTGAAAAAGGCCGATTTCAGGCAGGTGCATTTTTTGTTCAACCGCGAATAACAAACATTTCCGTTCCGTCCAGAATGAGATTTTCACTCTGCAGTGGAGTGTGTGCTGATATGAAAGTTCCTGGCAGATTAAAACTGTGTGCTGGACCGAGACTCGAACTCGGGACCCTTGCCTTTCGCCGACAGTAGGAGACGAGGTACTGGCGGAAGTAAAGCTGTGAGGACGAGGCGTGAGTCTTGCTTGGGTAGCTCAGATGGTAGAGTACCAGCCCGCGAAAGGCAAAGATCTCGAGTTGGAGTCTCGATCTGGCACACATTTTTAATCTGCCAGGAAGTTTCATTTCCGTTCCGTATTCGGAAAAACCGTTTCAGGGGTGGATTCTAAACACTTTAAGGATCCAAAAATGCAATTTTTAAAAGATCGATTTTTTTAACCAAAAGATAGTAAACGTCCCCTTAAGCTTATCGTCGCTTGCCTTTGCCACGGTAGAGAAGCACGTGAGTACGATGGATTACGGACGGGGCGTGACGGGAATTAGTCGTGGATTTCTAACAGAGACACAGACAGTCGTGCAGAAAGTCACGGCGCTGCCTTTTCGCAGCCGCCGTGTCAGGGACAGACCGATGTTCGACTTATCGTTCGCACGGAACCACTCAGCCTAATTGACCATCTCGCTAATAAACCCCGCACACGGTCCAATATGGCGCTAGCCCATGCTACGCAGCTACTGTCGCCGACTGCAGTACGCATGGGCGAGACTCAAATTTCCCTCCTGAACTTACCTCCCGTAGATTGATCCGGCGCACAGTGGGCCAACTCGCTTCAAAACTTGGACAGAATAGAAAAATGAGGCGCACTTTCCGACTTTAGTCCCGTGAAATCTTGTGTAGATTGCACTGCTAAATACTTGCTCACATGGAAACCTCCCCATCGCACCCCCCTCAGATTTAGTTATAAGTTGGCACAGTGGATAGGCCTTGAAAAACTGAACACAGATCAATCGAGAAAACAGGAACAAGTTGCGTGGAACTATGAAAAAAATAAGCAAAATATACAAACTGAGTAGTCCATGCGCAAGATAGGCAACATCAAGGAGAGTGTGAGCTCAGGAGTGCCGTGGTCCCGTGGTTAGCGTGAGCAGCTCCGGAACGACAGGTCCTCGGTTCAAATCTTCCCTCGATTGAAAAGTTTACTTTCTTTATTTTCGCAAAGTTATGATCTGTCCGTTCGTTCTTTGACGTCTCTGTTCACTGTAGTAAGTTTAGTGTCTGTGTTTTGCGACCACACCGCAAAACCGTGCGATTAGTAGACGAAAGGACGTGCCTCTCCAATGGGAACCGAAAACATTTGATCGCAAGGTCATAGGTCAACCGATTCCTCCACAGGAAAACACGTCCGATATATTGTATACGACACTGGTGACGGCATGTGCGTCACATGACAGGAATATGTTGTCGACCCACCTAACTTGCACACTTGGCGAACGGGTAAAAAGATTCTTCTGCCTTACACGATACTACAGCGGAGTTACCTCGCATCGGACGGACAGATAATAATTGTCTGAAAATAAGAAATTAAACTTTTCACTCGAGGGAAGACTTGAATCAAGGACCTCTCGTTCCGCAGCTGCTCACGCTAACCACGGGACCACGGCGCTCCTTAGCTCACACTGTCCTCGATGTTGCCTATCTTGCGCATGGACTGCTCAGTTTGTATATTTTGCTTATTTTTTTCATAGTTCCACGCAACTTCTTCCTGTTTTCTCGATTGATCTGTGTTCAGTTTTTCAAGGCCTATCCACTGTGCCAACTTTAAATCTGAAGGGGGTGCGATGGGGAGGTTCCCTTGTTAGTGCCGCGCTGTCATTCTAGTCTCGAGTCGATATGATAGGTGCGTGACAATTGGCGGTAAACAGTGAGTCGGTCAGCTATACGATTTACAGGTATTGTTTGTGTGGTCTTTTCAATATATGAGTGCGATCTTGCCTAGTTTTCATGATAAAATAAGACGCCTAGCACTTCTGAAGGTTTCAACGACATTTTAACCGGTGCAATTAAGTATAGCGACTTTTCAATATTATCCGAAATCATTGCTTACACAATTTCCACCGCGTGGGTCCACTTTTGTAAACAGCTCTCTTATTACCTTGACAGTGCACTTAACGAGTTCTATGAACTGGATCTGAGTGGCACATATTTACACGTCTTTACTGCACGGTCATTTTTCTACCGTGCAGCAGTGCCACACGGTAAAAAATGGATCGAGCATTATCGTAGTTATCTCAAACTACACTGCTGGCCACCGTAAATGCAACACCCTGAAGGAAGCATCCGAATCAAGTGAAATTTACACCACGGGTTTGCAGCAATGAGATATGCAACTGATTAGAATTTCAGCGCAGACGCACATCACGCGCGCCTGTGGCGCCACCTCATAGCGCCATTTAAGGCTTGGCGATTTCGACGAGTGTACGTTCGGCACGTGTGTTTACCTTGTGGTTGTTTCACAAGACGATCAGTTATGCCTCGTACACAACAGCGAACATCTTTTGATCAAGTATCCGAGTTCGACAGAGGAAGGATAGTGGCTTACCGAGATTGTGGATTATCATACAGAGAAATCGCTAGGATGCAGGAGGGTACGACGGACCGACGTGGTCGATCGCATTCACCTCGGTGCACCACTGCACGTGCTGATAGGCAAATTGTGCGCATGGCAGTGACGGATCGCTCAGTGACATCCCGAGCCGTAGCACAGCACATTGCGTCTGTAACGCATCATCCAGTGTCTGCGCGTACCATTCGACGCCGTTTACAGCAGAGTGGTCTGTCCGCAAGACGTCCATTGCTTCGTCTACCATTGACGCAGAACCACAGACGTCTCCGTCGCCAATGGTGTGATGACAGACGGATGTGGGCGGCAAAATGGAGTGACGTTGTCTTTACTGACGAGGCACGCTTCTGTCTGCAGCACCACGATGGTCGGATTCGAGTGTGGAGACACCGTGGAGAGAGGATGCTGGACAGCTGCATTATGCACCGCCACACTGGTCTTGCACCGCGTATTATGGTATGGGGCGGTATTGGATATTACTCTCGCACGCCTCTAGTACGCATTGCCGGTACTTTAAATAGCCGGCGCTACATATCCGAGGTGCTGGAGCCAGTTGTCCTTCCTTACCTTCAGGGCTCGGCCACAGCCATATTTCAACAGGATAATGCGCGACCACACGTGGCACGCATTGTCCAAAGGTTCTTCGTCAATAACCAGATTGAATTGCTTCCCTGGCCGGCTCGCTCTCCGGATCTTTCGCCGATAGAAAACATGTGGTCCATGGTTGCTCAACGAGTGACCCAGATTACATCCCCAGCTGCCACACCAGATGATCTTTGGCAACGTGTGGAAGCTGCTTGGGCTGCTGTACCCCAGGAACACACCCAACGTCTCTTTGACTCAATGCCGAGACGTGTGGCAGCGGTGATCTCCAACAATGGCGGCTACTCTGGCTACTGATTCTGGCACGAACCACATGTCACAGACGTCTGTGAACGTAATCATTTGATACTTGGTCAACATGTTATCTACAAAATAAATTTTGTTGTGCTACCTCTTGCCTTTCTTGGTGTTGCATTTACGGTGGCCAGCAGTGTATTATCTGCACAAAAAAATGTCGTTAAGATTTTCTGTACATTATTGGAGAACTATTCCAAGCTGTGACAATAATTTTTTCTTAAACTGTCAAATAACATTTAAAAAAAAAAAGATTAAAATTTTTTCGAATAATGTTTTCTTCGCGCAATGTTGCAGAAATATTGAAATCTTGTACCGACAACTCTAGAACAAAAACGTATGTCTGATAAAGCAAAAATGTATACTTCTCGAAAGTCGGATGCCAACTTCACCCGACTCACAATATTCTGCAATAATGCCCCATGCCGTCATTAGCTCACATAGTTTTGATGCACGGGTGTGCCGTAATCGAAGCTGCTCCGTTGCCGATTGGTCGGCTGTCTGAAGATGCGCAGGAAGCTCGGAATAAAGATAATCGGCGTTACGCAGAACATTTTACACGCAAATATTCCCGTGGGGAAAAGGTGTATGTTGTATTGCACTGGCTTCTGGCATTTTCAGATCCGTTCATCTCGATAGTCCAGAAAATGACAATTAGGGGCCCGCATCTCGTGGTCGTGCGGTGGCGTTCTCGCTTCCCACGCCCGGGTTCCCGGGTTCGATTCCCGGCGGTGTCAGGGATTTTCTCTGCCTCGTGATGGCTGGGTGTTGTGTGCTGTCCTTAGGTTAGTTAGGTTTAAGTAGTTCTAGGGGACTTATGACCACAGCAGTTGAGTCCCATAGTGCTCAGAGCCATTTGAACCATTTTGACAATTAGGGAAGATAAACAGATGACACCTAAGATAAAAGGATATGCAGTCAGAAGATTCCAGGTTCGATTCCTGGCAGGGTCGCCATATGAAACCCAGAATAAAAGTGATACCAGAAAGGGAGCTCGTTTTGTATTATCGCGAAATACGGGAGAGAGAGTCACAGAAATGATACAGGATTTGGGCTGGAAATCATTAAAAGAAAGGCATTTTTCGTTGCGATGGAATCTTCACACACAGACCTACATAGGGAGGAACGATCACTACGATAAAATAAGGAAAATCAGAGCTCGTACGGAAAGATACAGGTATTCATTCTTTCCGCGCGCTATACGAGAATGGAATAAGAGAGAATTGTGAAGGTAGGTCGATGAACCCTCTGCCAGGCACTTAAATCTGATTTGCAGAGTATACATGTAGATGTAGACACACCTGTTATTCCTCTTACTCTGATGATGCTTTTCAGACAGAAATTCTGTTTCGCACATGAAGTAAGAATTATTATTAACCGACATCTTTATTTCAAAATTTGACTGTTCTCCGTGGTCGTTAGTGTCACCACCAATGCCTTCGTAAATCGAACAGTGATGCAGAGTATTAGGCTAGTGAACGGAGCAGCGGAAATTGCCCCACCACTGGGTTCGGCGTTGCTGGGAACACGGCTGGAGTTTCTCCGGATCCGCTGACGCTGGCGTCGCACCAGTGGTAAGCGATGCCCGGTCGGCTGGTTCGTAATCGAAGAGGCCGACCCTCTCCAGACACACAAAGGGAGGCCGTGACGTCACCCGCAGATAGCCGCGCCGCGCCTGACCCGACTAGAGGGCGGCTGCCCGCGAGGCGCTGGAGTGCGCCGGGTTGCCTACACGGCAGTGGTTAGGTGCACTCCGTGGGAGGTTCAGGGTGTGGCGGAAATCTCTTTACCGAGGTCTATACAGAGGTGTGGACGGAAGAGTTTCTTATGGAGTCGCCGTATCGGCACCAAAGCAGACGACAACAATGTTACGTCGTTAACTCAGAATGTACGGGGGCGTGCTGGAAACATAGCTGGATGGTTCAAATGGCTCTAAGCACTATGGGACTTAACATCTGAGGTCATCAGTCCGCTAGAACTTAGAACTACTTAAACCTAACTAACCGAAGGACATCACACACATCCATGCCCGGGGCAGGATTCGAACCTGCGACCGTAGCGGTCGCGCGTTTCCAGACTGAAGCGCCTAGAAACGGTCGGCCACTCTGGACGGCGCATAGCTGGACAACGGTAAACAAAAAACTAACATCTTCGCCCCTGTTACTAAAAAAGTAACTGCATTAAACGTAAAAGCGGTACTTAACAGATGATTTATCACACGTTAAAGTTAATCGTTGATCGCTAACTGGTAGTATCAAACTCTTTGTTGTGGTTCGGGTGAAATGAGCAAGAGTCACACCTGTGTGTCAAAATGTATTAAGCTTAAATAAAAATGTTTTGATTGAGGAATGTACATGAGCCACTGGATTACAGAAACTGGCATTTATAATATTGTCAGAAATTGTATTCCTTCTATATGCTGTTTGGTGCATCCACTCTAATAATCATATTTTTACTTTAACATCCTTGTGTTTCATGTTAGAGATCAACAATTTTCTCATAAAACCGGAATTAAATATTGTCAAATTCATTTTTCATTTAAAGACTGTTTATTTTTAAATAACAGACAATGGGATAACTATGCAGAACATCAACGTTCTGTACGTTTCGTGACCCTTTATATACGCTCACTCGATTTGCAAAAGGTTCACCGCTTCCGATTTCTTCTGACTAGTTTGACGCGGCCCGCCACGAATTCCTCTCCTGTGCCAACCTCTTCATCTCAGAGTAGCACTTGCAGCCTACGTCCTCAATTATTTGCTGGATGTATTCCAATCTCTGTCTTCCTCTACAATTTTTGACTTCTACAGCTGCCTCTGGTACCATGGAAGTCATTCCCTCGTGTCTTAACAGATGTTCTTGTCTGTGCTCTCCACATATTTCTTTCCTCTCCGATTCTACAAGGAACCTCCTACATCTACATCTACATCCATATTCCGCAAGCCACCTGACGGTGTGTGGCGGAGGGTACCTTGAGTACCTCTATCGGTTCTCTCTTCTATTCCAGTCTCGTATTGTTCGTGGAAAGAAGGATTGTCGGTTTGCCTCTGTGTGGGCTCTAATCTCTCTGATTTTATCCTCATGGCCTCTTCGCGAGATATTCGTAGGAGGGAGCAATATACTGCTTGACTCCTCGGTGAAGGTATGTTCTCGACACTGCAACAAAAGCCCGAACCGAGCTACTGAGCGTCTCTCCTGCAGAGTCTTCCACTGGAGTTTATCTATCATCTCCGTAACGCTTTCGCGATTACTAAATGATCCTGTAACGAAGCGCGCTGCTCTCCGTTGGATCTTCTCTATCTCTTCTATCAACTCTATATGGTACGGATCCCACACTGCTAAGCAGTGTTCAAGCAGTGGGCGAACAAGCGTACTGAATCTACTTCCTTTGTTTTCGGATTGCATTTCCTTAGGATTCTTCCAATGAATCTGAATCTGGCATCTGCTTTACCGACGATCAACTTTACATGATCATTCCATTTTAAATCACTCCTAATGCGTACTCCCAGATAATTTATGGAATTAACTGCTTCCAGTTGCTGACCTGCTATTTTGAAGTTAAATGGAAAGTGAACTATCTTTCTATGTATTCGCAGCACATTACACTTGTCTACATTGAGACTCAATTGCCACTCCCTGCACCATGCGTCTATTCGCTGCAGATCCTCCTGCATTTCAGTACAATTTTCCATTGTTACAACCTCTCGGTACACCACAGCATCATCTGCAAAAAGCCTCAGTGAACTTCCGATGTCATCCACAAGGTCATTTATGTATATTGTGAATAGCAACGGTCCTATGACACTCCCCTGCGGCACACCTGAAATCACTCTTACTTCGCAAGACTTCTCTCCATTGAGAATGACATGCTGCGTTCTGTTATCTAGGAATTCTTCAATCCAATCACACAATTGGTCTGATAGTCCATATGCTCTTACTTTGTTCATTAAACGACTTTATGGAACTGTATCGAACGCCTTGCGGAAGTCAAGAAACACGGTAGCTACCTGGTAACCCGTGTCTATGGCCCTCTGAGTCTCGTGGACGAATAGCGCGAGCTGGGTTTCACATGACCGTCTTTTTCGAAACCCATGCTGATTCCTACAGAGTAGATTTCTAGTCTCCAGAAAAGTCATTATACTCGAACATAATACGTGTTCCAAAATTCTACAACTGATCGACGTTGGAGATATAGGTCTATAGTTCTGCACATCTGTTCGAAGTCCCTTCTTGAAAAGGGGCATGACCTGTGCCCTTTTCCAATCCTTTGGAACGCTACGCTCTTCTGCAGACCTATGGTACACCGCTACAAGAATGGGGGCAAGTTCCTTCGCGTACTCTGTGTAAAATCGAACTGGTATCCCATCAGGTCCAGCGGCCTTTCCTCTTTTGAGCGATTTTAATTGTTTCTCTATCCATCTGTGGTCTATTTCGATATCTACCATTTTGTCATCTGTGCGACAATCTAGAGAAGGAACTACAGTGCAGTCTTCGTCTGTGAAACACCTTTGGAAAAAGACATTTAGTATTTATGCCTTTAGTCTGTCATCCTCTGTTTCAGTACCATTTTGGTCACAGAGTGTCTGGACATTTTGTTTTGATCCACCTACCGCTTTGACATAAGACCAAAATTACTTAGGATTTTCTGCCAAGTCAGTACATAGAACTTTACTTTCGAATTCATTGAACGCCTCTCGCGTGGCCCTCCTCACGTTACATTTCGATTCGCGTAATTTTTGTTTGTCTGCAAGGCTTTGGCTATGTTTATGTTTACTGTGAAGTTCCCTTTGCTTCCGCAGCAGTTTTCTAACTCGGTTGTTGTACCACGGCGGCCTTTTCCATCTCTTACGATCTTGCTTGGCACATACTGATCTAACACATATTGTACGATGGTTTTGAACTTTGTCCACTGATCCTCAACACTATCATTCCACCTAATTTTCAACATTCGTCTGTAACACAACACCTCAAAAGCTTCGATATTCTTCTGTTCCGGTTTTCCCACAGTCCAAGTTTCACTATCGTACAATGCTGTATTCCAGACGTACATTCTCAGAAATTTCTTCCTCAAATTCGGGCCTATATTTGATATTAGTAGACTTATCCCGGCCAGGAATGCCTTTTTTGCTATTGCTTATGCTTTTCATGCCCTCCTTGCTACGTCTGTGACTGGTTATTTTACTGCCTAGGTAGCAGAATTCCTTCATCTACTTCGCGACCATCGAGCCTGATATTAAGTTTCTCGCTGTTCTCATTTCTACTACTTCTCATTACCTTCGTCCCTCTTCGATTTACTCTCAATCCGTTCTCTGTCTCATAATTTCGAACATCTTGCACCATTTTACACTGTCGGACGCTTTTTCCAGGTCGACAAATCCTATGAACGTGTCTTCCGGTTGCTAGAGGGGTCTAATCAGACTCTGGCAGCATACGCAAAAAGAAATGCGATTGAAAGTTGGTTACCCGCGATAGGTACGCGACACACTTTATATACAGATAACGCGGTTACCTGCTGAGCCTTAAAAATCAGTTTGTTTGTGACGGCAAACAAACCGACGCTTTCTGTTGACACTGGGCATCGCAGGGAAGACTTTACGAGCGGTATTTGTTCGGGCCGAAGACTGCAAGACAGAAATGGCAAATATCTGCCAAAACAACAGAGAAAATGCCTCTAACGACTCTGTGTGTGAGGGAGTCAGAATACGTGGTGCGCATTGGCAGATTGAATTGTGGCCCAACGAAAAGTCTACAATAATGAAAACCAACGTGTGTATGCGAAAATACGAGCAACAGCATGAATATGATTCGTTCGTGAAAAACTGTAAAAACTAATGTTCCAAGCGGATATTTGACGCTAACTCACTTCTATGTCGACGTAACATGCGCTTTGACGGAAGGAAGATAGCCGTCCGACGTTAACTTGTGTATATTCTAAACCAGTAACGCTTTTTCTCAATAAAGCAACACAAAACCAATTTATACGAGGGCAGTACAATAAGTAATGCAACACATTTTTTTTCTCAGCCAATTTTGGTTGAAAAAACCGGAAATTTCTTGTGGAATATTTCCAAACATTCCCGCTTCGTCTCGTATAGTTTCATTGACTTCCGACAGATGGCAGCGCTGTACGGAGCTGTTAAAATGGCGTCTGTAACGGATGTGCGTTGCAAACAACGGGCAGTGATCGAGTTTCTTTTGGCGGGAAACCAGGGCATCTCAGATATTCATAGGCGCTTGCAGAATGTCTACGGTGATCTGGCAGTGGACAAAAGCACGGTGAGTCGTTGGGCAAAGCGTGTGTCATCATCGCCGCAAGGTCAAGCAAGACTGTCTGATCTCCCGCGTGCGGGCCGGCCGTGCACAGCTGTGACTCCTGCAATGGCAGAGCGTGCGAACACACTCGTTCGAGATGATCGACGGATCACCATCAAACAACTCAGTGCTCAACTTGACATCTCTGTTGGTAGTGCTGTCACAATTGTTCACCAGTTGGGATATTCAAAGGTTTGTTCCCGCTGGGTCCCTCGTTGTCTGACCGAACACCATAACGAGCAAAGGAGAACCATCTGTGCGGAATTGCTTGCTCGTCATGTGGCTGAGGGTGACAATTTCTTGTCAAAGATTGTTACAGGCGATGAAACATGGGTTCATCACTTCGAACCTGAAACAAAACGGCAATCAATGGAGTGGCGCCACACCCACTCCCCTCCCGAGAAAAAGTTTAAATCCATACACTCAGCCGGTAAAGTCAAGGTTACAGTCTTCTGGGACACTGAAGGGGTTATTCTGTTCGATGTCCTTCCCCGTGGTCAAACGATCAACTCTGAAGTGTATTGTGCTACTCTTCAGAAATTGAAGAAACGACTTCAGCGTGTTCGTACGCACAAAAATCTGAACGAACTTCTCCTTCTTCATGACAATGCAAGACCTCACACAAGTCTTCACACCCGAGAGGAGGTCACAAAACTTCAGTGGACTGTTCTTCCTCATGCACCCTACAGCCCCGATCTCGCACCGTCGGATTTCCATATGTTTGGCCCAATGAAGGACGCAATCCGTGGGAGGCACTACGCGGATGATGAAGAAGTTATTGATGCAGTACGACGTTGGCTCCGACATCGACCAGTGGAATGGTACCGTGCAGGCGTACAGGCCGTCATTTCAAGGTGGCGTAAGGCCGTAGCATTGAATGGAGATTACGTTGAAAAATAGTGTTGTGTAGCTAAAAGATTGGGGAATAACCTGGTGTATTTCAATGCTGAATAAAACAACCCCTGTTTCAGAAAAAAAATGTGTTGCATTACTTATTGAACTGCCCTCGTACATGCAGATGTAGATGACTGCTGTACGAAAAATTTATACATACACTATGTGATCAAAAGTATCCGGACACCTGGCTGAAATTGACGTTCAGTCAGGTGCTGGAAGGTTTCTTGGCAAATGGCAGCCCATTCTTCACGGAATGCTGCACCGAGGAGAGGAAGCGAAGTCGGTCGGTGAGGCCTGGCACGAAGTCGGCGTTCCAAAACATCTCAGAGGTGTTCTGTAGGATTGAGGTCTGCGCAGGTCAGACCATTACAGGGATGTTATTGTCGTGTAACCAGTCCACCACAACCCGTGCATTATGAACAGGGGCTCGATCGTGTTGAAATCGCCATCCCCGAATTGCTCTTCAACAGTGGGAAGCAAGACGGTGCTTAAAACATGATTGTAGGCCTGTGGTGTGATAGTGCCACGCAAAACAACAAGGGGTGCAAGCTCCTTCCATGAAAAACACGACCACACCATACCACCACCGCCTCCGAATTTTACTGTTGGCACTACACACACTGACAGATGACGTTCACCGGGCATTCGCCATACCCACACCCTGCGATCAGATCGCCACATTGTGTATCGTAATTCGTTACAACGTTTTTCCACTGCTCAATCGTCCAATGTTTACGCTCCTTACACCAAGGCGTCGTTTGGCATTTACCGGCGTGATGTGTGGCTTATGAGCAGCCGCTCGACCATGAAATTCACGTTTTCTCTCCTCCCGCCTGCACTTGCAGTGGATCCTGATGTAGATTGGAATACCTGTGTCATGGTCTGGATAGATGTCTGCTTATTACACATTACGACCCTCTTCAACTGTCGGCGGTCTCCGTCAGTCAACAGACGAGGTCGCCTGTACGCTTTTGTGCTGTGCGTGTCCTTTCACATTTCCACTTCACTATCACATTGGAAACAGTGGACCTAGAGATGTTTAGGAGTGTGGAACTCTCGCGTACAGACGTATGACACAAGTGACACCCAATCAGCTGACCACGTTCGAAGTCCGTGAGTTCCGCGGAGCGCCCCATTCTGCTCTCTCACGATGTCTAATGACTACTGAGATCGCTGATATGGAGCATCTGGCAGTAGGTGGCAGCACAATGCGCCTAATATGAAAAAGGATGGTTGGCCGGAGTGGCCGCGCGGTTAAAGGCGCTACAGTCTGGAACCGCACGACCGCTACGGTCGCAGGTTCGAATCCTGCCTCGGGCATGGATGTTTGTGTTGTCCTTAGGTTAGTTAGGTTTAAGTAGTTCTAAGTTCTAGGGGACTTATGACCACAGCAGTTGAGTCCCATAGTGCTCAGAGCCATTTGAACCATTTTTTGAAAAAGGATGTTTTTGTGGGTGTCCGGATACTTTTGATCACACAGTGTAATAGCCATGCTCTTCAATCATATTTTCATTCAACGGAACTGCGGTATAAGCGCCATCACAAAATACACTCCTGGAAATTGAAATAAGAACACCGTGAATTCATTGTCCCAGGAAGGGGAAACTTTATTGACACATTCCTGGGGTCAGATACATCACATGATCACACTGACAGAACCACAGGCACATAGACACAGGCAACAGAGCATGCATAATGTCGGCACTAGTACAGTGTATATCCACCTTTCGCAGCAATGCAGGCTGCTATTCTCCCATGGAGACGATCGTAGAGATGCTGGATGTAGTCCTGTGGAACGGCTTGCCATGCCATTTCCACCTGGCGCCTCAGTTGGACCAGCGTTCGTGCTGGACGTGCAGACCGCGTGAGACGACGCTTCATCCAGTCCCAAACATGCTCAATGGGGGACACATACGGAGATCTTGCTGGCCAGGGTAGTTGACTTACACCTTCTAGAGCACGTTGGGTGGCACGGGATACATGCGGACGTGCATTGTCCTGTTGGAACAGCAAGTTCCCTTGCCGGTCGAGGAATGGTAGAACGATGGATTCGATGACGGTTTGGATGTACCGTGCACTATTCAGTGTCCCCTCGACGATCACCAGTGGTGTACGGCCAGTGTAGGAGATCGCTCCCCACACCATGATGCCGGGTGTCGGCCCTGTGTGCCTCGGTCGTATGCAGTCCTGATTGTGGCGCTCACCTGCACGGCGCCAAACACGCATACGACCATCATTGGCACCAAGGCAGAAGCGACTCTCATCGCTGAAGACGACACGTCTCCATTCGTCCCTCCATTCACGCCTGTCGCGTCACCACTGGAGGCGGGCTGCACGATGTTGGGGCGTGAGCGGAAGACGGCCTAACGGTGTGCGGGACCGTAGCCCAGCTTCATGGAGACGGTTGCGAATGGTCCTCGCCGATACCCCAGGAGCAACAGTGTCCCTAATTTGCTGGGAAGTGGCGGTGCGGTCCCCTACGGCACTGCGTAGGATCCTGCGGTCTTGGCGTGCATCCGTGCGTCGCTGCGGTCCGGTCCCAGGTCGACGGGCACGTGCACCTTCCGCCGACCACTGGCGACAACATCGATGTACTGTGGAGACCTCACGCCCCACGTGTTGAGCAATTCGGTGGTACGTCCACCCGGCCTCCCGCATGCCCACTATACGCCCTCGCTCAAAGTCCGTCAACTGCACATACGGTTCACGTCCACGCTGTCGCGGCATGCTACCAGTGTTAAAGACTGCGATGGAGCTCCGTATGCCACGGCAAACTGGCTGACACTGACGGCGGCGGTGCACAAATGCTGCGCAGCTAGCGCCATTCGACGGCCAACACCGCGGTTCCTGGTGTGTCCGCTGTGCCGTGCGTGTGATCATTGCCTGTACAGACAGCCCTCTCGCAGTGTCCGGAGCAAGTATGGTGGGTCTGACACACCGGTGTGAATGTGTTCTTTTTTCCATTTCCAGGAGTGTAATTGAGACACTTTTCATCTGTCACAAAAATGGTAGCTTATCTTGTACACTAGTGCAATTTAATTTGCAGTCTTAAACAACACATAGCTATGTGAAAACAGGTTTTTCCAACTCGCAGAATAGGCCAGACGTGTTGTTGTTCTTTCTTGTAGTTGTTGTCTTCAGACGGTAGACTAGTTTGACGCCGGCCAGTGTGGCCGGGCGGTTCTAGGCGCTTCAGTCTGGATCCGCGCGACCGCTACGGTCGCAGGTTCGAATCCTGCTTGGGGCATGGATGTGTGTGATATCCTTAGGTTAGTTAGGTTTAAGTAGTTCTTAGTTCTAGGGGACTGATGGCATCAGATGTTAAGTCCCATAGTGCTCAGAGCCATTTGAACTAGTTTCACATATCTCCCCCCCCCCCCCCCCCCCCCCCCGCCCACCTGTGTACTGTGCAAGACTCTTCATCTCCGAGTAACTACTGCAACCAACATCCTTCTCAATCCGCTTACTGTATTCATCTCGTGATGTCCCTTTACAATTTTTACCCCACACACTTCCCTCCAATGCTAAATTGACGGTGCCCTGAAGTCTCAGAATGTTTTCTATCAATCGAACCCTTCTTTTAGTCAAATTGTGCCACAAATTTCTTGTCTCACCAATTCTGTTCAGTACCTCCTCATTGGTTACTTGATCTACCCATTTAACCTTCAGCATTCTTATGTAATATCACATTTCAAAAGCATCTATTCTGTTCTTTTCTGATCTGCTTATCGTCCATGTGTGCACCCCCGATAGCTGAGTGGTCAGCGCGGCGGTCTGTCACGCCAAGGGGCCCGGGTTCGATTCCCGACTGGGTCGGAGATTTTCTCCGCTCAGGAACTGGGTGTTGTGTTGTCCTTATTATCATTTCATCATCACCAGTCGAAGGCAACGGGAAGCCACTTCCCTAGACGCTCATGCGGTGGACCTGTCTGACGAGGCTTCCCCCGTGACAAGACCTGCCGTAAGGCAGAACACAAAGTTTAAGTTTTTATCGTCCATATTTCACTTTCATGCATGTCTACACTCCAGACAAGTACCATCAGGAGGCACTTACCAAAACACAAATTTATATTCCACAGTAACAAATTTACTTTTTCATACACATTTCTCGTGCTAGGCTTGTGATTGTCAATCTGCACTTTATATCCTCCGTTCGGCCATCATCGGCTATTTTGCCGCCCGCACCCATCTACCACTTTAATTGCCTCATGTAATTCCCTTGCCATGTCGTCACTTAATCAATTCCATTACCTTTGCTTTGCTTGTGTTGATGTTCATCTTATATTATTCTTTCAAGACACTCTCCATTCGTTTCGATTGCACTCTCAATTCCTTTGCTTTCTCTGACAGAATTACAATTTTTTTTTGTAATTTTTATCAGCATACAAATTCTGAATTAACCTGAAATTCATTTCTCTTTCCAAATTTCTCCTTCATTTCAATTACTGGTTGGTCAGTGTCTACATCGGGGACAAGCTGCAACCTTGTCTCGCTTCGCTTCTCAAACACTGCTCCCCTTTTACGTCCTTCGACACATATAATTGCAGCCTGCTTTCTGTACAATTTAGAGCTTACTAGCTATATCCGGCGAACTTCATCCCGCCTCTGAAAATGTTTGTATGTTATAGCTGACCGGCAAACGTTGTTTTGCCATATAAATTATCTCTAGTCTGGTTCAAATGGCTCTGAGCACTATGTGACTTAACTTATGAGGTCATCAGTCGTCTAGAACCTAGAACTAATTAAACCTAACTAACCTAAGGACATCACACACATCCATGCCAGAGGCAAGATTCGAGACTGCGACCATAGCGGTCCCTCGGTTCCAGACTGTAGCGCCTAGAACCGCACGGCCACTCCGGCCGGCTATCTCTAGACTATAAGAATAATGTATACGTGTAACACTATGTATACGTGTAACACAACATCCGTTGTTGGCGGGAGCTGGTGACACAAACAGTAATGGCCGAAAACTGTGTAGGGAGTGAGGAAAGGCTTAAGGGGAAGTCAGGCACTATCGGCCACTAGTAGTTGTAGCGTTTCTACGGCAAATCGCGCGGATTTAACAATTGCAGCCGATACACGGCTCGTTCATGAGCATACAAACATAGCGGCAATTTCGTGTCGAAACGTGTTCGTCAACATTATGAATAGGGCCAAGCGCACATTCATCGATTTTTTTCGTACGTAAAAATATTGTACGATTAAATTCTTTTAGAGGAACAAAGGAGAGCATAGGAACTTCTTTGTTCCACTAAAAGAATTTGATTGTACGATATATTTGCGTACGATGAAAACCGATGCTAGGCCTAAATGTCGGTTTGGCGAATGGCGCGTGCTGCCTAGTTAAACTCCTCGTTCTAGTTACGTCGGTTCAAGCCGTTGAATTTGGTACGTTGTCTTCAATTACCTATATGTCGAATAGTGACAGACTATCACCGGTAGACACATAGCGGGGATAACTGATGAAATGATAATTGATCAGTTGTCGACTGGGGTTGAAACTAAAATCGCTATTAAAAAATAGGGGTTGGAGGTAGAAGGGTGAAAATTTAGGGTTGAGTATATTTTGTAATGGCACTTCATAAAAAAAGTTCTGTCCAAAAAATAAGAAAAAAATTTTTGGAGTGGACCAACCACCCTTATCACTTGGGGGTACGAAAAATAGATTACGACCGAATATACAACTAAAATTTCATCAGAATCGAACGAGCCGTTGATCAAGTGATAACTGATCAGTTATGGACCGGGGTTGAAAATTATTACACTACTAAAATCGCTATTAAAAATAGGGGTTGGTGGCAGAAGGGTGAGAATTTAGGGTTGCGTGTATTTTTTCATACATCATAAATAAAAATAAAAAGTTATGTCCAAAAAAAAAAATTAGTAAAAAAATTTTGGGGTTGACCACCCTTATCACTTAGGGGTACGAAAAATAGATTACGACCGATTCTCAGACGTACCGAATATACAACTAAAATTTCATCAGAATCGAACGAGCCGTTGATAAAGAGATAATTGATAAGTTACCGACCGGGGTTGAAAATTATTACACTACTAAAATCGCTATTAAAAAGTAGAGGCTGGTGGTAGAAGGGTGAAAATTTAGGGTTGCGTATATTTTTTAATGCCACATCATAACAAAATAAAAATAAAGAGCTCTGTCCAAAAAAATAAGTAAAACATTTTTGGGGTGGACCACCCTTATCACTTAGGGGTACAAGAAATAGATTACGACTGATTCTCAGACGTACCGAATATACAACTAAATTTTCATCAGAATAAAAAAAAATGGCTCTCAGCAGTATGGGACTTAACATCTGAGGTCATCAGCCCCCTAGAACTTAGAACTACTGAAACCTAACTAACCTAAGGACATCACACACATCCATGCCCGAGGCAGGATTCGAACCTGCGACCGTAGCGGTCGCGCGGTTCCAGACTGAAGCGCCTAGAAGCGCTCGGCCACACCAGCCGGCTCATCAGAATCTAAAGAGCCGTTGATCAAGTGATATGGACCGGGGTTGAAAATTATTACACTACTAAAATCGCTATTAAAAATAGGGGTTGGTGGCAGAAGGGTGAGAATTTAGGGTTGCGTGTATTTTTTCATACATCATAAATGAAAATAAAAAGTTATGTCCAAAAAAATAAGTAAAAAAATTTTGGGTTTGACCACCCTTATCACTTAGGGGTACGAAAAATAGATTACGACCGATTCTCAGACGTACCGAATCAGAATCAGAATCAGAATCGATCTAGCCGTTTCGGAGGAGTATGGCAACTAACACTGAGACACGAGAATTTTATATATATGGATGATGTCACATAAACAGAAAGACATATGAGCGCTAGTGACAGCCAGTAATCAGTGCTAAAACGTTCCTGTATGTCGCAGAAATCTGCTTCACTGGTTTACCTTACTCCGGCAAGCATTTCATCCTCTTCTCCGCAACTTGTTACCGACAACACGGAATCACTTACGTGGAACAGGATTCAGCACAAGTAACGCACAACAACTCGGCAGAAGTGAAGTATTCCTTTTTGTTTTCCCTTTCTACTTTTCCCTTCTTCCTCTGCCGTACAGTTCGACGGAAAGAACCTCCGATTCTTTTCGATTCCAGCTTCGCTTTTAACAAAACCCGTTACCAAGTCGTTCTGCCCACGACTTTCGCCGACGACAGACTGTACGCGCTCGTCTGTGTTTTACTGAAGAGCACGATTCAATTAAAACTTCTGCTGTTCCACAGTAAATCAGCAAAAAGGTCTTCCGCGTGGCTACTATGAGCGAACAAATGACCAGAAACATCTGCTGCCTTCTGTGCGAAACTTGGCTCTTCGACAACACTGCCCCCATTACCACATAAATATTTTCGTTTCCTGGATATTAAACTATAGTTACGAGCAGCGTTCAATAACTAATGCAACACATATTTTTTGGAAGCCTTTTGGTTTTATTTCAGCATTCCAATACACCATACAATTCCCCACTCATTTGGCTACAAAGTCCTATTGCTCAACATGATCTCCGTTCAATGCAACGACCTTACGTCATCTTACTGGCAGGTTCTATGTGCCCGCATGGTACCACTGTACTGGCCGACGTCGGTGCCAATGTCCTGTCATGTCAATGACCCCCCACCACCCACGTACAGCTTCCCGTGGAGAGCATCCTACCTTGGGCCAAACAGATGGAAGTCGGAAAGTACAAAGTCGAGGCTGCAGGGTGGACGAGAAAGAGCAGTCCATTGAAGGTTTGTGAGCTCCTCTTGGGTGTTCAGACATGTGCGAGGCGTTGGAGAAGGAGAATTTCATTTTTGTGGCGACTGTCTCCCTGAAGTCGTTTCTTCAATTTCCTAAGGTAACACAATAGACTTCTGAGGTGACTGCCGCTCCATGAGGGAGAACATCAAAGAGAATAACCCCTTCAGAGTCTACATATAGATCTACATCAATACTCCACGTCACCTGGCGGTGTGTGGCGGAGGGTACCTTGAGTACCTCTATCGGTTCTCCCTTCTATACCAGTCTCGTATTGGTCGTGGAAAGAAAGATTGTCGGTATGCCTCTGTGCGGGCTCTAATCTCTCTGATTTTATCCTCATGGTCTCTTCGCGAGATATACGTAGGAGGGAGCAATATACTGCTTGACTCCTCGGTGAAGGTATGTTCCCGAAACTTCAACAAAAGCCCGTACCGAGCTACTGAGCGTCTCTCTTGCAGAGTCTTCCACTGGAGTTTGTCTATCATCTCCGTAACGCTTTCGCAATTACTAAATAACCCTGTAACGAAGCGCGCTGCTCTCCGTTGGATCTCCTCTCTCTCTTCTATCAACCCTATCTGGTACGGATCCCACACCGGTGGGCAGTATTCGAGCAATAGGCGAACAAGCGTACTGTAACCTATTTCCATTGTTTTCGGACTGCATTTCCTTAGAATTCTTCCAATGAATGTCAGTTTGGCATATCCTTTACCGACGATAAATCTTATGTGGTCATTCCATTTTAAATCACCTCTAATGCCTACTCCCAGATAATTTATGGAATTAACTGCTTCCAGCTGCTGACCTGCTATATTGTAGCTAAATGGTAAAGGATCTTTCTTTCTATGTATTCGCAGCACATTACACTTGTCTACAATGAGTTTCAATTGCCATTCCCTGCACCAATTCGTTGCAGATCCTCCTGCATTTCAGTATAATTTCCCTTTGTTACAACTTCCCAATATACTACAGCATCATCCGCAAAAAGCCTCAGTGAACGTCCGATGTCATCCACAAGGTCATTTATGTATATTGTGAATAGCAACGGTCCTACGACACTCCCCTGCGGCACACCTGAAATCACTTCGGAAGACTTCTCTCCATTGAGAATGACATGCTGCGGTTAATTCACGCAGCTTGTCTGTTAGCACCGAGAACTATGCAAACGCCGTTGCTCTCGATCGTTAAGTGAAGGCCGTCGGTCACCGCATTGCCCATGGTGAGAGTTAATGCCTGAAATTTAGTATTCTCGACACACTCCGAATATTGAATTCCGTAGAGATTTCCGAAAGGGAAAGCACCAGCTCTCATTCCATGATATAAATCTGTTAATTCACGTCATGCAGCGAATATCACGTCGGAAACCTTCTCGCATGAATCACCTGCGTAGAAATGACAGCTCCACCTTTTATATATTATGTGCGATACTACAACGATATATGCATATCGTTATCCCATGACTATCGTAAACTCAGACCAAATGAAGTTTTCTAAACCGTAATTAACACTTTTAACTGTTTAAACTTATAACCGTCACTGCTTCCTCGGTTCTCAAAATGTCTGCTTTCAAGAAGAGAGTGTATTCCATAGAACATTGTTGAATACTTTCTGCAAATCTGCAAATGCTATCAACGTGTGTTTGCCTTTTCTCAGTCCATCTTTTAAGTAAAGTCGTTGGGTTAGTATTGCCTCGTATTTTCCTGTATTTCTCCAGAACTCAAATTGATCTTCTCTCTCTCGTCAGCTCCTACCACTTTTCGACTCTTCTCCAAATCCATATCAATATTTTTGGACCATAAGTTATTACACTGATGGTTCCTTAATATTGACACCTGTCGGCAACTCCGTTCTTTCCACGTGCGCTTAATATTTTCTTCATGTATGCCGTTACCTCTTCGTAACTTAATAAATCTGCTGTGCAGCTTTTATTTTGAATCCATTCAGAATGTGGGCTGTGGGTGGGTGGCGGTTAGGGCGTCGAATGTCCACCCTCCCCTACCCTCCACCCAACCTACCTACAGGAGGTTTGCATCAGCAGTCCGAACACATATGCCACGGCTGCGTGTATCGGCAAACTGACACCATTAATGCATGAATGCGATGAATGAAGTTCAGTATCAGTCCACGCTGGCCCAATTATAACGCGTTATTGACGCAATCCCGTGCGGTTTTTCCACTCTTTCTCTCTCTCTCTCTCTCCCTGTGGCTCGCTGTGTTTTGACTGGCGCGCGCCACGGAAATGAGTCGAATGGGGCTGCCCCATTGCACCGCCAGCCGGCCGGGACGAAAACAATGCCCGGCAGAACAATGGGGTACGGCGGCTCTGCCGTTAATTCCATCACTCCCTCACACCACTCCTCCCCCCCCTTCCTCTCCCTCTCCCCACATCAGCCCACCGCGCCACAGCCAGCGTCGCTGCTGCTACCCCGGTAAGCGGAGGACCCCTCACTGTGTTTGCTTTCTAGATTAGTTTCTATTTCAACACTTCACTTTACTGCCCCAACTCCTCACTCACACTCCAGTCTCTCGTACAATGCTTTGCGCGTTATCAAACTTTCGAGGGTAGGCATTTCTCACAACACACTCCGGTACAGTATAAAGTTGCAATGCTCTGCATCACGTCCTCCCTCCTACTTTAATACTCTAAAATGTGACTGAACTACTTTGCAAACAAAGCCGACAGCTACAGTCTGTGGGCCGGCGTGACAGAATTTTAAAATAAAAAACGTCTTTGTTTTATTTGTTTGGTGTGTGAGCCCTCGAAAAATGTAACTAACTAACTCTCTCCAAACAGGCCTCGGAATGCCCAATGGAACCAACCGACCGCCATGTCGTCATCAGTCGATAGGCGTCACTGCATCTACATATACATCTATGTGGTTACTCTGCTATTCACAATAAATTGCCTGGCAGAGGATTCAATGAACCACCTTCAAACTGTCTCTCTACCATTCCACTCTCAAATGGCGTGCAGGAAAAACGAGCACTTAAGTTTTTCTGTGCAAGCCCTGATTTCTCTTATTTTATTGTGATGATCATTTCTCCCTATGCATGTGGGTACCAAGAGAATATTTTCGCAGTCAGAGGAGAAAACTGGTGATTCAAATTTCGTAAGAAGATCCTGTCGCAACGAAGAACACTTTTGTTTTATTGATTACCAATCCAATTCACGTATCACGTCTGTGGCATTATCTCCCCTATTTCACGATAATACAAAACGAGCTGCCCTTCTTTGTACTTTTTCGATGTCATCCGTCAGTCTCACCTGATATGGATCCCACACTGCACAGCAGTACTCCAGAATAGGGCGGACGAGTGTGGTGTAAGCAGTCTCTTTAGTAGACCTGTTGCACCTTCTAAGTGTTCTGCCAATGAATCGCAGTCTTTGGTTTGCTCTACCCACAACATCATCTATGTGATCGTTCCAATTTAGATTATTTGTAATTATCACTAAGTATTTTGTTGAAATTACAGCCTTCACATTTGTGTCTCTTATCGCGTAATCAAAATGTAGTGGATTTTTTTAGTACTCATGTGAATAACTTCATGTGTTTCTTTATTCAGGGTCAATTGCCACTTTTCACACCATACAGATATCTTATCAAAATCATTTTCCAATGCCGTTTGGTCATGTGATGACTTCACAAGATGGTAAATGACAGCGTTATTTGCAAAAAATCTAAGACGGCTACTGAGATTGTCTCCCATGCCGTTAATACATTTAAAGAACAATAAAGAGTCTATAACACTTTCTTGGGGAACGCCGGATATTACTTCTGTTTTACTCGATGACTTTCCGTCTGTTACTACGAACTGTGACCTTTCTGACACGAAATCACGGATTCAGAGGCACAACTGTGGCAATACTCCGTGGGCACGCAGTTTGGTTAGAAGACGCTTGTGAAGAACTGTGTCGAAAGCCTTCTGGAAATCTATGGATGCAAATACAGAGGGGCATGTGGTCAACACACCGCTCTCCCTGCCGTATGTCAGTTTACTAGACCGGAGCCGCTACTTCTCAGTCAGGTAGCTCCTCAGTTTGCCTCACAAGGGCTGAGGGCACCCCGCTTGCCGACAGTGCTCGGCAGACCGAATGGTCACCCATCCGAGTCCTAGCCCAGCCCAACAGTGCTTAACTTCGGTGATCTGATGGGAACCGTTGCTACCACTCTAGCAAGGCCACCGGCTTCGAAAAATATGTAGATGTAATTATTTTATTCTCTGTTGATCCGCCACAGTATTTACATAATCGTTTTTGGCATCCCATTAATACCATATTGAGACTACTTTGCACTCCATGTATAGAGAATCTGATGCATCAATACATGCATAATTGGTGACGTCCATGAATTTTTTGTGGGATGTGTACTTCGAAGTTGTTAAGTCTTCATAGTACACGCTCCACAATAAGTTCATTCAGTCCGGGTATTGATGGCTTCAGTCATTGGTGATTGATGTATTTGATTATCTGCTGAAGATGGCACTATTGAGATGACGAAACTGTCTGTGGAAATAACAACGTCTGAAAACATATGGCTGTTTGGTGATTTTTCTTTGGCAAAGTAATTATTTTACACGACTCTGTTGTCGTATGTTGGATTCATTAGAACGTTTGGTACCCAGCCAAAGGTTCAAAATGGTTCAAATGTATCTGAGCACTATGGGACTTAACATCTGAGGTCATCAGCCCCCTAGAACTTGGAACTACTTAAACCTGACAAAGGGCATCACACACATCCATTCCCAAGGCTGGATTCGAACTTGCGACTGTAACGGTCGCGCGGTTCCAGACTGAAGCGCCTAGAACCGTTGGCGATTGATGTATCTGATTCTCTCTATGTGGACTGCATAGGCGCTGAAGATGGCACTATTGAGATGACGAAACTGTCTGTGGAAATAAAATAATAACTTCTGCAAACATATGGCTGTTTGGTGATTTTCCTTTGGCAAAGTAATTATTGTACATGACCCCATTGTCTTATGTTGTATGCATTGAATACGTTTGGTGCCGAGACAAAAGTATCACGAAACAAACCCCAGACCACTGAAACCTAGTATTAAGGTGGCGTGCTTGAAAGCTTGTAACCAGTGTCGTCATAGGTCGAACTATAATACCGTTGGCAATACAGGTTTGAACAATTAACAGTTATTTAGTAAAATACTGTAGACAAATAAATACTCAGCTTTAGATGGTGAACTGGTGGCGTGGCACTGTGGTAAATGTTCTGAACATTGGTCTGACCTAACGCGATGACGATGACTGCCTGACCGAATAGAAGTTCCAGTCTGGAATGCTGTCGGGGACAGTATTTAGCTGAGACTTGAATCAAGATACACACTTCGACACTCGGCAATGTCTTCTCGATTACTGGTAGTAGCTCGCTGATAACTCGCCAGGAACTGCAGAATAACTGCTAGAAACGGATCATCTGTGGCGACTGGCAGAGTGAGCCTGTCTGTATTTATCTGCGAACGGCAGAATAATATTCATCTGCGAACAATTTTGTGCACTAGGGAAGTAATGCCAGGCAATAGCGCTCCCTGTGGCGGCAGTAACGATGGGAGAAACAGACCAGTTTAAACCGATACCGGTATTTTAATTCTGTATAACCGGTATTTTTCGGTTTTGTTTGGTCTCGTTGTAACAGGTCTTTCTTATTTTTTACTAATTATCGAGTTAAAAAGCCGTCATATCAGGTGCTAAAATTTGATTTTTAAATAAACCTTTTTTTATTCTTATATGTTTTTTTATTCTTATATGTAAAAATTCCATTGCATTGAGACATTGCGTTGTTATAGAATATCTGAAATGCAGTGAGTGCTGTTTTAATAACTATGCCGACAGAAATGAACAAATGAAAAACATGGCGTAAGAATTGGTACAGCATTGCTGACGCATCAGTGTACCTGTTACCATGTGCCATGGCCTATTGGTTGGTGCAGGTGCCGGATGTCAGCTTATGGGATGGAGTTCCATGACTGGCACGTGGTCGGTCAACTCAGGGATGATTAATGCTGCTTGGCGATGATGCTGGATTTGTCGTCCGATGATGCCCCATATGCGCTCGATCGTAGACAGAACTGGTGATCGAGCAGACCAAGGCAACTTGTCGGCGCTATGTAGAGCATGTTGGGTTATAACAGCGGTATGCGGGCGAGCGTTATCCTGTTGGAAAACACCTCCTGGAATGCTGTTCATGAGTGCAGCGCAACACGTACTATCACCAAAGAGCAGGCCAAGGCAACATATCGACACTCTGTAGAACATGTTCGGTTACAACAGCGGTATGTGGGCGACCGTTATCCTGTTGGAAAACACCCCCTGGAATGCTGTTCATGAGTGGCAGCGCAACAGGTAGAATCACCAAAGAGCACACTCTGTAGAACATGTTCGGTTACAACAGCGGTATGCGGGCGAGCGTTATCCTGTTGGAAAACACCTCCTGGAATGCTGTTCATGAGTGCAGCGCAACAGGTACTATCACCAAAGAGCAGGCCAAGGCAACATATCGACACTCTGCAGAACATGTTCGGTTACAACAGCGGTATGTGGGCGACCGTTATCCTGTTGGAAAACACTCCCTGTAATGCTGTTCATGAGTGGCAGCGCAACAGGTAGAATCACCAAAGAGCGCACTCTGTAGAACATGTTCGGTTACAACAGCGGTATGTGGGCGAGCGTTATCCTGTTGGAAAACACTCCCTGGAATGCTGTTCATGAGTGGCAGCGCAACAGGTAGAATCACCAAAGAGCGCACTCTGTAGAACATGTTTGGTTACAACAGCGGTATGTGGGCGACTGTTATCCTGTTGGAAAACACCCCCTGGAATGCTGTTCATGAGTGCAGCGCAACAGGTAGATTCACGAAAGAGCAGGCCAAGGCAATATGTCGACACACTGAAGAACACGTTCGGTTACAACAGCGGCATGTGGGCGAGCGTTATCCTGTTGGAAAACACTCCCTGTAATGCTGTTCATGAGTGGCAGCGCAACAGGTAGAATCACCAAAGAGCACACTCTGTAGAACATGTCCGGTTACAACAGCGGTATGTGGGCGACCGTTATCCTGTTGGAAAACACCCCCTGGAATGCTGTTCATGAGTGGCAGCGCAACAGGTAGAATCACGAAAGAGCAGGCCAAGGCAATATGTCGACACACTGAAGAACACGTTCGGTTACAACAGCGGTATGTGGGCGAGCGTTATCCTGTTGGAAGACACTCCCTGTAATGCTGTTCATGAGTGGCAGCGCAACAGGTAGAATCACCAAAGAGCACACTCTGTAGAACATGTTCGGTTACAACAGCGGTATGTGGGCGACCGTTATCCTGTTGGAAAACACCCCCTGGAATGCTGGTCATGAGTGGCAGCGCAACAGGTAGAATCACCAAAGAGCAGGCCAAGGCAATATGTCGACACACTGAAGAACACGTTCGGTTACAACAGCGGTATGTGGGCGAGCGTTATCCTGTTGGAAAACAGTCCCTGTAATGCTGTTCATGAGTGGCAGCGCAACAGGTAGAATCACCAAAGAGTAGGCCAAGGCAACATGTCGACACTCTGTAGAACATGTACGGTTACAACAGCGGTATGTGGGCGAGCGTTATCCTGTTGGAAAACACCCCCTGGAATGCTGTTCATGATTGCAGCGCAACAGGTACTATCACCAAATAGCAGGCCAAGGCAACATGTCGACACTATGGAGAACATGTTGGGTTACAACAGCGGTATATGGGCGAGCGTTATCCTGTTGGAAAACATCCTGTGGAATGGTGTTCATAAGTGGCAGCGCAACAGGTGGAATCACCAAAGAGCAGGCCAAGGTAACATGTCGACACTCTGTAGAACATGGTTAGAACAGCGGTATGTGGACGAGCGTTATCCTATTGGAAAACACCCCCTGGAATGCTGTTCATGATTGCAGCGCAACAGGTACTATCACCAAATAGCAGGCCAAGGCAACATTTCGACACTATGGAGAACATGTTGGGTTACAACAGCGGTATATGGGCGAGCTTTATCCTGTTGGAAAACATCCCCTGGAATACTGTATATCAGTGGCAGCGCAACAAAATCAGCAAAGAGCAGGCCTAGGCAACATGTCGACATGCTGTAGATTATGTTCGGTTACAAGAGCGGTATGTGAGCGATCGTTATCGTGTTGGAAAACATACCCTGTAGTGCTGTTCATGAGTGCAGTGCAAGAGGTAGAATCACCAGACAGACAAACAAATTTGCAGTCAGGGAAGTGTGGAATAACCACGACAGTGCCCCTGCTGCAATAGGAAATCCCACCCCAGATCACAACTGCAAGTGGAGGTCCAGTGTGTCTATACGCAGACAGTTTGGTTGCAGGCCCTCCATTGACCTCCTTCTAAACAACACACGGCGACCGCTGACACTAAGGCGGTACCAGCTTTCATCAGAAAACATGGCAGACCACCACCCTGCCTTCCATTGAGCTCTCAGTTGACACCAGTGAAGTCGTAAATGGTGGTGTTTTGGGGACAGTGGAGTGCACGCAGCGGGGCGTCTGGCTCGGAGCTGTCCTTGAAGTAACCGATTTGTACCAGCTCGCTGTGTCACAGTGCTGCCAACTGCTGCTCAGGTTGTTGCTGCAGATGCAGTAAGATGCGCCAGAGCCATACGCCAAACACGATGGTTTTCCCTCTCGGTGGAGCCACGTGACCGTCCAGAGCCCTGTCTTCTTGCGACCATACGTCCTCGTGACCATCGCTGCCACCAATGATGTACAGTGGCTACATTGCTGCGAAGACTTTCTGCAGTACCTCAGAAGGAACATCCAGCTTCTCGTAGCCCTATTGTGTATTAAACCGGCGACCTAGAAACGACAGAGAGGCTTCATCCCGCCATAGCCCTCAGTGGTACACAACCCGACAGCAGTCTACCTACCCCACCGCCGCCTCACACCGAACCCAGGGTTATTATGCGGTTCAGCCCCTAGTGTCCGCAGCTCGTGGTCGTGCGGTAGCGTTCTCGCTTCCCGCGCCCGGGTTCCCAGGTTCGATTCCCGGCGGGGTCACGGATTTTCTCTGCCTCGTGATGACAGGGTGTTGTGTGATGTCCATAGGTTAGTTAGGTTTAAGTAGTTCTAAGTTCTAGGGGGCTGATGACCATAGATGTTAAGTCCCATAGCGCTCAGAGCCATTTGAACCATTTGAGCCAGCCCCCTAGTGGACCGTCCACCCACCCACCCCCCCACCCCCTCACTGGGAACCTGGGAACGTCTGATACCAGACGAACTTTTTTTTTTTTTTTTTAAATGGCTCTGAGCACTATGGGACTTAACATCTATGGTCATCAGTCCCCTAGAGCTTAGAACTACTTAAACCTAACTAACCTAAGGACATCACAGACATCCATGCCCGAGGCAGGATTCGAACCTGCGACCGTAGCAGTCGCGCGGCTCCGGACTGAGCGCCTAGACGAGCGTTTGCATGGTAATTATGGTGTACGCGTATGTGGAGACAGTGTTTGCACAGCAATCGCCGACGTAGTGTAACTGAGGCGGAATAAGGGGAACCAGCCCGCATTCGCTGAAGCAGATGGAAAACCGCCTTAAAAACTGTGGTGTCACCGCCAGACACCACACTTGCTAGGTGGTAGCCTTTAAATCGGCCGCGGTCCGTTAGTATTCGTCGGACCCGCGTGTCGCCATTGTCAGTGATTGCAGACCGAGCGCCACCACACGGCAGGTCTAGAGAGACTTACTTGCACTCGCCCCAGTTGTACAGCCGACTTTGCTAGGAAAGGTTGACAGATACGCTCTCATTTGCCGAGACGATTGTTAGCATAGCCTTCAGCTACGTCATTTGCTACGACCTAGCAAGGCGCCGTATTCAATTGATATTTATTATGTGAAGCATGTATCATCAAGAGCGATGTTCTACAATTGTGGATTAAAGTTAAGTATTCTACCAGTACCTCCTGTTTTGCTAGTCTTATTTCTCTGACCTGTTCCAGACCTCACGCCAGTCTGCGTGTAATTAAACGCGTGCATTTCGACCTCCTCTAGCAACACAGTGTTGGCTCTTCTGCCAACACTTCAAAAACCATCCACAGGCTGGCCGGCACACCGGACCTCGACACTAATCTGCTGGGCGGATTCGTGCCGGGGACCGGCACGCCTTCCCACTCGGGAAGCAGCGCGTTACACCGCGCAGCTAGCCGGGCGGTCAGTCGTAGCCCTATTACACGATTCTGTTCAAACTTGGCGAGCTGTTGATAATGGTGTCTTTATCTTCTGGTAAACCTTGCGGGATGTAAGGTCGTGGTCCATGAAACTCTTCAGCTCCTGACGTTTCGTCCAGTGCTTCGCTGGACATCTTCAGAGGGGTGTTTCTCCTCCGGTGAGAAACACCCCTCTGAAGATGTCCAGCGAAGCACTGGACGAAACGTCAGGAGCTGAAGAGTTTCATGGACCACGACCTTACATCCCGCAAGGTTTACCAGAAGATATTTCATCCGGTCGTGAAAGCCTTCATACTATGAATGGTGTCTTTGTCGCCTCAATGGGATTCTTGATTAACATCAATTCGCCATGTCCAACTTCAAAAGTACCTAACACTCACAGCTCTTACAGCGTCTGTTTAAAGAAAATCTGATTTGCATCCTCATAGTGGCACTACTACGAATTTGAACAGATATCATGTTTGAGATGTAGAGAAGCGCCTACCAACTTTTGTCTATTTCGGACAACTCCGTCTTGGTGCTGATATTTTTTGTTGCTTTAGTGTAGTTCTTGTGGAAGTGGTGGCCGAACTACCGCGCTAGATCGGTTCCAGTGCTGGCGATTCTGTGAACAGTGCAGGAAATGACTGTCAGAAGGCGTGATCTGGGCTGCGTAATGATACCAGTGTTCGATGCTCTGTTTCAAAGTGACAGCTATATTTTGAATGTGAGAGTGGTTACTAAGGTTGAGTGTGATTGATGTAGGGTTACGCATTGTGTCATTGAAGAGTTTGCCCTCTTGTCTGGTGCGAGATGCATAAAAAAAATTCTGTGTATACGGTTCGGGTGCGCGCTATAGCTTTTTCATGAAAACATCTACATACAGTCGTAACAGGTGTTTCGTATTAACCTCTGTAATACATTGGCTGCAGAGAGTCGTATAATGGTTGCAGAGCAGATAAAACGTACCGCCGCTGACCGTTGTATGCCGGATGGGCCAGCTACGTAATCACGTTGCGCCGCTTTTTCATTTCGTTTTCGACAGCCCCGTAGCTCTCGTATTCGCTCGGCACTGGGAGTTTTAGGCTTTCCGGATTACTTTCGAAGTGAGTTTCCATCTGATTAGCGTTTCCTGCAATTCCGAGCATAGTCACGAGTTGTTTGAGAATATGAGACGACATCTTTTCGTTATTTTGAATTTTTAAATTTAATATTCTCTTTCAAATTCTAAAGGTGGCAGTGGCAAAAGACAGGGAGCGAAACGGTACTTACAGTTTTAGCTGGCATTTATAAGAGTTTGAGAAAGGACAATCATATACAACCGTTCGGTCGACAAAAAATCCGTATCCAAAGACTGGAAAGTTGCACAGGTCACACCAATATTCAAGAAAGGTAGTAGGAGTAATCCACTAAATTACAGGCCCATATCGTTAACGTCGTCATGCAGCAGGATTTTGGAACGTACATTGTGTTCAAACATTATGAATTACCTCGAAGAAAACTGTCTATTGACATACAGTTATCATGGATTTAGAAAACATCGTTCCTGTGAAACAAAATTAGCACTCTATTCGCATGAAGTGCTGAGTGCTATTGACTAGGGATTTCAGATCGATTCCGTATTTCTGGATTTCCGGATGGTAGTGAAATTGCGTGCTTATGGAATACCGTCTCTGTTATGTGACTGGATTCGTGATTTCCTGGCAGAGACGTCACAGTTCGTAGTAATTGACGGAAAGTCATCGAGCAAAACAGAAATGATTTTTAGCGTTCCCCAAGGTAGTGTTATAGGCCCTTTGCTGTTCCTTATCTATATGAACGATTTGCGAGACAGTCTCAGCAGCCGTCTTCGGTTGTTTGCAAATGACGCTGTCGTTTATCGACTAATAAAGTCATCAGAAGAGCAAAACAAATTGCAAAACGATTTACAAAAGATATCTGAATGGTTCGAAAAGTGGCAGTTGACCCTAAATAACGAAAATTGTGAAGTCATCCACATAAGTGCTAAAAGGAATTCGTTAAATTTCGGTTACACGATAAATCAGTCTAATCTAAAGGCCGTAAATTCAACTAAATACCTAGGATTTACAATAACGAACAACTTAAATTGCAAGGAACACATAGAAAATGCTGTGGGGAAGGCTAATCAAGTGCTGCGTTTTATTGGCAGGACACTTAGGAAATGTAACAGACCTACTAAGGAGACTGCCTACACTACACTTGTCCGTCCTCTTTTACAATAATGCTGGATGGTGTGGGATCCTTACCAAATAGGACTGACGGAGTACATCGAAAAAATTCAAAGAACGGCAGCACGTTTTCTATTATCGCGAAATAGGGTGAGAGTATCACTGAAATTATATTGGATTTGGGTTGGACATAAAAGAAAGGCGTTTTTCGTTGCGACGGAATCTTCTCACGAAATTCTAATCACCGACTTTCTCCTCCGATTCGGAAAATATTCTGTTGACACCGACCTATATAGGGAGAAGCGATCACCACGATAAAATACGGGAAATCACAGCTCAAACAGAAAGACATAGGTTTTCGTTCTTCCCGCGCGCTATACGAGATTGGAATAATAGAGAATTGTGAAGGTGGTTCGATGAACCCTCTGCCAGGCACTTAAATGTGAATAATTACTATTAAAAACAGTCTTGATCACGATTTATTTAACAAGGTGACCGGTTTCGACCACTACTGTGGTCATCTTCAGACCATTGAGTAGGAACCTCTTTCTGTTGGATCACTAGTGATTCTCCAACAGAAAGAGGTTCCTACTCAATGGTCTGAAGATGACCACAGTAGTGGTCGAAACCGGTCACCTTGTTAAATAAATCGTGATCAAGACTGTTTTTAATAGTAATTATTTATAAGACATTGATCACTGCTGTTCCCATAATGCATTCAAAAGTAATTCACTTAAATGTGATTTGCAGAGTATACATGTAGTTATAGATGTAGCCTATTCCCGATGTTATTCAATCTGTATACCGATTAAGCTGTAAGTGAAATAAAAGGAAAATGTGAAGTAGGAATTAAAGTCCAGGGAGAAGAACTAAAAATCTTGGGGTTTGCCAACGACATTGTCATTCAGTCAGACACATCAAAGGACTAGGAAGAGCAGTTAAACGTAAGGGACAGTGCGTTGAAAGGAGGATGTAAGATGAACATCAACAAAACGACGATAATGGAATGTAATCGAGTTAAATCAGGTGATGCTGCGGGAATTAGATGAGGAAATGAGACACTTAAAGTAGTAAAGGTGTTTTGCTATTTGGGGAGCAAAATAATTGATGATGGTCGAAGTAGAGAGGATATAAAATGTAGACTGGCAATGGCAAGGAAAGCGTTTCTGAAGAAGAGAAATTTGTTAACATCGAGTATAGATTTCAGTGTCAGGAATTCTACTCTGAATGTATTTGTATTGAGTGTAGCCATGTATGGAAGTGATAGATGGACGATAAATAGTTTAGACAAGAAGAGGTTTCCAAATGTGGTGCTGCAGAAGAATGCTGAAGATTAGATGGATAGATTACATAACCAGTGAGGAGTTACTGAAAAGAATTGGGGAGAAGAGAAAGTTGTGGCACAACTTGACTAGAAGAAGGAATCGGTTGGTAGGACATGGAGACATCAAGAGATCACCGGTTTAGTGCTGGAGGGAAGCGTGGGGGATAAAAACCGTAGAGGGAGACCAAGAGATGAGTACGCTAACCAGATTCAGAAGAATGTAGGTTGCAGTAGGTACTGGGAGATTATGAGGTTTGCGCAGGATAGAGTTGCATGGAGACATACATCGAACCAGTCTTGGGACTGAAGACGAGGACAAAAAACAAAAACAACAGCCACACCAATTTAGACTCAAATTGCGACTACTATTTTTATTTTCTTACTTTGAGTCCTAGCAGTTCTGCGCAAGCTCTTCAGAATGACATCCGAATCGATACCCTAGCCGAACACGATTTCAGGCTATGGAGCTTATAACTTTGCACAACGTGAATTCCTAGTACTCAGTTGCATGCACCTACAGCCGTACGATAGCGTCAGAAGCAAAACAAACACTGCGCCGCAAACACGCACAGAGGTGATCTATACGTTGTGGGCCGAGGCACGATATGAGTATTATTAGTCTCGTAGTTCTTAGCGAACCTAATCTGACCGTACTGTGTCACACGGGGAAGTTCGGCAGACGAGCGAATAGATGTTTCCGCATCAGAAATAGCGGGCATCCCTGTAAACTTGGGTACTTAATGCTTCAGTTATAGACAGCCTTGGCGTGTTTCTCGGTAGTTCGGCTGTAGCCTCACAGCAAAACTGAAGACCTGCGTACAACGCCTCAGACGGGACGCTGACGTCACCCGATGACGTCACCACATTTGTGGCTACACAAATTCCGCGTTCTGCTTTGAAGCGGCAGTACACAACTAGGCCCCTTACACGTCCTGCCACTGCAGCACAAATGGAGACAATTCCGTGCCCTCTAGGGGCAAACACAGAAAAGGGGATCACGTATTTCGCCTTACATTCCGATTCGATTTGTATTTACATTCAGAATGTTTCAAATGGCTCTGAGGACAACTGAGGTTATCAATCCCCTAGACTCAGAACTACACTACTGGCCATTAAAATTGCTACACCACGAAGATGACGTGCTACAGACGCGAAATTTAACCGACAGGAAGAAGATGCTGTGATGTGCAAATGATTAGCTTTTCAGAGCATTCACACAAGGTTGGCGCCGGAGACGACACCTACCACGTGCTGAAGTGAGGAAAGTTTCCAACCGATTTCTCATACACAAACAGCAGTTGACCGGCGTTGCCTGGTGGAACATTGTTGTGATGCCTCGTGTAAGGAGGAGAAATGCGTACCATCACGTCTCCGACTTTGATAAAGGTCGGATTGTAGCCTATCGCGATTGCGGTTTATCGTATCGCAACATTGCTGCTCACGTTGGTCGAGATCCAATGACTGTTAGCAGAATATGGAATCGGTGGGTTCAGGAGGGTAATACGGAACGCCGTGCTGCATCCCAACGGCCTCGTATCACTAGCAGTCGAGATGACAGGCATCTTATCCGCACGGCTGTAACGGATCGTGCAGCCACGCCTCGATCCCTGAGTCAACAGATGGGGACGTTTACAAGACAACAACCATCTGCACGAACAGTTCGACGACGTTTGCAGTAGCACGGACTGTCAGCTCGGAGACCGTGGCTGCGGTTACCCTTGACGCTGCATCACACAGGATCGCCTGCGTTGCTGTACTCGATGACGGACCTGGGTGCACGAATGGCAAAACGTCATTTTTTCGGACGAATCCAGGTTCTGTTTACAGCATCATGATGGTCGCATCCGTGTTTGGCGACATCGTGGTGAACGCACACTGGAAGCGTGTATTCGTCATCGCCATACTGGCGTATCACCCGGCGCGATGGTATGGGGTGCCATTGGTTACACGTCTCGGCCACCTCTTGTTCACATTGATGGCACTTTGAACAGTGGACGTTACATTTCAGATGTGTTACGACCCGTGGCTCTACCCTTCGTTCGATCCCTGCGAAACCCTACGTTTCAGCAGGATAATGCACGACCGCATGTTGCAGGTCCTGTACGGGCCTTTCTGGATACAGAAAATGTTCGACTGCTGCCCTGTCCAGCACATTCTCCAGCTCTCTCACCAAATGAAAACGTCTGGTCATTGGTGGCCGAGCAACTGGCTCGTCACAATACGCCAGTCACTACTCTCGATGAACTGTGGTATCGTGTTGAAGCTGCACGGGCAGCTGTACCTGTACACGCCATCCAAGCCATCAACTCAATGACCAGGCATATCGAGGCCGTTATTACGGCCAGAGGTGGTTGTTCTGGGTACTGTTTTTTCAGGATCTATGCATCCAAATTGCGTGAAAATGTAATCACATGTCAGTTCTAGTATAATATATTTGTCCAATGAATACCCATTTAACATGTGCATTTCTTTTTGGTGTGGCAATTTTAATGGCCAGTAGTGTAAATATTTGCTACGATCGCCGCAGTGTTGGGTCGAATTTTTCAGTGGGCAGCTGACGTGAATCAAGTCTGCATTCACCTCTCGAGCCCCACACACCCTCGCACCGAATTCCAGGTGATACACGCTCACACACATGGCACATCATTTTGCTAAATTGCACGAGACTTTTAAAAGAATGGCTAGCGGACTTCCAGTATTTGGAAGCGAGTTCGATTTCTCTGAAAGCCTATTTATTCTACTCGTATAGCTCATGTTCTCCAAATCACACCATAATACTTTTTTTCTTACCATCAGTAGATGCGTACTCTGGGGCTCTTGAGGTCGAGGAAAAATCATTCGAAGATAACATTATTCGTTTTAATTTTATCCATATCTCGTCGCTTCAAACGTGACTGTATTCAATACACTGGAGGTATAAATTAAAGAAACGTTTTCAGTCGCAACTTTCCGCGTTTTTGAAGTACACGATGCATTTCGGACCCTGTGGGACCATCATCAGATGTAGCCTAATTTGTCTTAATACATGCATTATTTTTTCTCTTGAAGGGGGTGAAATGCATATTACATATGATCCAAGAGAAGCGTTGTTAATGTTTTAGCACATTTGCAAACACTTGTTTCTAAACGACAAACATGTGTTTGCAAATGTGCCTCTTGAATGAAGTCACACGTACAAAAACGATGGAGAAAAGAATGTATGCTGGTGCTAAAACGTTAAGAACAATTTTCTTGGGTTATATGGAATAAGCATTTCACCTCATTCAAGAGAAAAAATAAAGCATGTATTAAGACAAATTACACCTGATGATGGACCCACAGGGTGCGAAATGGATTGTGTACTTAATAAAAGAGGAAAAGTTGTGACTGAAGGCGTTTTTTAATTCATACCTCCAACTTTATTCGTTTTACTCTAGTTTTTGCTGATAGTAACAATACACTGTCTGACAAAAGTTTCCGGACATCTCTACGTAACATTCGTTTTGTTATCTTGCACTCCTGAACCTTCCTTTTATTTCCATCTTTGCTTCCACGGTGTTCGCCGGCCGGAGTGGCCGAGCGGTTCTTGGCGCTACAGTATGGAACCTCGCGACCGCTACTGTCGTAGGTTTGAATCCTGCCTCGGGCATGGATGTGCGTGATGTCCTTAGGTTAGTTACGTTTAAGTAGTTCTAAGCTCTAGGCGACTGATGACCTTAGGAGTTAAGTCCCGTAGTGCTCAGAGCCATTTGAACCTCGGTGTATAGATTGAACAATAGGGCTAAAATGCTACATCCTTGAAACTTACTGGCAGATTAAAACTGTGTGCCCGACCGAGACTCGAACTCGGGACCTTTGCCTTTCGCGGGCAAGTGCTCTACCATCTGAGCTACCGAAACACGACTCACGCCCGGTCCTCACAGCTTTACTTCTGCCATTATCTCGTCTCCTACCTTCCAAACTTTACAGAAGCTCTCCTGCGAACCTTGCAGAACTAGCACTCCTGAAAGAAAGGATACTGCGGAGACATGGCTTAGCCACAGCCTGGGGGATGTTTCCAGAATGAGATTTTCACTCTGCAGCGGAGTGTGCGCTGATATGAAACATCACCCAGGCTGTGGCTAAGCCATGTCTCCGCAGTATCCTTTCTTTCAGGAGTGCTAGTTCTGCAAGGTTGGCAGGAGAGCTTCTGTTGAGTTTGGAAGGTAGGAGACGAGATACTGGCAGAAGTGAAGCTGTGAGGACCGGGCGTGAGGCCTGCATCTCGTGGTCGTGCGGTAGCGTTCTCGCTTCCCACGCCCGGGTTCCCGGGTTCGATTCCCGGCGGGGTCAGGGATTTTCTCTGCCTCGTGATGGCTGGGTGTTGTGTGCTGTCCTTAGGTTAATTAGGTTTAAGCAGTTCTAAGTTCTAGGGGACTGATGACCATAGATGTTAAATCCCATAGTGCTCAGAGCCATTTGAACCATTTTTGAACCGGGCGTGAGTCGTGCTTCGGTAGCTCAGATGGCAGAGCACTTTCCTGCGAAAGGCAAAGGTCCCGAGTCCGAGTCTCGGTCGGGCACACAGTTTTAATCTGCCAGGAAGTTTTATATCAGCACACACTCCGCTGCAGAGTGGAAATCTCATTCTGCTACATCCTTGTCTTACACCCTTTTCAATACGAGCACCTCGTTCTTGGTCGTCCACTCTTCTTATTCCCTCTTGGCTGTTGTACATATTGTAACACGCGGTGTAGCCGTGTTGTCCAGGGCGCCTTGTCACGGTCCGTGCGGCTCCCCTCCCCCCCCCCCCCCCCCCTCCCCCGTCTGAGGTTTGAGTCCTCTCTCGGACATGGGTGTGTGTGTTGTCCATAGCGTAGAGTTAGTTTGATTAAGTAGTGTGTAGGATTAGGGACCGATGACCTAAGTAATTCGACCCAATAAGACCTTACCACAAATTTCCAACATATTGTATATGAGCCGTCTTTCCCTATAGCGTACTCCTAATTTTTTCAGAATTTCGAACATCTTGCACCATTATACATTATCGAACTGTTTTTCCAGGTCGACGAAATCCTATGAACGTGTCTTGATTTTTCTTTAGTCTTGCTTCCATTATTAAACGCAACGTCAGAGTTGCCTCTCTCGTGCCTTTAGTTTTCCTTAAAGCGAAACTTATCGTCATCTAGCGCATCCTCAATTTTCTTTTCCATTCTTCTGTGTATTATTTTTGTCAGCAACTTGGATGCATGAGCTGTTAAGTTGATTGTGCGACAATTCTCGCACCTGTCAGCTCCTGCCGTCTTCGGAATTGTGTGGATGGTGCTTTCCCGAAAGCCAGATGGTATGTCGCCAGACCCATACATTCAACACACCAACGTGAATAGTCGTTTTGTTGCCACTTCCCCCAATGATAGTCGGTCAATACAGGGACGCTTAATGCTGATTATGGATAATGTATGTGCTCGATTGGAGACAGATATGGTGATCGAGCGGGTCAAGGCAACGGTGTCGACGCTCTGTAGACCATGTTGCGTTATCCTGTTGGAAAATACCGCACTGAATGGTGTTCATGAAGGGGACCATAACACGTCGAATTCCTAAGTGGACTTACAAATCTGCAGTACGAAATCTCATCCCAGAGCATAACTCCAGGTGTAGTTCCAGTGTTTCCAGCACGCAGACACCACTATAATCGCAAATGGCGGTGGTTTGGGATCAGTGGAGTGCACGCTGTAGGACGTCTGTGTCGGAGCTGCCCTTGTAGTTGTCAATTTATACCAGTTGGCTGCGTGACAGTGCTGCCAACTGCTGCTCAGATTGCTGCTGCAGACGCAGTACGATGCTCCAGAGCCATACGCTTAACACGATGGTCTTCCCTCTCACTTGTGGCACGTGGCCGTTCAGAGCCCGGTCTTCTTGTGACCGTACATTCCCGTGACCACCGCTGCCAGCAGTCATGTACAGTGGCCACATTCCTGCCAAGTCTTTGTACAGTATCGCAGAAGGAATGTCAAGATTCTCGTAGCCCTATTACACAACCTCTTTCAAACTCAGTAAGGTGCTGATAAAAATGGCGACCCTTTTGTGTAAATGCAGTCTTGACCAATATGGCCTCACCAGGTCCATTCTGGACCGTAATGCCGTGTATTTAAAGTAAACCTGATTTCCATCCTCACAGTGCTGCTACTAGCGCCTCCATTATACTACTGACTTTGATAGACAACGTCTTTAAGGTGTGAACATGCCTACGAACTTTTATTTATGTCACGCAACTCTTTGTTGGTGTTGGGATTTTTGACCCCTTCAATGTTGTTGTCTTCAGTCCTGAGACTGGTTTCATCCAGCTCTCCATGCTACTCTATCCTGTGCAAGTTTCTTCATCTCCCAGTACCTACTGCAACCTACATCCTTCTGAATCTGCTTAGTGCATTCATCTCTAGGTCTCCCTCTACGATTTTTATCCTCCCCGCTGCCCTCTAATACTAAATTGGTGATCCCTTGATGCCTCAGAACATGTCCTACCAACCGGTCCCTTCTTCTAGTCAAGTTGTGCCACAAACTCCTCTTCTCTCCAATTCTGTTCAGTACCTCGTCATTAGTTATATGATCTACCCATCTAATCTTCAGCATTCTTCAGTAGCACCACATTTCGAAAGCTTCTATTCTCTTCTTGTCTAAACTATTTATCGTCCATGTTTCACTTCCATACGTAGCTACACTCCACACAAATACTTTCAGAAACGCCTTCCCGAGACTTAAATCTATACTCGATGTTAACAAAATTCTCTTCTTCAGGAACGCTTTCCTTGCCTACACTTTATATCCTCTCTACTTCGACCATCATCAGTTATTTGGTCACGAAATAGCAAAACTGATTTACTACTTTAAGTGTCTCATTTCCTAATCTAATACCCTCAGCATCACCCGATTTAATTCGGCTACATTCCATTATCCTCGTTTTGCTTTTGTTGATGTTCAGTTTATACCGTCCTTTCAAGACACTGTCCATTCCGTTCAACTGCTCTTCCAAGTCCTTTGCTGTCGTAAACGGATCCTTCATGGAACTGTATTTAATGGAAAGTTTTGGTTTGTGTTACCTTATTTTTCCTCCATGTCTATCTAGTCCTCCCGGTTAGCCGTGCAGTCTAACGCACGGCTTTCCGGATGGGGAAGGAGCGCCTGGTCCCCGGCACGAATCCGCCGGGCGGACTTGGGTCTAGGTCTGGTATGCCCGCCAATCAGTGGACGGTTTTTAGGCGGTTTTCCATCCGCCTCGGCGAATGCAGGCTAGTTCCTCTTGTTACACTATGTCGTCGATTGATGCGCAAACAAGTTCTCCACGTACGCGTACACCACCATTACCCTACCACGCAAACATAGGGGTTACACTGGTGTGAGACGTCCGCTGGGGTGGGGTGTCCACCGGAGGCCGAACTGCACAATAACCCTGGGGTCGGTGTGGGGAGGCGGAGGGGTGAAGTGCACTGCGGTAGTCGTCGTGGGGTTGTGGACCACTGCGGCTGCGGCGGGGACGGAGCCTCTCCGTCGTTTCTAGGCCCCCGGTTAACATACAATACAATACATTATGTCTATCTACGCCCTGGATATTCACTCTTCTCCATCAGTGGGAGTACTCCTTTTCTTACACTCGCACACCATAATTGTCACGAATACCACACGTGTTTTACTTGCTGTGTGCATCTGCGATTTCTGACCTCTCCAAATATTTTCCTGGCGATGTGAATTATCTCGGGGAGAATACGGCTGTTGTTAGCTTTTCTGTTTATCCGGAGCCTTCTTTGTCGGTAACTCATTACCGCCGCATTACGGCACAAAAGGGCTGATAAAGCCATTGTTCCGTTAATTCGGCCGTACCATACGCCGCCAGCAGACTGAATGGAACACACGCAGCTGCTTTTTTGCCTGCTGACGGCTCGAATAGTCATAGCTCCAGTTTTGTTTAAAGAAATCCTCTTCGTCTTTATTTTATACCAGTGAACCCGGGATTCTTTAAAGAATCGATGTCCCATGCATAAAACGCTTTCAAACTTCTAATTACTTTGCAGATGAATTAATGTGTTAAATATTTGACTTTCCGCAAGTAAATCGGGAATAAGTGGGGAAACGGTTTGAAACTGTGTTTAAGGTTGTTGGAAGGCGCCACCGCGAAACATGTTGCGAATGGAGACGTAATGAATGAAAACGTTATGTGTCATACTGTTTTACTACACGAAAAGCGAAAATATAAGAATCGATTAACATTTTTCTTTTGATCGTTTTGTGGACGGTGTCAGCTCGAAATAGTTTTGGAAAGGTGGAAATTACGTGCACAGTTCGTTGAGAGTGCTCGCAATCTCAAATAGGCTTGTTGCATGTGCGCGGCCTGAGCAAATAGCGCGCCGTGAGTTAGCCTGTGTCACGAGGTACAGAGTGCAGAAGAAATGCCGCAGTTGGAGGTATGCACGCGATTCCCTTTAATAGAGATGGGACCCCACCACGCCCGCACAAACGTGGTGACCAAACCAGAAGTTCTACTGTCAACTCCGTCCACATGTTAGCTATCTAATAGGTAGACCACAGGATGCTGGGCTGTGATGTTATCCGTGCGTCTGGGTAAGACTACGCTTTAACGCGGTCCATCAGGTGATAGATTGTGGACGAAAAGCGAATGAGGGTAGCAGTTTGAAGAGCAGAGGGAAAAAACTGCCAAGGCTCGTGCCGTGGGAAAAAAACATCTGCGACAGTTGGATGGGTAGTAAGAGCAGTAGTGGCTTACTAGCTGCGATAGTTCGTGCAAGGTTGGATTTGTTAGTATGGGTGTCATGCATCATTACCGTGGCAAGCGACGGCGATGCATCGGAGTTTGCTGCAATCATGGAACAATCAGGTTCGTTATACAGGGTGTTACAAAAAGGTACGGCCAAACTTTCAGGAAACATTCCTCACACTCAAAGAAAGAAAATATGTTATGTGGACATGTGTCCGGAAACGCTTACTTTCCATGTTAGAGCTCATTTTATTACTTCTCTTCAAATCACATTAATCATGGAATGAAAACACACAGCAACAGAACGTACCAGCGTGACTTCAAACACTTTGTTACAGAAAATGTTCAAAATGTCCTCCGTTAGCGAGGATACGTGCATCCACCCTCCGTCGCACGGAATCCCTGATGCGCTGATGCAGCCCTGGAGAATGGTGTATTGGATCACAGCCGTCCAAAATACGAGCACGAAGAGTCTCTACATTTGCTACCGGGGTTGCGTACACAAGAGCTTTCAAATGCCCCCATAAATGAAAGTCAAGAGGGTTGAGGTCAGGAGAGCGTGGAGGCCACGGAATTGGTCCGCCTCTACCAATCCATCGGTCACCGAATCTGTTCTTGTGAAGCGTACGAACACTTCGACTGAAATGTGCAGGAGCTCCATCGTGCATGAACCACATGTTGTGTCGTACTTGTAAAGGCACATGTTCTAGCAGCACAGGTAGAGTATCCCGTATGAAATCATGGTAACGTGCTCCATTGAGCGTAGGTGGAAGAACATCGGGCCCAATCGAGACATCACCAACAATGCCTGCCCAAACGTTCACAGAAAATCTGTGTTGATGACGTGATTGCACAATTGCGTGCGGATTCTCGTCAGCCCACACATGTTGATTGTGAAAATTTACAATTTGACCACGTCGGAATGAAGCCTCATCCGTAAAGAGAACATTTGCACTGAAATGAGGATTGACACATTGTCGGATGAACCATTCGCAGAAGTGTACCCGTGGAGGCCAATCAGCTGCTGATAGTGCCTGCACACGCTGTACACGGTACGGAAACAACTGGTTCTCCCGTAGCACTCTCCATACAGTGACGTGGTCAACGTTACCTTGTACAGCAGCAACTTCTCTGACGCTGACATTAGGGTTATCGTCAACTGCACGAAGAATTGCCTCGTCCATTGCAGGTGTCCTCGTCGTTCTAGGTCTTCCCCAGTCGCGAGTCGCAGGCTGGAATGTTCCGTGCTCCCTAAGACGCCGATCAATTGCTTCGAACGTCTTCCTGTCGGGACACCTTCGTTCTGGAAATCTGTTCGATACAAACGTACCGCGCCACGGCTATTGCCCCGTGCTAATCCATACATCAAATGGGCATCTGCCAACTCCGCATTTGTAAACATTGGACTGACTGCATAACCACGTTCGTGATGAACACTAAGCTGTTGATGCTACGTACTGATGTGCTCGATGCTAGTACTGTAGAGCAGTGAGTCGCATGTCAACACAAGCACCGAAGTCAACATTACCTTCCTTCAATTGGGCCAACTGGCGGTGAATCGAGGAAGTACGGTACATACTGACGAAACTAAAATGAGCTCTAACATGGAAAGTAAGCGTTTCCGGACACATGTCCACATAACATCTGTTCTTTATTTGTGTGTGAGGAATGTTTCCTGAAAGTTTGGCCGTACCTTTTTGCAACACCCTGTATATTAGTGGGAGATCGGCCATAGATCATCTCACTATGTGGGGGATGTGTGGAGCTCGTCTGCATGCAGTGTACGGTACGGCTTCCCTGCTTGGTGCCAGGTATTCGGCAAGGGTGTTCCAGCTGGATATCCAGTAATGGTATCTGATTAACAGGGGCTCACCTGTACCGTTGTGTTTGCGTATACTTCTCCATAGGTCCTTGCAAGTATGTCTTTTGGTCTGCTATGTTTCCATCTATGGTTGTGGTCGTAGTTCCCCAGATTCAGAATAAACGGGTTCTGCGGATGTCTGGAGTTTCTGTATAGTCTTGTGGTGAGTTTGTGGATTATCTCCGTGAGAGTCTCAAGTCGGTATTCCCGGTGAAGGTCCGCGATGCGTGGAGCATTGCTTATGCTTTTGAGTACTTTGTTTTGTAAGATACGATACAAATGGTACGTCCATTGTGTCAGTGATAGTGTAGTATAGTATAAAATAGTAAGCAGAAATGTGATTTTATTCCTATTATCTCCTTAAGTTGGCTCCTCTGACCCCAGGTTCTCTACCTCAAACTGTGCTCAGTGGAGCATCCTCCTCTATGTCCTATTTAATTTTTGAACGCTCTTTTGGAAACACCATTATATACAGGCAGTAAATTTTAAGTTGACAATCCAGAATAACTCGAAAAATAAGCTTCACACGAAAAAATGTGTAGAAGTTAATTATTTTCGAGGGGGACATCTGCTGGTGCTAAAATTAGCCCACCACCCCAGCCCCCCGGGGGTGGGGCGGGAGGCAACTGTAAAATTTCAAATGGGAACCATTTTTGTTGCAGAATCATATTCTACATAAAAAAAACTACTTACATTTTGTCTTAAACATTTGTTTTGAATCTTGGTAGTTGGCGCTGTAATTCGAGAAAATCCGTGTTCTCATTTTTGCACGGAAAATGGTTGGGTATAAATAAAAAATACTTATTTCCAACATAAATTTTAATTTGCTAAAACTAAAACTCTCCCTCTCTCCCCATTAAAAGTTGTGTGGCCCCATGACCACGAAACAAACCAAACTTATCCGAATCTGCGGAAAAAATTAATATTTGGGTCAACATTTGTAAAACTCTAATTCCTCTCTCTCAAACCCCACCCAATGGGGAGAGAGGGAGAGTTATAGTTTTAGCGAATCAGAATTTACGAAGTGAATAAGTATTTTTTATTTATCCTTAACCATTTTCCACGCAAAAATGAGAACACGGATTTTCTCGAATTACAGCGCCAACTATCAAGAATCAAACCAAATGTTTTAGACAAAACGTAGGTAGTTTTTTATGCGGAATCTGATTCTGGAATAAAAATGGGGGTTCTCATTTGAAATTTTAAAGTTGCCTCCCCCCCCCCCCCCATGGCGCTGTGGTGACGGGATAATTTTAGGACCAGCAGATGTCCCCCTTCGAAAATCAACTTTGGATTCTACACATTTTTTCGTGCGAAGCTTATTTTTCTAGTTATTCTCGTTTGTCAAAGTAAAATTTACGCCCTTACAGGAACAACATCCAAAGTGAAATTCATGGGCAAAATAGCAGAACTCCTCAAAATCAAAACTGGAGTCCGAAAGGGGGACGGACTATCCCTAATGCTTTTCCGTATTGTTCTAGAAAAGATCGTCAGGAAATGGGAATATCATGTAAAGGGCATCCAAATTGGTACCATAAAAGAGAACCGAATTATAGTCAAGTGCCTTGCTTTCGCTGACGATATTGCAATTATCACCAATAACAGAACAGAAGCGATTCACGCAGTGGAAAAACTACATGAAGTTTCACATAAAACCGGACTGCAGATATCTGATGAAAGAACCAAATATATGGAAATATAGCCAGAAAATAAATTCCCCTTAATAACAAGACATGATAAAATTGCACAAGTCTGCTATTTTAAATATCTCGGAGAAACTGCGTATATAGTCCTCAGGATTAAACCGAATAGCCAATGAACAAAGAATCACCAAGACCTACAAGCTAGCATGGACGCATTACAACAAGAAGCGCATCTCGACAGACGCAAAATTGAGGCACTATAGAATAGTGCAATCACAATGGTGATTGATGCTCATTCAAAAATTAGGGAAATAGAAAAGCAGGAAAGAAAAATTCTCAGAAAGATTTACGGGGCAGTCAACAAGAACGGCATTTGGATGAACAGACCACAAAACGAGCTCTATATAAAGACCAATACAGTAAAAGACGAAATCGGAAAACGCGAAGCCAAATTTTATACTCATATCTACAGGATGGAAGACTCCAGAACAGCAAGGAAACTTTTCAGTATTATAAAAAAAAGTAAATGCGCCACAGAATGGCTGAGAAAAGTCCAGAGGGATCTGCAGCAGATCAACATAAGAAACCTCGAAGATCGCACTGAGTGCCGGGGTAAAATCACAAGTACGAAGTTTGAGAAAAGAACATCGCGCCAGCCTGGTAAGAAATGGACAGAAGAACGGAAGAAGGAGCACTCTGAATGGATGAAGAGTTTTTGGAAAGCAAAAAAGAAAAAACGCCGGAGATGAAATTATGAATTCAAGTTCAGTCGCTCTCCTAAAGGGGAACAATCATAATAATATAATAATAACATACACTTGGAAAATGCAGTGTTGGAAAAACGGGTAACAAGTGCAAAAATCTAGAGGAACTGAATTTGTTACTTGATCCTCGTTAGTGAGTACAAAGAATTCTGTGTACTGATCAACTAAGATCTCGTCTTAACATGATTTGTCTCCTATTTTTTCACCTCGCCTCCTAGTGTGTTCCCATTTCTTTTGTGCTTACTGCACCAGAATTCTTATTTTTTTCTGGCTTGAAAACCAAGTAAAGTAAAAATTTGACTGTACGTTTCAAAACGTTTGTTACTGTTATTTCCGTTTTTTTATGTTATTTATTTCCAGTATAAACATGCGTGGCCACTCTGACCGTGTAACTGAAGTTCCAATGTACCCTGAAGAAAGGCGAACTTACGTTTATAACATTTGTACCGTTAGAGAAAGCTTTTGACTATGTCGACTGAACTACACTGAAATGTTGGACGTAGGAGAGATAAAACAGAAGGAAGGAAACCAGACTGCAGACGTAAGAGTCCAAGGGCGTGAAAGGGAAGCAGTAGTTGAGAAGAGAGTGAGACAGGGTTGTAACCTATCACCCATCTTATTAAATTTGTACTCTGAGTAAGCAGTGAAGGAAAACACGGAGGAATTTGTGGAAGCGAATTCAAGTTCATGGAGAAGAGATAGAAACTCTGAGATTTGCCTGTTGTATTGTGATTCCGTGAGCGACGGCAAAGGACTTAGCAGAGCAGGTGAACGGAATGCGTAACAACAGGCATAATGGAATGTAATCGAATTGTGATACTGGGGTGGGGGGAATTAAATTAGAAAATGGGACACACAAAATACATAACTAAACAAGTACTACATCTGCGTCCTTACCTCCTCCTCCCGAACAGGCTATGAAGACCCAACGGTACCGACCGGCCGCCGTGTCATCCTCAGCCCATAGGCGTCACTGGATGTGGATATGGAGGGGCATGTAGTCAGCACACCGCTCTCCCGGCCGTATGTCACTTTCCGAGACCGGAGCCGCTACTTCCCAATCAAGTAGCTCCTCAATTTGCCTCACAAGGGCTGAGTGCAGCCCGCTTACCAACAGCGCTCGGCAGACCGGATGGTCACCCATCCAAGTGCTAGCCCAGCCCGACAGAGCTTAACTTTGGTGATCTGATGGGAATCGGTGTTACCACCGCAGCAAGGGCGTTGGCTCTGCGTCCTAAGACAGCCAAAAACAAGAAAATTGCCTATAAAATTGTATACACACACCTTTGAAATTTAACTTTTCCCTGTGTTTTATTAATCCAGTCTCGAAACTTTTTGGATCGACAGGGTACGTTACAGAACTATGCAGCGGCTCTTTACGGATATGATACCCCACGAGCAGGAATAGACGCTGTATTTTGGCACCAAGCATGCATCCAAGCGCCGTATATAAACGGCTAATTCTGCAGACAGCAACGTACACACAGGTTGTGTGGCTTCCCCAATTAAGTTGCCGTAGAAGCCATGTTGTAGCTTCCATCTGCGCACGTCGCTCTAATTCTGTTCCCCTCCTGCACATCCTATCCTATGGATGGCGGTTATCGATGGAACAACCGATTTTCGATTATATAATTTTTAACCTGACTGTTAAAACCGTTCAAAATAACTAGTTTCTGGAGCAACAAATTGTCGTTTGTTCCTATTATTTCGTGTAATAAACGTAGAAATTGAGCAAAGAAGAGTGGTATGAGGTTGAATATTAGAAAAAAAATCACCAGTACTCTCCGACTGATTCTAATCTTTTAAAACGCTGCGCAAAACTCGTGTTGTAATTGGGCATCAAACCACTATTTGGACATTAAGAATAGTCAGTGGTATAGGGTGAAAACTAGGTCGAAGAAGTCAGTTGTGCGTGTTAATTTGTCCGTTTTCATGAGCTACAAGCAGGTGAAGGCGTATTATGTAGACACAGGTAGGAGATTAGCTACTTCCTGTTTTTACTGTGCATCATGAATGAATAGTTGTTACGTATTTATTTTATTACTGTTACCATAATGTACTTCTTCTTTTATTGTTTTGTAGAAATGGCAGACAGATGGCTTTAAAATATTAAAGCAAATAAGGTTCTGTAAAGTCACTGTTACGACACTTCGTAAAAATATTTCCATACTAGAGTTGGTGACATTGTACACGACGGCGGATATCTGAGCACATCTTGTTCTGACACTTCTGCGTGCTCGCGGGGGTGCTACACGATATTAGCGAAGTGTACCATTTTCTTTGGCTCTTCAGTGTATGTAAGTGAAACACGGGCGGCAAACAGGTTAGTCAAAACGATAATATAAGCTTTCGAAATGTCCTGCAACATAAGAAAGTTGAAGATTAGATGGGCAGATCATGTAACAAATGAGGAGATTCTGTATAAAACTGGGGGGAAGAGAAATTTGTGGCACAACGTGATCGAAAGAAGGAATCGGTTGATAAGGCACATCCTGGGACACCAAGGGATCACCAATTCAGCATTAGAGGTATGGTTGGGGAGGGGAAAATAGTAGAGGGAGACCAAGAAATGAATACACTAAGCAGATTCAGAAGCATGTATGTTGCAGTAGTTACTCGGAGATGAAGAGGCTTGCACGGGACAGAGTAGCATGGAGAGCTCCACCAAACCAGTCTTTGGGCTGAAGACCGCAACAACAAGAAGAGATTCGATCAACAAGCATTATGCTTGCGTTCGCTTCGATGCAAACGAGGCTTAACAAAAATCAGGGTTCCTACAGAGACACATAGATAGTTTTTCCCTTGCTCCATTTGCGTATAGAACAGGAAACGGAATGATTTGCAGTGGTACTAGGCACGCTCCGCCATTCACCAGTGGTGGTCGACCTCCTTAAGAAGATACGTTATTATGTCTGATTAACATGTCATGCCGGCAGGAGTGGCCGAGCGGTTAAAGGCGCTACAGTCTGGAACCGTACGTCCGCTACGGTCGCAGGTTCGAATCCTGCCTCGGGCATGGATGTGTGTGATGTCCTTAGGTTAGTTAGGTTTAAGTAGTTCTAAGTTCTAGGGGACTTATGACCACAGCAGTTGAGTCCCATAGTGCTCAGAGCCATTTGAACCATTTGAACCAACATGTCATAATTTCGACTCTTGTCAATAGCACGTTAGGCTCCGCCTGTCGATTTCGATTTCGTGCACAGCACTTGCGTTGTGCGTGTTGCATACCGGGCAACGTAAGGCGCAAAGCATCTAGCACCGTTCACGTTGTACCAACACGGCTTGGGCAAAGTAGTAGGATTAGGCACTTAATAGTGCGTACAACTGCCGTTAGCATTACAAATCCAATGAGTTCGACACATCTTAATCCCAACAACTGGTCAACAGGATGACATTCTAGTCCCCCGTAAAACAACTGCTCTGATGATGGATTACTTCCTACTTGATAATAAAACAACACAAGCATGCATATGGATTGTTTCAGATCAAAGAATTGTATAGGGCCTTTTGGAGAACCGGTTGTAATGAAAGCGGAAAAATACTAAAAGCTTTTGCTACCCACAACATTATAAAAATAGCAAATTCTCTTTTTAAGAAAATATACACATTAGCAAACAAGAACCAGCAGAGGTCTTAGATGAATAACTGACTACAGCTGGAAAACATTAAGCTAGTAGATGAAGTACGGGATACGAGAGTTTATATAGAGAACAACATATAGGATCAGATCATTTTTAGTAATGTCCAGAGTAGATCTTTTACAGAATAGCAGAAAATGATCGAACATATATTTAACTAAGAAGATCAAAGCATTCATAAAGTATACTCATTTAATGAGGACATTGTCGAACATTATTGCCAAAGCAGATTAAATAGACAGCAAGGAAACTTGCAAACTGAATACAGAAGAAGAATGGTGAAATCTAAAGCGTTTTGCGCACAGAATAGTAGGAGAAGCTCTTGGTAAAAAGGAAAAAAAGTAAGAAAAAGAAAAGCTGTTAAAGAAAAACAGGATGCATGTATAAAATAATTAAACAAACACATAGCTGAGAACACTGTAGGAGAGAAGGAATGTCGCTAAATGTGTAGTAAGAAAAGCACACTAGGGACATTGGGATAGATTTATTTCTAATTTCTAGGATGAAGCTCACGGGAGACAGCAAATGGCAATAAGGTTTTGAAAACATTAGACACAACGGAAAAAAAGATACGAATAAACAATATTGAAAAAAAAAACAATGGATAAATTATTGCAGAGGATCAAGCTACAGCAGAAGAGATTCAACCAAGAGATGTCAAGGGATGGGATGAAATATATCTGCCTTAACATCACTTAAAAACAGAAACATGGCAGGGAGAGATGGTATTAACGCTGAATAGCTAAAATAAGGAGGAATTACGCTCCATCTACGACTCCTACATCTCTTAAACGAATACTGGAAGACCACAAGTATCCCCAAGAACAGGAAGATTGTAGGAGTGAAAACAATTTTTTAAAAAAAGGAGATAAATGTCTTACCTACTGAGGAATAAGTGTAGTGGACTCAGCACACAACCTACATGCTGTGTTTTGAAACACGACTTAAAAGTATAAAGAAAGTCGTGCTGCATGAGGAACCAGTGGGTTTTAGGAAAGGGCGTTGTACCATAGATGCAGTTTATATTTTACAGCAGATAATACAAAAACGTAGAGAACAAAGAAGCTTACATTGGTTTTATTGATTTTAAAACAGTCTCGCCGCCCGTGGTGGCCGAGCGATTCTAGGCGCTTCAGTCTGGCACCGCACGACCGCTACGGTCGCAGGTTCGAATCCTGCCTCGAGCATGGAAGTGTGTGATGTCCTTAGGTTAGTTGGGTTTAGGTAGTTCTAAGTTCTAGCGGACTGATGACCTCAGATGGTGAAGTCCCATAGTGCTCAGAGCCATTTGAACCATTTAAAACAGTTTCTGACAGTGTCAATATACAAAAACTTTGGCAAATATTAAGAATTGACGATATCCAAAACATTTCATAAATGCTATAAAAAGTTCCTATCAGAACACGACTGTCATTCCAGATGTCAATGAAAAAATGGCCAATGAAACACCAAAAAACAAAGGAGTACAAGCCCGGTGCATCTCCCCAGATTTGTGCATCATTTACACACTTGAAATAATGCAAATATCGAAAACAGAACGCCAGAAATTTAGAACACAGACAGGAGACCTCTTTTAAATAATTTACACTGAGGTTTCAAAAATCGTGGGATAGCGATAAGCACATATACAGATGGCGGTAGTATCTCGTAGACAAGGTATAAAAAGGTAGTGCATTGGTGGAGCTGTCATTTCTACTCAGGTGATTCATTTGAAAAGGTGTCCGGCATGATTATGGCATCACGATAGCAGTTAACAGAGTTTGCATGTGGAATGGGACATTGCATCTCGGAAACCATTAGGGAAATTCAGTATTCCGAGATGCATATTGTCAAGTGTGTACCTATGGTACCAACTTTCAGGTACTACCTCCCACCACGGACAACGCAGTGGCCCACGGCCTTCACTTAACGACCGAGAGCAGCGTAGAGTTGTCAGTGCTATCAGACAAGCAACACTGTGTGAAATAACCGCGGAAATCAATATGGGACGTGCGACGGACGTATCTGGTAGGACAGTGCGGCGAAATTTGGCGTTAATGGGCTATGGCAGCAGACATCCGAAGTGAGAGCCTTTGCTAACTCCAGAAATTTAGAACACAGACAGGAGACCTCTTTTAAATAATTTGCACTGAGGTGATAAAAATCATGGGATAGCGATAAGCACATATACAGATGGCGGTAGTATCTCGTAGACAAGGTATAAATAGGTAGTGCATTGGTGGAGCAATCATTTGTACTCAGGTGATTCATTTGAAAAGGTGTCTGACATGATTATGGCAGCACGATAGCAGTTAACAGACTTTGAATGCGGAACGGGACATTGCATCTCGGAAACCATTAGGGAATTCAGTATTCCGACATGCATAGTGTCAAGCGTGTACCTAGAGTACCAACTTTCGGGCATTACCTCTCACTACGGACTAGGCAGTGGCCGACGGCCTTCACTTAACGACCAAGGGCAGCGTAGAGTTGTCAGTGCTATCAGACAAGCAACACTGTGTGAAATAACCACGCGGAAATCAATATGGGACGTGCCACGAACGTATCTGGTAGGACAGTGCGGCGAAATTTGGCGTTAATGGGCTGTGGCAGCAGACGTGCGAAGTGTGTGTCTTTACTAACAGCACGGCTTCGCCTGCAGCGCCTTTGTTGCGCTCGTGACCGTATCGGTTGGACCCTAGGCGACAGGAAAGCTGTGGCCTTAGTCAGATGAGTCCCGATTTGATAAGAGCCGATGGTGGGTTCGAGTGTGGTACGGATCCTACGAAGCCATGGGCCCAGGTTGTCAAGAAGTCACTGTGCAAGCCGGTGGCGGCTCCACAATGATGTGGACTGTGTTGACATGGAATGGTTTAGGTCCAACTTATAATGTTCGCCTGGTATAATCGCATTATTTCACTCCCATTTACGGAGCTTGTTAACACTTGATGTTAGGTTCCCGTGTTTTTTATGTGCTTTTAATGATAAATAATGAGCGAAACCAACAAATATTTAAACTTCAAATATTTATTACTCTCGTGGCCATCTTAATTCCATTGTCCACCAAAGACAATGACACAACAGAAAGTAGCACTTCTTTTACATCTTCTTTGCAATGTTTATCCAGAATGAGATTTTCACTCTGCAGTGGAGTGTGCGCTGGTATGAAACTTCTTGGCAGATTAAAACTGTGTGCCCGACCGAGACGCGAACTCGGGACCTTTGCCTTTCGCGGACAAGTGCTCTACCATCTGAGCTACCGAAGCACGACTCACGCCCGGTACTCACAGCTTTACTTCTGCCAGTACCTCGTCTCCTACCTTCCAAACTTTACAGAAGCTCTCCTGCGAACCTTGCAGAACTAGCACTCCTGAAAGAAAGGATACTGCGAAGACATGGCTTAGCCGTAGCCTGGGGGATGTTTCCAGAATGAGATTTTCACTCTGCAGCGGAGTGTGCGCTGGTATGAAACTTCCTGGCAGATTAAAACTGTGTGCCCGACCGAGACGCGAACTCGGGACCTTTGCCTTTCGCGGGCAAGTGTTCTACCAACAGAGCTACCGAAGCACGACTCACGCCCGGTACTCACAGCTTTACTTCTGCCAGTACGTCGTCTCCTACCTTCCAAACTTTACAGAAGCCCTCCTGCGAACCTTGCAGAACTAACACTCCTGAAAGAAAGTAGAGCACTTGCCCGCGAAAGGCAAAGGTCCCGAGTTCGAGTCTCGGTCGGGCACACTTTTTTTATCTGCCAGGAAGTTTCAATGTTTATCCACCTCGAACAATAACACACATACATCTGATTTGATCCATTATAAATGGTTTTTGAAAGCCTGCGACTGTAGATACAATAGGTTTGTTTATAAATAAATAAATCTTCTGCTACCAGTCACGATTTTTTCTTTATTTTACTATTCGCACTACGCGTTTCGAGAAATAATTCCCATTTTCAAGTGCGTTTTTTTTGGTGTGTATTAAGCCGTTTCTTTTGATGTTGTCAGTGTGTGTGAGTCTGCTTCATTTTGTCGACTTTTTCTGTAATACATAAGAAACGCGATTTTTAGTTGGGTATCAATTCTTTTTGTGAGGTTAGTGGCTAAAATTTAGAACAATTTGTACTTACTGTTTTCTAATGGTCTATTTGTGTAGAGTCTCACACACACTTAACATCACACACAGCTTGTTGTACACTTTACACATCGAAAAATCTTATTGAAACAAAACAGTTATATAGATCTTCTTACAGGTAGTTCACAGAGACAACATTATAGGTCTTCCACAGATTATGATATGCTTTTGTACAGAGGTTATTTATCTTAACAATTTGGCTCATGAATTACTTATATTGATTTTTCAATTCTGCTTATTTCTATGTTTTACTATTATTATTTAAGTATATTATCGAAACATCTGAAGAAATTCACTGATTCACTTTCAAGTTTTTCATTTAATATTTTCTCTTCACAAAAAAAACGCACTTGAAAATGGGAATTATTTCTGGAAACGCGTCGTGCGAACAGTAAAATAAAAAAAATAAAAAAGTCGTGACTGGTAGCAGAAGATTTATTTATTTATAAACAAACCTATTATAACACACATGCACTTTACAAAACTGACATTCAGACTCTGCTCCTGACCCTTCTTGCTGCTTGTATTTATAACCTTGTCAAAGCTTGTATTTATAACCTTGTCAAAGAACTATTAAAAAGAGATGTAGTTTATAAGTCACATGTACATCTGTTATCGTAATTTGTGCAGAAAAGTTATTAACTTATATCGAGTAACATAATTCAACAGGTTATTAAAATGACAGACAGATTTGTTGACTTGGCAGAATAATTCTTTGTTACAAAAGGTCGTTTTTAGAAGTTTGTCAATTGACTTCTCTAATTTGCATAAATAAGTAAATAACATGAATTATTAAGAATTACATTGGTTTTCGTCTAAAATAGGAGTGTTTACGTGAATACTGAGTGAAAACGGTCCTAGTGAACAAATAGGTTTCACTGGGTGATTTTTTTTAACAAGATCCAAAATAGGTAAGTTGGCCACTATTTTTCGTACTTCATATTAATTATTTAAGGTGAACTTGGTGTTTTTACATGATATTTGCTGTATCAGTGATCAAGTGATATTAACTTCTGTGTGGGTCAGTTATTCAGTATAATTTAATGGGTTGACTGTTTATGGAGACATGTTATGGAATCATTGTTAACATACACAATAACTTTTCTGTAATCACAAATACTCGTTAAACTGGTTGAATTTGGAGGGTATCGAATACTTTGGTAAAGTAAAGCCTTTAATACAGGGTTATTACAAATGGTTGAAGCGATTTCACAGCTCTACAATAACTTTATTATTTGAGATATTTCCACAATGCTTTTCACACACATACAAAAACTCAAAAAGTTTTTTAGGCATTCACAAATGTTCGATATGTGCCCCTTTAGTGATTCGGCAGACATCAAGCCGATAATCAAGTTCCTCCCACACTCGGCGCAGCATGTCCCCATCAATGAGTTGGAAAGCATCGTTGATGCGAGCTTGCAGATCTGGCACGTTTCTTGGTAGAGGAGGTTTAAACACTGAATCTTTCACATAAACCCACAGAAAGAAATCGCATGGGTTTAAGTCGGGAGAGCGTGGAGGCCATGACATGAATTGCTGTTCATGATCTCCACCACGACCGATCCATCGGTTTTCCAATCTCCTGTTTAAGAAATGCCGAACATCATGATGGAAGTGCGGTGGAGCACCATCCTGTTGAAAGATGAAGTCGGCGCTGTCGGTCTCCAGTTGTGGCATGAGCCAATTTTCCAGCATGTCCAGATACACGTGTCCTGGAACGTTTATTTCGCAAAAGAAAACGGGACCATGAGATTGCACAAAACACGTTAACTTTTGGTGAATTGCGAATTTGCTGCACGAATGCGTGAGGATTCTCTACCGCCCAGATTCGCACATTGTGTCTGTTCACTTCACCATTAAGAAAAAATGTTGCTTCATCACTGAAAACAAGTTTCGCACTGAACGCATCCTCTTCCATGAGCTGTTGCAACCGCGCCGAAAATTCAAAGCGTTTGACTCTGTCATCGGGTGTCAGGGCTTGTAGCAATTGTAAACGGTAAGGCTTCTGCTTTAGCCTTTTCCGTAAGATTTTCCAAACCGTCGGCTGTGGTACGTTTAGCTCCCTGCTTGCTTTATTCGTCGACTTCCGCGGGCTACGCGTGAAACTTGCCCGCACGCGTTCAACCGTTTCTTCGCTCACTGCAGGCCGACCCGTTGATTTCCCCTACAGAGGCATCCAGAAGCTTTAAACTGCGCATACCATCGCCGAATGGAGTTAGCAGTCGGTGGATCTTTGTTGAACTTCGTCCTGAAGTGTCGTTGCACTGTTACGACTGACTGATGTGAGTGCATTTCAAGCACGACATACGCTTTCTCGGCTCCTGTCGCCATTTTGTCTCACTGCGCTCTCGAGCGCTCTGGCGGCAGAAACCTGAAGTGCAGCTTCAGCCGAACAAAACTTTATGAGTTTTTCTACGTATCTGTAGTGTGTCGTGAACATATGTCAATGAATGGAGCTACAGTGAATTTATGAAATCGCTTCAATCACTTGTAATAGCCCTCCGACTGATAGGAAATGATTACGCTCGGCTACTTGGAGACTATTTGCAGCCATTCATGGACCTCACATTCGCAAACCACGGTGGAATTTACTGGGCCACAATTGTTCGCGACTGGTTTGAAGAGCATACTGGGCATGAATCCCATCCAACATTTATGGGACATACTGTACAGGTCAGTTCGTGCACAAAATCGTGCACCGGCAACACTTTCGCAATTGTGAACGGCTATAGAGACAGCATGGCTCAATATTCCTGCAAGGGACTTCCAACGATCTGTTGAGTCCACAGCACGTCGAGAAGCTGCACTATACCGTGCAGGACTTCCGACACAATATTAGGAGACATCCCACGACTTTTGTGACCTGACGACGCAGTGACCCTAGCATATGAATACACTCCTGGAAATTGAAATAAGAACACCGTGAATTCATTGTCCCAGGAAGGGGAAACTTTATTGACACATTCCTGGGGTCAGATACATCACATGATCACACTGACAGAACCACAGGCACATAGACACAGGCAACAGAGCATGCACAATGTCGGCACTAGTACAGTGTATATCCACCTTTCGCAGCAATGCAGGCTGCTATTCTGCCATGGAGACGATCGTAGAGATGCTGGATGTAGTCCTGTGGAACGGCTTGCCATGCCATTTCCACCTGGCGCCTCAGTTGGACCAGCGTTCGTGCTGGACGTGCAGACCGCGTGAGACGACGCTTCATCCAGTCCCAAACATGCTCAATGGGGGACAGATCCGGAGATTTTGCTGGCCAGGGTAGTTGACTTACACCTTCTAGAGCACGTTGGGTGGCACGGGATACATGCGGACGTGCATTGTCCTGTTGGAACAGCAAGTTCCCTTGCCGGTCTAGGAATGGTAGAACGATGGGTTCGATGACGGTTTGGATGTACCGTGCACTATTCAGTGTCCCCTCGACGATCACCAGTGGTGTACGGCCAGTGTAGGAGATCGCTCCCCACACCACGATGCCGGGTGTTGGCCCTGTGTGCCTCGGTCGTATGCAGTCCTGATTGTGGCGCTCACCTGCACGGCGCAAAACACGCATACGACCATCATTGGCACCAAGGCAGAAGCGACTCTCATCGCTGAAGACGACACGTCTCCATTCGTCCCTCCATTCACGCCTGTCGCGACACCACTGGAGGCGGGCTGCACGATGTTGGGGCGTGAGCGGAAGACGGCCTAACGGTGTGCGGGACCGTAGCCCAGCTTCATGGAGACGGTTGCGAATGGTCCTCGCCGATGCCCCAGGAGCAACAGTGTCCCGAATTTGCTGGGAAGTGGCGGTGCGGTCCCCTACGGCACTGCGTAGGATCCTACGGTCTTGGCGTGCATCCGTGCGTCGCTGCGGTCCGGTCCCAGGTCGACGGGCACGTGCACCTTCCGCCGACCACTGGCGACAACATCGATGTACTGTGGAGACCTCACGCCCCACGTGTTGAGCAATTCGGCGGTACGTCCACCCGGCCTCCCGCATGCCCACTATACGCCCTCGCTCAAAGTCCGTCAACTGCACATACGGTTCACGCCCACGCTGTCGCGGCATGCTACCAGTGTTAAAGACTGCGATGGAGCTCCGTATGCCACGGCAAACTGGCTGACACTGACGGCGGCGGTGCACAAATGCTGCGCAGCTAGCGCCATTCGACGGCCAACACCGCGGTTCCTGGTGTGTCCGCTGTGCCGTGCGTGTGATCATTGCTTGTACAGCCCTCTCGCAGTGTCCGGAGCAAGTATGGCGGGTCTGACACACCGGTGTCAATGTGTTCTTTTTTCCATTTCCAGGAGTGTAAGAGGACCTTCCGAAAGGAATTTACTTAGTGAAACAGTGGGAAGTTTGTCATGGAAAATAACTAAGAAAACGGCCTTTGCGGTGAAAGAACATTTTAGAACCAAACAAGTGATAGATCAGAAGATACGGGGTGTTCAAAAAGCCTCTCCGCAGTGCCGTATGATTGTTAGCCGCACATGCCGTATGCCGCAGTGAATGTACCGAAATGAAACTCAGTGAAATACAAGTTATTAATTTATCGAATATTCATTTTTACTTACAAATTTTTCACATTAAATGTTGAAAGTGTCCCCCTCCCCTGTTGTTGAATACACAATACAATTCGTCTAATCATTTTTCCAAACACAAACAAATTGTTGAAATGGCTCTGTGCACTATGGGACTTAACATCTGAGGTCATCAGTCCCCTAGAACTTAGAACTACTCAAACCTAACTAACCTAAGGACATCACACACATCCATGCCCGAGGCAGGATTCGAACCTGCGACCGTAGCGGTCACGCGGTTCCAGATTGTAGAACCGCTCGGCCACTCCGGCCGGCTTTCCAAACACAAGCTGTAACATTTCTTCTGTAACAGAAGCAGTGAAAGTGGATATTGCAGTTTTCAGTTCATCGATGGATTTTGGACGGTTTCTATACACAGTTGCTTTCGCTGCACCGCAGAACTCAGGTGGTGTTAGGTCAGGCGATCGTGGAGGCCAAAGTCCCTGTGAAATTATGCGATCGCCAAAAACATCAGCAAGCAGTGCCATTGAAACGCGAGCTGTTCAAATGGTTCTGAGCACTATGGGACTTAACATCTGTGGTCATCAGTCCCCTAGAACTTAGAACTACTCAAACCTAACTAACCTAAGGACATCACACACATCCATGCCCGAGGCAGGATTCGAACCTGCGACCGTAGCAGTCGCCCGGTTCCAGACCGCGCGCCTAGAACCGCTAGACTACCGCGGCCGGCAAACGCGAGCTGTATGCGGGGTTGCACCATCTTGTTGAAAATAACCGTTCAGTATTTCACTCAACACAAGTTCTCCTATGAATGGGTACAGAATACCACTGCAGTATTGTTGTGCGTTTATTGTTTCGTTGACAAATATCGGACCCACAATCCGACGTCTAGAAATTGCAATCCAAACTCCTATTTTCACAGAATGAAGTGGTTCCTCATGAATACACAATGGATTTGCAGTACTCCACATACGAGAATTTTGCGAGTTCATGTACCCGGATAAATGAAACCACGCCTCATCAGTGAAAAACGTTTCATTAAGAATATCCCTTCCATTTTGTTGAACGAAATTTCCGAACCGTTGACAATAACGCAGTGTCTTGCCATGATCAGTATTTTTCAGTTCTTGTACCACTGTCACTTTGTATGGGAAAAGTTCTAATTGTTTCCTTACAGCTGTGTGGGCCGTTCCGACACTAACATCGATTTCCTGACTTGTTCGGGCTCGTGGACATTTTATCGGAAATATCGAGTAGTTTATCCTCAGACAAAACGCTAGGACGACCACTTCTCGGTGCATCTGTCACTGAACCCGTACTTCGAAATGTGTTAATCAAACCTCGCACAGTATCGCCGTGTGGGAGTGTTGTCTCTGGCAAAAGTGAGTCTAATGTTTGACGAACTGAAACAGTGAATTTACAGCCAGCTTTGAACACTTGTTCGACTAAAAACACACGTTCTTCAATGGTTAGAATTTAGTAGTGGCAAAAACGTAACAAACGAACAAAGGAAGTAAGCTTAAAAGTTCACGTCAACACGTAACGACACACACCAACGATACTACTGACGCTGGCTGAGATAAACGAAACAGTGGTATGTGGGAGAGTCCACTTGAAGGGAAGTGACCCAGGCAGGCGAACAGTCATACGGCACGATCGGCTAACGACCATACGGCACTGCGGAGAGACTTTTTAAACACCTCGTATTAGGTCAAGTAAAGTACTTCAGTTATTTAGGATGCGAGGAGACACATGGCTACAACAGATATATAGGAATTAAGTTAGTAAACTCAGCCAGATATGTGAAACCGTTGACAGAAACCTTAAATACAAAACTGGGAAATTTTGTATAAAATAATTTTGGTTCTGGTGCCGCGTCATTGTAAATTACTAAAACAACTTTACTGCTGACGTTTCGACCAAATTGCTGCGGTGCTATTCAGGGTGGTTCAATTGTGTGTGCTGGTAAATGACTTCTTTTATATACTGTCATTTTCAGTGACTACTGACGTCACATATCTGAGATATCATTGGATAATTTGAGTAGGAGGGTTTGGAGGCGGTGGCATTTTGATGCCCTGTCGCTTGTGCCACGCTGATGGCTGATTGGAAGGTAACTCTAGTAGGTGATTGGTAGAAGGTAGCGTGTCGGCTTTCTGTTGCCTGTGCCACTCTGGTAAGTGATTGGTGGGCAGTCTCCCGATAGTGATTGGAAGGCAATAGCAAATCGGCAGCGCGTATCCATGGGGTAGTGTTTTTCTGCAGCGAGGCGGAAAAATTAGAAAACATACTCAAAACTGTTGCAGTCCCCCCAATGCTGTGTATAAGCGAGACCTGATGACCAAAAATCAAGAAAGCTGTATTCAGATACAATAGAAGAAATTCCTGAAAAGAGTTAGGGGTCTCACTATAGAAGACAGAGTAACAAATCAACGTATTAGGGAAGAACTAGACATTTTTAGCTTACATTATAATATTATAGATGAAAGAATCAAATAGAACTTAGAAAGAATAGAGAGCGATAGACTCCTCTTAAACGCTAGAAATTATAAGTGCCAAGGAAGAAGAGATTGAGGTAGGCCCTGGCAAAGATGATACTGTAACAGGCAACTTTGCATAATACCTGAAGAGAGGTATTCTATTTCTGTTTGTTTCTGTCGCTTTGTATTTCTTTCATTCTCTTTCTCTGATTCTCTTACTGCTTGTTTTCTTTCTGTTTCTTTAAATCTCTTTCTATTTCTCTCATCCTCTTACTGTTTTTTCATTCTCTTTCTGTTCCTTTCATTCTGTTTCTCTTTCTTTCATTCTCTTAATGTCTAGTTTATTCTCTTTCTGTTTCTTTCATTCTGCTTCAGTTTGTTTCTGTCTCTTTCTGTTTCTCTCATTCTCTATCTCTCATCTCTTACTGTTTGTTTCATTTTATTTCTGCTTCCTTCATTCTCTTTCTGTTTCTCTCATTCTCTTACTGTTTTTTTCATTCCCATAGTGTTTTTTCATTCTCTTTCTGTCCCTTTCATTCTGTTTCTGCTATTTTCATTTTGTGTCTGTTTCTATTATTCTGTTTCTGTTTGTTTTAGTCTCTTTCTGTTTCAATTGTTCTGCTTCTGTTCATTTCTGTCTCTTTCTGTTTCTTTCATTCTCTGTCTCTCATTCTCTTATTGTATGTTCCATTTTCTTTCTGATTCCTTCATTCGCTTTCTGTTTCTCTCATTCTCTTACTGTTTTTTTTTCATTCTCTTACTTTTTTTTCATTCTCTTACAGTTTTTTTTCATTCTCTATCTGTTTCTTTCATTCTGTTTCTGTTTCATCCTGTGTCTTTTTCTTTCATTCTGTGTGTGTTTCTTTCATTCTGTTACTGCTTGTTTTATTGTCGTTCTGTTTCTTTCATTCTGCTTCTCTTCATTTCTGTCTCTTTCTGTTTATTTCATTGTCTTTGTCTCATTCTCTTACTGTTTACATTTTCTTTCTGTTTCCTTCATTCTCTTCCCATTTCTTTCATTCTCTTACTGTTTTCTCATTCTCTTACAGTTTTTTTCATTCTCTCCTTGTGTCTCTCATTTCTTTCATTCTGTTTCTTTCATTCAGTTTCTTTCATTCTGTTTCTGTTGTTTTCATTCTGTTTCTCTTTGTTTTATTTTCTTTCCGTTTCTTTCATTCTGTTTCTGTTTGTTTTATTTCCTTTCTGTTTCTGTTTGTTTCATTCATATTACTGTTGTTTCATTCCCTGCCTCTCATTCTCTTACTGTGTGTTTCATATTCTTTCTGCTTCTTTCATTCTGTTCCTGTTTTTTTCATCCTCATTTTACTCTTTTTCTCTCATTCTCTTTCTTTTATCCTCTCACTGTTCCACTTAGCCTCTTTCTATTTCTTTATGTTTCCTTGATACTCTCCCAGTTTGTTTTATTCCCTCTCTATTTACCGCATTTGCTCTCTGTTTCTTACAGTCCCTCTTCCTCTCACACTCTGTATCTTACTGTTTCTCCCTCCGGCCCTCCATCCCCACTGCTGACCTCCGCAGCCTCGACTACGCAGCGCCCTGTCTGCTATGGACTGCCGCCTCCACACGGAGTCATTTCTCTCCCCTTCGCCGTTCCCCGGGCCACAACTGCACTCAGCGCGTGGCGCGGCCGCGGTCGTATCTCGGCAGTAATCTCTCCTCCGGCGGCCATCGCAGCCCGGGGCGCGCTTCTAAGATGTGGCGCGGACCGCCTTTATGGAGGCTCGGTGTCTCAGGGATGCGCTTAGCCCGGCTCTGCCGCCACTAAACTTCCGCCTTCTGGGGCGGCGCCGGCGGCCTTTCCAGACATTCCGTCACAACTTGGCGAGAAGAGCGCCACCAGACGCGTCTAACGCAGCTATACAGGCCGCTTCTCAAATGACTACATGCTGGCATGTGCACAGTCTCTGTGAAAACCATCTCAACGCCTGAATGCACATACTTCAGACAGTGGTCAGAGGAACTGAAATCAGTTTCTGTTCTTCCATCGGATTGGACGACGTTCCTACACGCAAAACCTCGATTATGACGCACTTACGATTAGTGCAGGGACGAAGGAGTTGGTAGTGTCGTGAGGATTAAAACTAGCGTGACAGCAGTAAATCTCGCAATCTATAGTCTTCAATTTGAGTATTTTAAACATATCTGCACAACAGCAACGGTTCCACGTAATGAAATTATAAACAGCCGACCAGTTGCAATGGATAAAGAATTCTTTACCTAGGTTTCAACAAATTTAAATTTGTCTTCTTCAGAAGGTGGCCTAAGGACAATGAACATCATAGCTTACATTAGAAAGGTATGAAACTTAAGTCAAGAATAGATTTTAACACCAATTGGAGAGCTCTTGCATTACAAAAATATGAGAACGACGACTGGTACTTACAATTTTACATTAGTATGGACTGATGTATCATCGCCGTTTTTACAAATGTCTGCATAGATCCATTTGTCAAAATTAAAATATAGCCCTAAAAATAGGGTTTGTCACGTAAATATAAATTAGTACATGGATGTTGCAAAGCTCACAACCGACTGAGTGTAATCGGCCAGCTTAGTTACTCTTCCCACAGATCTAGTCTACGCCCTTTGACTTGTCTGTGTAGGATAACCGTGTCTTCTAACTGTTTAGGCGTATGGCCGGCTATCAAGAGGTGTTCAGCAAAAGTAGAGCTGTGTATATTCGTTCCTTTTTTACCTAATAGGTGTTCTTCATATCTTGTTTTCACAGCTCTGCCTGTTTGAGCAATATAATATGAAGGGCAGTTATTACAGGTTATCGCAGGTTCGAATCCTGCCTCTGGCATGGATGTGTGTGATGTCCTTAGGTTAGTTAGGTTTAAGTAGTTCTAAGTTCTAGGGGACTGATGACCGCAGCTGTTAAGTCCCATAGTGCTCAGAGCCATTTGAACCATTTTATTACAGGTTATTTTGTAAACACCTGAATTGGAAAACCAATCGCTGGCAATCTCTACTGAATGTACAAGATTTCTTTTTAAACTGTTATCTGTAGAGGGAGAGACGTTACAGTTATATTTTTTCTTTAGAAGACGTTTAATCCTATACGATATATTACCTAAGAAAGGAATGGAAATAAATTTTTTAGCTTCTTTGCTATCAGTGGGGAGGTTGTTGCTCAAAGTCGAACAGTTTTGGCAAATTTTCTTATTAAACAAGTAATCGATCATATTCTGATTGTACCCATTATTAGCCGCAATCGCTTTGATGACATTCAATTCCTTTTGTTGATCAGCAGGTGATAAACGAGTAGTTACCATTCGGTGAATGGCAGAATGAAAAAACGCCAGTTTATGAGCTTTTGGATGAAATGAGTCAGCAAGGATGACATTATCTGAATACGTTTCCTTACGGAAGATATTGAAATTGAAGGAACTATCCTGTATAGAAATTGTTAAATCGAGGAAGTTAAGTTCACCTTTTTATTCTGAAGTTCTTTTGTGAAGGAGTCACAACAATATTCCTGAGGCTGAGTACCGCAAAAATTCGGATGCCATGCTTCCTGTACTAGGTAGCGATGACTAGATGATAAATGTAAAGAGCTAGAAGAATATATCTCTAGAGGAAAGAGAGATACAGCCTACAGGAAAATTAATGACACCTTTGGGGAAAAGAGAGCCATCTGCATGAATATCAAGAGCTCAGTTGCAAACCCAGTTCTAAGCATAGAAGGGAAAGCTGAAATGTGGAAGGAGTACACAGAGGGTCTATACAAGAGAGACGTACTTGAGGACAATATTATATAAATGGAACAGGATGTTTATGAAGATGACATGGGATATATAATACTGCGAGAAAAATTTGACAGAGCACTGAAAGACCTAAATCGAAACAAGGCTCCAGGAGTAGACGTCATCCCGTCAGAACTACCTCTAGTATTCGGAGAGCCAGCCACGATAATTCCATCTGGTAGCGGAAATAACGTCAGATTTCAAAAAATGATAAATACAATTCCAAACAAAGCAGGTGCTCACAGGTGTGACTATTACCTAACTATAATAGTTTAAAAAGTCATGGTTGCAAAACACTAACACGAATTCTTTACAGAACAATGGAAAAACTGGTAGAATCTGACGTCGGGAAAGATCAGTTTGGATTTTGGAGTAATGCAGGAACACGCGAGACGATACTGGATCTACGACTTATCTTATAATATTAAGGAAAGGGAAACGTACGTTTCTAGCATTTGTAGACTTAGATAAAGCTTTTGACAATGTTGGCCAGAATAGTCTCTTTCAAATTTTAACGGTGGCAGGTGTAAAATACAGGCAGCAACAGGCTATCTACAATTTGTACAGAAAGCAGACGGCAGCTGTAAGCGTCGAGGAGCACGAAAGGAATGGCCGAGCGGTTCTAGGCGCTTCACTACGGTCGCAGGTTCGAATCCTGCCTCGGGCATGGATGTGTGTGATGTCCTTAGGTTAGAAGGGTTAAGTAGTTCTCAGTTCTAGGGGACTGATGGCCTCAGATATTAAGTCCCATAGTGCTCAGAGCCACGACGTTATGCAATCTGTGCATTCAAGAAGTAGTAAAGGAAAAAAAAGCTAAATTTGGAGTAGGAATTAAAGTCCACGGAGAAGAAATAAAAACTTTGAGGTTTGCCGATGACAGCATAGGACTTGGAAAAGCAGTTGAAAGGAGTGGACAGTGTCTTGAAAGGAGGATATAAGATGAACATCAACAAAAGCAAAACAAGGGTAACAGAATGCAGTCAAATTAAATCAGATGATGCTGAGGGAATTAACTTAAAAAATGAGACAGTGAAAATGGTAGATGAAATCTGCTATTTGGGCTGCGAAATAACTGGTGATGGTCGAAGCAGAGAGAATATGAAATGTAGACTGGAAGTGGCAAGAAAAGTGTTTCTGAAGAAGAGAGATTTGTTAACATCGAGTATAGATTTGTGTGTCAGGAAGTCTTTTTTTAAAAGTATTTGTATGGAGTGTAGCCATGTATGGAAGTGAAACATGGACGATAAACAGTTTCGACAAGAACGGAGTAGAAGCTTTTTAAACGTGGTGCTACATGCTGAAGATTAGATGGGTAGATTACGTAACTAATGAGGAGGTACTGAGAGGAATTGGGGGGGAAAAGAAATTTGTACCACAACTTAACTAGAAGAAGGGATCGGTTGGTAGGACATATTCTGAGACATCATGGGATCACCAATTTAGCAGTGAAGGGAATTGCGGGAGGTTAAAATCGTAGAGGGAGACCGAGAGATGAAATGAAATGTCGTGTGGCTAGGGCCTCCCGTCGGGTAGACCTGACGGCCTGGTGCAAGCCTTTTTAGTTGACGCCACTTCGGCGACTTGCGTGTCGATGGGAATGGGATGATGATGAAGACAACACAACACGCAGCCGGGAATCGAACCCGGGCCCTTTAGTATGGTATTCTGTGACGCTGATCACTCAACCATCGAGGCGGACACTGAAAGATGATTACACTGAGCTGATTCAGAATTGATGTAGGTTGCAGTAGTTACTTGGAGATCAAGACGCTTGCACAGGATAGAGTAGCATGGAGAGCTGCATCAAACCAGTCTTCGGACTGAAGACCACAGCAACACTTGCACCATGAAGTTGAAAATTTCGGTTCACACGATACAACACATTTCTTCGATATGACCGAATGAGGAATAACTTTTTCTACATTGTGAAACCATTTGTAAAATGTATTTCGATGTTATTGCAATAAAGTTCTTCTCATTCCAGTTATATGTTCAGGAACCGGCAAGAAAAAATTCTAAACGGGGCACAAAAAGATGGAGTACCCTGGTAGTGGGTGAAGCTAACCAAGTTTCGAATGTAGGATTCTACAAACATTAAAATTGTTTGTTCATTTAAATAGTTTGTCATCACTTGTAGAGCAGTTGGGAGAAGCAGCAAGGCATCGTAGATGAGATTGAAGAAGGAAAAGGAGTAAGTGTCTAACTTATCCCCAGTGTAGAGTGACAAAATTACAAAGAGAACGAAGGGCTAGCTCTACAAGTTAGTCGTAGGGAACATGGGAGCTAATCAAAGAGAAAAATAAATTCGTGTCCCTCGAGATGGATTTTTGGCGAAGAAGTTGTCGCAATTCCAGATTGGAACAGGTCAGAAATGGCAGACGACGGGAAGAGGGTGAAAGAAAGGCACTGTTCTCGATGTCGTATGTAGCAAAATATTAATTTTGTGTGGCTACCGCCAGAGAATGAAAGATGGCCAATGACTAAACATAATGTTTGAACACACACCACGTGAGCAAAGAGAACATGTAAGACAACCCAGAAGATGAATGCAAAATGCTGAAGATGCGATGAATTCAAGCGGTGTTCGAGAAGAAGATGGGATCGAGAGGGAATTAAGGAATATGAGAAACAGAAGATGACGACCGTAGCATAACTATGATATATATTTTAACCATGGATAAATTAAAACTATTCGTTAAGAATTAACTAGTTCCTAAAAACTGAAAGCTGCAGACGATTTGCGAGCAAATTCAGGTAACGAATCGTATCCTGCCTGTTAGAGTACTCCACCAGGCTTAGTGTGAGATGAGGATAGAGGTTATCGCTGAAACAATCGGTTTTTGGTTATATCGTTTTTTTTTTTACGCCAGATTGTTAAAACCGCTCGAAATGACAGGTTTCCGAAATAACGGATTTTCGATCATTTTTCTATTACTCCTGTAGTAAATGCAGAAATCGAACAGATTGTAAAATTTTGACTCCCTCAGTTTCGAGATACGACGGTCGTTCAATAAATAATGCGCTACATTTTTTTTCTCAGAATATATTTCTTGTTAAGATTCAGAATTTGGTGACAATATACATCAACATGTCTTGCCCATGTCCTATTTTCTACGTAGTCTCCATCACTTTCTACGGCCGTAAGCCAACGTTGTGGAAGAGCTTGTATTCCCTGCTGGTAAAAGCTCTCGTCCCGTAGGCGTAACCATGTTTCCACTGCATGACTGACACTCTCGTCATCTTCAAAGTGTGTCCCCCGTAGAGAATCTTCAAGCGGCTCAAAGAGATAGAGCTGCGTGGAGTCACCGCGCGGTTTGAGGCGCCATGTCACAGACTGCTCCGCTCCTCCCGCCGGAGGTTCAAATCCTCCCTCGGGTATGGGTGTGTGTCAATTGAAAGAAAATCAGCCCTCGGTCACTGATTTCGACACTGCTAGGAGTGTCTTCCTCAGAATTTAAAACAAGAAATGGTCTATATTCTATAACATGGTCACAGAATTATGCCTAAAAATGTATGATAGAGTGTAAGTACGGAATAGTCGTGAAAGATTGGCAGTACTTATGTCATTTATGTGGTGTCACCGCCAGACACCACACTTGCTCGGTGGTAGCCTTTAAGTCGGCCGCGGTCCGTTAGTATACGTCGGACCCGCGTGTCGCCACTGTCAGTGATTGCAGACCGAGCGCCGCCACAAGGCAGGTCTAGTCTAGAGAGACTCCCCAGCACTCGCTCCAGTTGGACAGCCGACTTTGCTAGCGATGGTTCACTGCCTACAGACGCTCTCATTTGCAGAGACGACAGTTTAGCATAGCCTTCAGCTACGTCATTTGCTACGACCTAGCAAGGCGCCATATTCAGTTACTATAATTACTATGTATTCTGAACAGATAATATTGTGACTCATGTACCGTCAAGAGTGACGTTCATCATTAATGGATTAAAGTTAAGCATCAAACTAATTACGTGCGCTTTGTGAATTCTAATTCCTTGTCATGTTCCAGACCGGACGTCGGTATAGTTCTTCCCTCCTCACGCCAGTCTGCGTGAGCTAAAACGCGTGCATTTCGGCCTCCTCTAGGAAAACAGTGTTGCCTCTTCTGCCAACCCAACAATTTATAAAATAATAAATATGCCAAAAGGGCATTAGTCACAAAGATGTGTAAGATAACGAAAACTGTGATGGCGAGCCGCTAAGGGCCGCTCGTTACTTGCGTCGTGCACGTTGGCAACCTTATCTTAAATATCTTCGTGACTAATGCCCTTTTGTCATATTTATTATTTTATAAATGACATAAGTACTGCCAGTCTTTCACGACGATTCAGTACTTATACTCTGTAATACGTTTTTAGTCATAATTCTGTGACCATGTTATAGAATGTAGACCATTCTTTGTTTTAAATTCTGAGGAAGAGACTCCTAGCAGTGTCGAAACCAGGTTAATTTGTTAAAAATAGTGACCGAGGGCTGATTTTCTTTCAATTGACACACACCCATACCCGAGGGAGGATTTGAACCTCCGGTGGGAGGAGCCGAGCAGTCTGTGACATGACACCTCAAACCGCGCGGTGACTCCACGCAGCTTTATCTCTTTGAGCCGCTTGAAGATTCTCTACGTGGACACACTTTGAAGATGACGAGAGTGTCAGTCATGCAGCGGAAACATGGTTACGCCTACGGGACGAGAGCTTTTACCAGCAGGGAATACAAGCTCTTCCACAACGTTGGCTTACGGCCGTAGAAAGTGATGGAGACTACGTAGAAAATAGGACATGGGCAAGACATGTTGATGTATATTGTCACCAAATTCTGACTCTTAACAAGAAATATATTCTGAGAAAAAAAATGTAGCGCATTATTTATTGAACGACCGTCGTATCTCGAAACTGAGGGAGTCAAAATTTTACAATCTGTTCGATTTCCCGCACACCGTTAGGCCGTCTTCCGCTCACGCCCCAACATCGTGCAGCCCGCCTCCAGTAGTGTCGCGACAGGCGTGAATGGAGGGACGAATGGAGACGTGTCGTCTTCAGCGATGAGAGTCGCTTCTGCCTTGGTGCCAATGATGGTCGTATGCGTGTTTGGCGCCGTGCAGGTGACCGCCACAATCAGGACTGCATACGACCGAGGCACACAGGGCCAACACCCGGCATCATGGTGTGGGGAGCGATCTCCTACACTGGCCGTACACCACTGGTGATCGTCGAGGGGACACTGAATAGTGCACGGTACATCCAAACCGTCATCGAACCCATCGTTCTACCATTCCTAGACCGGCAAGGGAGCTTGCTGTTCCAACAGGACAATGCACGTCCGCATGTATCCCGTGCCACCCAACGTGCTCTAGAAGGTGTAAGTCAACTACCCTGGCCAGCAAGATCTCCGGATCTGTCCCCCATTGAGCATGTTTGGGACTGGATGAAGCGTCGTCTCACGCAGTCTGCACGTCCAGCGCGAACGCTGGTCCAACTGAGGCGCCAGGTGGAAATGGCATGGCAAGCCGTTCCACAGGACTACATCCAGCATCTCTACGATCGTCTCCATGGGAGAATAGCAGCCTGCATTGCTGCGAAAGGTGGATATACACTGTACTAGTGCCGACATTGTGCATGCTCTGTTGCCTGTGTCTATGTGCCTGTGGTTCTGTCAGTGTGATCATGTGATGTATCTGACCCCAGGAATGTGTCAATAAAGTTTCCCCTTCCTGGGACAATGAATTCACGGTGTTCTTATTTCAATTTCCAGGAGTGTATATTATTGGCTTTTGAAAAAAGAATGTGGGGCATTACTTATTGAACGACCCTCCTACATAGAATCAAAATATTAAATTAAATTGCCAAATATAAGTCCGCCCAGAATTCGCTGTTTTTCTCGGAATGTGGGAAGTAGTTGACTACTACAAAAAGTCACCAGTATTCTCCTACTGATTCTAATTTCTAAAACCTTTTTTTTTTTTTTAAATCTTATTGCAATCGGGGATCATACATTACGAACACTCAGTGCAAAATAAAAGATAAATTAATAAGTGTTCTAGTCTAAGGTCTGTAAATCATGTAGACAACAGAGAATTATGTCGAATAATGTTTATTTAACAAAGGGCATCTCAAATAAACAGGGTGTGGTCGTAAGATACTGAACTGATATTCACACGGAAAATACCCTTATGAAGTGTAGTAAAGTTTCATAGGTAGCGTTATGAGAACGGTAGCAAAATCCCTAGACTAAATTATTATCGAAGACATGCGAAAACTAAGTCCATTCCTTGATCAAGATACATGAAATACTTATCAGCTCAGAACAGTTCAGAGTGCAACATCATGACTCACAAATTAGCACACATAATACAAAGAATAGCATCATATTCTTTGTCCGTTCTCAGTTCCATAAATCAAGCAACAAAATGTTACCGTCCTACTCTGTAGCACATTCAGACCTCTGGAACTATAAAATCCGTTCAGAAGTTAGACCATGGTATCGGCCGTTAACTGCCAAGAACCAAATATTTGCACAATGGGATATCACTCATTACCACAGGCAGATCTGCCTCCCAGAACTCATGTGAAAGTGTCTGCCATTGCTCGCTTAAGGGGCTCCGGAACGCCCTATACTTGCAATGTTAAAATAACGCTTATAAATTACATCTTTCCTCACAAAGTATTTGAGGTAGGAAGTTGAACTTATTACAGATTATTTATTGGAATATGGGCTACAACTTAACACAGGGATTTTACAAAATTTTAGTTGAGTTATTAAAGTTGATTTTTTTCAATTGTAATGAAAATTCACAACTTTTTTTGCAATTTTTTATTTATATATTCAAAAATATACAGTTTTTTGGAAAGAGGCTGTGATAAATTATGCAGAAGGTACTGTGTAACATTTACTGAAAGTTTGAAACAAATATGTTTGGAAGATCCTTAGAAAGCATGTAATTAGTATGAGAAAAAAAAGTTTTGGGAATCGAGCGACAAAGATTGGATTAACTTTTTAGTGCATTCCAGGTCCATAGGATGGATTATCTTCATCCTCTGCAAACTCCTCCTCCAGCTTCCTCTTGTTCCTCCTCCTGTTTACTCTTGCTTGTATTTCTAGACTCTTTACAGCCCTGTCTGCAGCCCGAAGGTGTTCCTTGTCTAAAGCAAGCATCGCTCGTTGTTGTGTTCGTAGATTTTGCTACCATTTTCTTCAGTTGCAGTTACTGCAACACTGTTCCAAAAGGTGGTCGTGTATGAACACTTATCACATTTCAGTTGTATTTCACTAGCAAGTCCTACGTGCTTTATTATGGAGAGTTCCAGACCATCTTCACTACAATGAATACATCTAACACAGTTTGAAAAAATTCCTTTGAGAACCGACATATCAAATATTTCATTCACATCCGATTCGCCCATAAAACATTCATAGTTTTCACTCATTGAACCAAGCTTCTTCTGTGAAGTATTTTCTTTCCCACTTTGACTGCTATGGGCAGGTGTACTTGAGAGGTTAGGTTCACTCACTTGGTTATCGTCTTTATTGTTTACAGTAATAACACATACCTTTGGCTTTCCAACATTTCTCCTTTTCTTAAAAGCCATCAGAGGATTTCTAATAACTTTACTTTTACTCATTATTATACTTCAACAAAACAGAGACTCAAGAAACAGAAATAATTACGAATATTTTCGAGATAACGACAGAGTAAATAAACATGAAACAATCGACAATCACACCAGCGATATATATTGAACCATCACAGGTTAGCCACAACACATACTTTATCTCACATCACTAAAATGTACCTGATGAACACGGACGTTAATAATAACACCATTTGACAGCAGTTTAACAGCGCCACAGTGGGTCACGCCCATGTAGAACACATTTCAAAAAAAATTTAAAAATAGTTGTAGTCTTCGGAATTGAATAAATTATATATCTATTAAAAGGTAATAGTCTGCAAATTCAGAAAACGCAAAAAAGTAAAAATTGAACTTTTCATGATTTTGAGCCTTTCCGGAGCCCCTTAACACTTAACTCGATAATTCTCAGTCTCCACCTCACTCCCATAGTGTTCCACTATTGACTGCTTTTCCATTGGCTGAAGGACGTCCCCACCAACAATACACCATCCTGAAGCTCTACAGACATGATTCAATACAACCACTCCACCGCACCCGAGTAATATATCACAACAGTATTTAAATAACAGAAATATTATATACATTCGGTCTCACTCAGACCGGTACAACGATTACAAATAAAGCTCTGTTCAGAAATAAATTATTATTATTTTTGAGCTTTTCCTCATTACAGAGGCTTATCTCCAACATAATTATTTACTTGGAAATTACAATACAAACAATAAACGTTCTTAAACTATACTCTCAAAATATTTCTCCAGGTGTTTCGATCTTGCGTGTCCTCTTCCTCTGCGCCAATTCTTCTCATTGTGTGCTGTACATTTTGGAGCCAGGTGGTCACAGGTCGTCCTCTTCTTCTTCTCCCCTACTGTTCCCACTCCAATATCAATTTTGGTATTCTGGCTTCCTCCATTCGTCGTACATGCCCGTACCACTGTGATTTCTTCCTATCCATTACGTCATACATTATTTGTTTTATTTCCATTCTCCTTATTACTTCGGTGTCCCTTATCTTTTCTTTCCTGGAGATTCTTGCCGATCTTCTCCAAAAGTCCATCTCTAGAGCTTGTAATTTTTTAATGTGCTTCATGTTAATTGTCCAGGTCTCCGTTCCATACAGAACCACACTCTCTAATATGGATTTGTATATTAATTTTTTAGTTCTGCTCATTACATTCCTGCTCCATAAGACTGAGTTAAGCATCCCAATGACCCTCCGTCCGCTACTAATTCTTTTATTGATTTCTGATTCTGATTTTCCCTCGATTTCTAAAATGGATCCCAAATAACAGAAAGTGTTTATCTTTTTGATTTTCTTTCCTTCAATGTATAGCTCATCTGAATCATTAGTCAAGTATTCTGTTTTTTGGTAATTAATCTTCAAACCCCAAGTTTTGTATGCTACTGCTAGTTGATTGCACATATAGTTAGCATCCTCCCCATCTTGTGCTACGACTACTTGATCATCAGCAAATAATAAATGATGTAGGTAAACACCATCTCTTATTTCTAATCCCATACTATTACATTTACGAGACCATGTTCTAAGGCTAATATCTATATAGATTTTAAATAATGATGGTGACATGGGACAGCCCTGTAAAAGGCCTTTGCTTGTTCTAAATTTCTGTGAAAGTTCATTACCAACTATCACTTGGCAAATGTTATCTTTATACATCTGTTGTATTATTTTAATCAAGGAAGGGTTTATGTTTGCCATATGTAGTGCTTTCCAAAGTAATTTTCTTGGAACAGTATCATACGCTTTTTCTAGATCTATGAAAATTAATCCTATATTTTTTTGATTTTTCCCTATGTTTCTCCAAAATCTGTCGTAATGTGAAAATATGGTCTACACATGATCTCCCAGCCGTGAATCCAAATTGTTCTTCTTGGGTTCTAAAATTTTTTTCCAGTTTGTTTTTAATTACTTTCGCAAAAATTCTCATTAATGTGTTTGTGACACAAATTCCTCGATAGTTTGAACAAATTTTGCGATCCCCTTTCTTAAATATTGTATTAATGTAACCTAGCTTCATCTCGTTGGGTATTGAATCTCCATGTATCATTTTGTTGAAGAGCTGTGTTATCAGTTTCACAATTTTGTCACCACCATATTTCAGACACTCCAGATCGATATTGCCTGGTCCCGGTGATTTACCATTCTTTCCTGTTCTCAACGCCTGAAGTACTTCACTTTCTAAAATCTGGATCTCATCATCTTCATGTCCTTTATCTTCCCCTGTTCCTTCTTCTAGATATTCTTCTCGGTCCTCATTTAATAATTTTTGGAAATACTCTTCCCATTCCTTTTGTGTTATCAGCTGGAGATTAGTTTTGCTTTTTGTATCCTGTCGAAGTCCTTTCAATACTGACCATGCTTCTTTTGCTCTCCCAAATCCTAATTTGCTATTCACCTTGGCACATGTTCTTTCCCATGCTTCATTTTTTGCCATCCTTATTTTTTTCATCACTTCATCAAATAAATTAGTATTTTTGTGCAAGAGCACTCATGTGAAATAACAACGAATCGTAAAATTTTGTTTAAACAGTTATTTATGCCTTCTTGACAGAAGCGTCTTGTGGTTCTCTCTTCAATTGTGGTGTCACTCTCGAAACAGCACGGTCTTTCAATAGTACTTGCGATCAACATTTGAATGACGATGAGCCGGCCGAAGTGGCCGTGCGGTTAAAGGCGCTGCAGTCTGGAACCGCAAGACCGCTACGGTCGCAGGTTCGAATCCTGCCTCGGGCATGGATGTTTGTGATGTCCTTAGGTTAGTTAGGTTTAACTAGTTCTAAGTTCTAGGGGACTAATGACCTCAGCAGTTGAGTCCCATAGTGCTCAGAGCCATTTGATTTTTGAATGACGATGATGTTGTTGATGTCCCATACTCCGAGGAGCGTAGGGGACGATGCAGGAGACGCACCGCTGTACTAGGCAAGGTCCTAGCGGAGGTGGTTTGCCATTGCCTTGCTCCGACCGTAATGGGGATGAATGATGATGAAACGACACAACACCCAGTCATCTCGAGGCAGGGAAAATCTCTGACCCCGCCTGGAATCGAACACGGGACCCTGTGCGCGGGAAGCGAGAACGGTACCGCGATGCCACGAGCTGCGGACTCATTTGAATAAAGTTACTGGCAAAACAATAAACCGTTCATTAAATAAATACACGAGTGTGACAAAATGTGAGGTATTCCTGTCATATCCATTTGCTATGTAATGTGGAAATGTTGGAACACGTGAGGCAATACTAACCTTACGACTTATCTTAGAAGAAAGATTAAGAAAAGGCAAACCTACGTTTCTAGCATTTGTACACATAGAGAAAGCTTTTGACAATGTTAACTGGAATACTCTCTTTCAAATTCTGAAGGTGGCAGGTATAAAATACAGGGAGCGAAAGGCTATTTACAATTAGTACAGAAATCAGATGGCAGTTATAAGAGTGGAGGGGCATGAAAGGGAAGCAGTGGTTGGGAAAGGACTGAGACAGGGTTGTAGCCTCTCCCCGATGTTATTCAATCTGTATATTGAGCAAGCAGTAAAGGAAACAAAAGAAAAATTCGGAGTAGGTATTAAAATTCATGGAGAAGAAGTAAAAACTTTGAGGTTCGCCGATGACATTGTAATTCTGTCAGAGACAGCAAAGGACTTGGAAGAGCAGTTGAAGGGAATGGACAGTGTCTTGAAAGGAGGATATAAGATGAACATCAACAAAGGCAAAACGAGGATAATGGAATGTAGTCAAATTAAATCGGGTGATGCTGAGGGAATTAGATTAGGAAATGAGACACTTAAACTAGTAAAGGAGTTTTGCTATTTAGGGAGTAAAACAACTGATGATGGTCGAAGTAGAGAGGATATAAAATGTAGACTGGCAATGGCAAGGAAATCGTTTCTGAAGAAGAGAAATGTGTTAACATCGAGTATAGATTTAAGTGTCAGGAAGTCGTTTCTGAAAGTATTTGTATGGAGTGTAGCCATGTATGGAAGTGAAACATGGACGATAAATAGTTTGGACAAGAAGAGAATAGAAGCTTTCGAAATGTGGTGCTACAGAAGAATGCTGAAGATTACACATAACTAATAAGGAGGTATTGAATAGGATTGGGGAGAAGAGGAGTTTGTGGCACAACTTGACTAGAAGAAGGGATCCGTTGGTAGGACATGTTCTGAGGCATCAAGGGATCACCAATTTAGCATTGGAGGGCAGCGTGGAGGGTAAAAATCGTAGAGGGAGACCGAGAGATGAATACACTAAACAGATTCAGAAGGATGTAGGTTGCAGTAGGTACTGGGAGATGAAGAAGCTTGCACAGGATAGAGTAGCATGGAGAGCTGCATCAAACCAGTCTCAGGACTGAAGACCACAACAACAACAACATGTAATGTGGCAGATGGAATGTTCTGACAAACACTCGCGTAATGAAGAAGATATAAAAGACGTTGTAAATCACTAAATAAAATAGATACAGGCACGTAGCTTTCAGGGATCGTATACTATGTGATCAAAAGTATCCGAACATCTGGCTGAAAATCACTTTCAAGTTCGTGGCGCCCTCCATCGCTAATGCTGGAATTCAGTATGGTGTTGGCCCACCCTTAGCCTTGATGACAGCTTCCACTCCCCTAGGCATACGTTTAGTCAGGTGCTGGAAGGTTTCTTGGGGAATGGCAGCCCATTCTTAACGGAGTGCTGCACTGAGGAGAGGTATCGATGTCGGTCGGTGAGGCCTGGCACGAAGTCGGCGTTCCAAAACATCCCAAAGGTGTTCCACGACATTCAGATCAGGACTCTGTGCAGGCCAGTCAATAACAGGGATGTTATTGCAGTGCAACCACTCCGCCACAGGGTGTGCATTACGAACAGGTGCTCGATCGTGTTGAAAGATGCAACCGCCATCCCCGAATTGCTCCTCAACGGTGGAAAGCAAGAAGGTGCTTAAAACATCAATGTGCTGTGATAGTGCAACGCAAAACAACAAGGGGTGCAAGCCCCCTTCATGGGAAACACGACCACACCATAACAGCACCGCCTCTGAATTTTTCTGTTGGCACTGCACACACTTGCAGATGACGGTCACCGGGCATTCGCTGTACCCACACCCTGCCATCGGATCGCCACATTGTGTACCGTGATTGGTCACTCTACACGACGTTTTTCCACTGTTCAATCGTCCAGTGTTTACGCTCCTTGCACCAAGCGAGGCGTCGTTTGGCATCTACCGGCATGATATGTGGTTTATGAGCAGCCGCGCGACCATGAAATCCAAGTTTTCTCACCTCCCGCCTAACTGTCACAGTACTTGCAGTGGATCCTGATGCAGTTTGGAATTCCTGTGTGATGGTCTGGATAGATGTCTGCCTGTTACACATTACGACCCTCTTCAACTGCCGGCAGTCTTTGTCAGTCAACAGACGAGGTCGGCCTGTCCGCTTTTGTGCTGTACGTGTCCCTTCACGTTTCCACTTCACTATCACATCGGATACAGTGAAATTAGGGATGTTTAGGAGTGTGGAAATCTCGTTTACAGACGTATGACACGAGTGACACCCAATCACCTGACCACGTTCGAAGTCCGTGAGTTCCGCAGAGCGCCCCATTCTGCCCTCTGATGTCTGATGTCTAATGACTACTGAGGTCGCTGATATGGAGTACCTACCAGTAGGTGGCAGCACAATGCACCTAATGTGAAAACCGTATGTTTTTGGGGGTGTCCGGATACTTCTGAGCCGGCCGAAGTGGCCGTTCGGTTCTAGGCGCTTCAGTGTGGAACCGCGTGACCGCTACGGTCACAGGTTCGAATCCTGCCTCGGGCATGGATGTGTGTGGTGTCCTTAGGTTAGTTAGGTTTAATTAGTTCCAAGTTCTAGGCGACTGATGACCTCAGAAGTTAAGTCGCATAGAGCCATTTGAACCATTTTTTTGATACTTCCGATCACATAGTGTAGCTACATCGCAATGCTGTCATCTGGGATATCGTTTGTTGAAATCGCATGAAGCATTTAAAAGTTGTTAATTCAGATGATCATTGCGAAAATGTTTACTTGCTGTGACACATAAGCTTCTGTAGTTTTAAAGATATTGACATACTGATATGTCATTGGATGCGCCTCATTTTTCTGAGATTGCACATGTATTATTCAGATATGCATTAATACTTGACTACATCATTGTAGATTCACAAAGGCGTGTAAAAAGCCATCTTTCAGCCTGTCTCACTGCACCGCTTCTTGGACTATTGTCTGCTCTCTTAATTTTCAAAGTTCCTGGTACTACAGCCTACACCCTTTCTCATCAAACCACCTCGTTCTGAGGCCTCCATTCTTACTGTTCCCTTCTTGAATCTTGCGCACATAATAAAATCATTCAACAATCGAAGCGCCGATTAGTCTGTCGCTAATGACAACGCCGTCGACGGGAAGCGCGGCTAACTACCGGGCGTTCGCGAAGTGCGGCGCAATCGTTTGCCGGATATTGCCGATGCTGTCAGTCAGGGCTGCCAACGGTCCCCCGGCCGCTGGTTGTCGCACAAATTTCCCTCTTCCTCGCCACCCACCCTCTGTGTAGGGACGGGCCCGCTGCCACCACAACCGCAACTCCAATCCCCGCTGGACGCCATCCGTCAGCGTAAATCAGGCGCGGGCTATTGGCAGCCCTGCCGGCCGGTGTCGGTAAATCTGTCCTCCGCTGATAGAACTGCCCACGTAAACAAACACACGTTGTATACTGTGTGGCGACCCCTTGTTTTTTTGCGACGAGCGAAACAGGAACGAGTTGCTAGGATCGTAGCAGGTGACTATAGTACATACCGAAGAACAGGAAAATTTCGCGAAAACGATAACGTGAAAAATTACACGAAATCTTCCGGTATTAGCGAAAACGGGCGAAATCGGCGATTTTTAAGACATATCGCGAAATATGTAATTCCAAATGAAAAGGTTATAATTTTGAGTATGGCTGTTCGTTAATAACCGACAGTTATTGTGTGTTAACATTGCATTTTGCCTCCTACTCTCCGTAAGGCTGAATGAAGTTCGTGTATAATTTAAAAATAACGCTTCTTTTCCTGAGTAAGAAACTCGGTGCGATAACGAAAATGCACCAGATTTGTCCAAACTAGGTAAAAAAAGTTACCGATTAAAAACACAATCGATTTTTCAAAAAACGCGAAATTTCGTAAAAATCATCGAATTTAGCAATAAACTGCGACGAATTTGACAGCATATTTGACAACAAACGACAAGGAATTTCGCAACAAACGAAAACGAATTTGGCTACAAACTAAAACGAAATTGACAACTGACAACGACGAATTTGGCGGTTAACGACGGTAAATTCGGCAATAAACAAAGTTGGCAATGAACAAGGACGAATTTTGCAACAAACGAGTAATTTGGCAACAAACGAGTAATTTGGCAACAAACGAGTAATTTGGCAACAAACAAGTAATTTGGCAAGAAACAACGACTAATTTGCAAGAAACAACGACAAATTTGGCAAGAAACAACGACAAATTTGGCAAGAAACAACGACAAATTTGGCAAATAACACCACCAAATTTGGCAAATAACACCACCGAATTTGGAAAATAACATCACCGAGTTTGGCAAAGAACACCACCGAGTTTGGCAAATAACACTACCGAATTAGGCAGGAAACAACACCACTGAATTTGACAGGAAACAACACCACCAAATTTGGCAGGAAACAACACCGAACTTGGCGAATAAAATACACGGTTTTTGACGAAAAATTACGTTGAATGTAAGACAAAAACAAGAGCAAATTTGGCAAAAATATGAAGTAACACAGAATCTTACAAAAAATTGGCCATAGAATAAAATGATTTTTTCCCGTCCATATGCCATACTAAACTGTAACATAGATGTTCAGAGAAGTTAAATCGAGAATATAGCACGGATATTAAAAGCATGGCTCGTCTGAAACTGAGCTTGCTCTTTTCCGGCACAATTTCCTGGGAACCGTGGATGAAGGACAACAGGCAAATTCCACATTTCCAGAGCTCCAGAAAGCATGTGACAAGGTGCCCCACCGCAGACTGTTAAGGAAGATCCGAGCATACGGAATAGGTACCCAGAAGTGTAAGTGGCTCGACGAAATTTTAAATAGTAGAACCTTGTATGTTGTCCTGGACGGCGAGGGTTCATCAGAGACAAGGGTGTCGACATGAGTGCCCCAGGGAAGTGTGATAGCACCACTGTTGCTCTCTACACACATAAATGATCAAGTAGACAGGGTGGCAGAAATCTCCAGTTGTTTGCTGATGATGCCAAGGTGTATGGTAAGTTGAGTGACTGTAGGAGAATACAAGATGATTTATTGTTAGACCAAATTTGTAGTGAAGAGAAAAATGTTAAGTTAATGAGGATCAGGAGGAAAAACAGTCCTGTAGTTTTCGAATGCAGCATTAGTAGTGTACTGCTGGACTGAGTCACATTGATTAAATACACTTCTGGAAATTGAAATAAGAACACCGTGAATTCGTTGTCCCAGGAAGGGGAAACTTTATTGACACATTCCTGGGGTCAGATACATCACATGATCACACTGACAGAACCACAGGCACATAGACACAGGCAACAGAGCATGCACAATGTCGGCACTAGTGCAGTGTATATCCACCTTGCGCAGCAATGCAGGCTGCTATTCTCCCATGGAGACGATCGTAGAGATGCTGGATGTAGTCCTGTGGAACGGCTTGCCATGCCATTTCCACCTGGCGCCTTAGTTGGACCAGCGTTCGTGCTGGACGTGCAGACCGCGTGAGACGACGCTTCATCCAGTCCCAAACATGCTCAATGGGGGACAGATCCGGAGATCTTGCTGGCCAGGGTAGTTGACTTACACCTTCTAGAGCACGTTGGGTGGCACGGGATACATGCGGACGTGCATTGTCCTGTTGGAACAGCAAGTTCCCTTGCCGGTCTAGGAAAGGTAGAAAGATGGGTTCGATGACGGTTTGGATGTACCGTGCACTATTCAGTGTCCCCTCGACGATCACCAGTGGTGTACGGCCAGTGTAGGAGATCGCTCCCCACACCATGATGCCGGGTGTTGGCCCTGTGTGCCTCGGTCGTATGCAGTCCTGATTGTGGCGCTCACCTGCACGGCGCCAAACACGCATACGACCATCATTGGCACCAAGGCAGAAGCGACTCTCATCGCTGAAGACGACACGTCTCCATTCGTCCCTCCATTCACGCCTGTCGCGACACCACTGGAGGCGGGCTGCACGATGTTGGGGCGTGAGCGGAAGACGGCCTAACGGTGTGCGGGACCGTAGCCCAGCTTCATGGAGACGGTTGCGAATGGTCCTCGCCGATACCCCAGGAGCAACAGTGTCCCTAATTTGCTGGGAAGTGGCGGTGCGGTCCCCTACGGCACTGCGTAGGATCCTACGGTCTTGGCGTGCATCCATGCGTCGCTGCGGTCCGGTCCCAGGTCGACGGGCACGTGCACCTTCCGCCGACCACTGGCGACAACATCGATGTACTGTGGAGACCTCACGCCCCACGTGTTGAGCAATTCGGCGGTACGTCCACCCGGCCTCCCGCATGCCCACTATACGCCCTCGCTCAAAGTCCGTCAACTGCACATACGGTTCACGTCCACGCTGTCGCGGCATGCTGCCAGTGTTAAAGACTGCGATGGAGCTCCGTATGCCACGGCAAACTGGCTGACACTGACGGCGGCGGTGCACAAATGCTGCGCAGCTAGCGCCATTCGACGGCCAACACCGCGGTTCCTGGTGTGTCCGCTGTGCCGTGCGTGTGATCATTGCTTGTACAGCCCTCTCGCAGTGTCCGGAGCAAGTATGGTGGGTCCGACACACCGGTGTCGATGTGTTCTTTTTTCCATTTCCAGGAGTGTATATACATGGGCATAGCGTTGCAAAACCATATGACATGGAACAAGCATGTGGTTTGTAGGAGGGGCGAATGGCCGACTTCGGTTTATTGCGAGAATTTTAGAAAATTGTAGCTCATCTATAAAGGAGACAGCATATAGCACACTACTGCGACCCATTCTTGAGTAATGCTCCAGTGTGTGGGATCCACACCCAGTCGAATTAACGGAAGACATCGAATCTATTCAGAGGCGTTTTGGTAGTTTTGTTACCCGTAGGTTCGATCAGCACAGGAGCGTTACGGAAATGCTCAGTGATCCCCAATGACAATCCTAAGAGGGTAGAAGACGTTCTTTCGCGAGACACTGTTGAGGAAGTTTGCAGAACCGCTGTTTGTGGCTGACTGCAGAACGACTCTCGTGCCGCCGACGTACAGGGTTATTACAAATGACTGAAGCGATTTCACAGCTCTACAATAACTTTATTATTTGAGATGTTTTCACAATGCTTTGCACACACATACAAAAACTCAGAAAGTTTTTTTAGGCATTCACAAATCTTCGACATGTGCCCCTTTAGTGATTCGGCAGACATCAAGCCGATAATCGTTCCTCCCACACTCGGCGCAGCATGTCCCCATCAATGAGTTCGAAAGCATCGTTGATGCGAGCTCGCAGTTCTGGTACGTTTCTTGGTAGAGGAGGTTTAAACACTGAATCTTTCACATAACCCCACAGAAAGAAATCACATGGGGTTAGGTCGGGAGAGCGTGGAGGCCATGACATGATTTGCTGATCATGATCTCCACCACGACCGATCCATCGGTTTTCCAATCTCCTGTTTAAGAAATGCCGAATATCGTGATGGAAGTGCGGTGGAGCACCATCCTGTGGAAAGATGAAGTCGGCGCTGTCGGTCTCCAGTTGTGGCACGAGCCAATTTTCCAGCATGTCCAGATACACGCGTCCTGTAACGTTTTTTTTCGCAGAAGAAAAAGGGGCCGTAAACTTTAAACCGTGAAACTGCACAAAACACATTAACTTATGGTGAATTGCGAATTTGCTGCACGAATGCGTGAGGATTCTCTACCGCCCACATTCGCACATTGTGTCTGTTCACTTCACCATTCAGAAAAAATGTTGCTTCATCACTGAAAACAAGTTTCGCACTGAACGCATCCTCTTCCATGAGCTGTTGCAACCGCGCCGAAAATTCAAAGCGTTTGACTTTGTCATCGGGTGTCTGGGCTTGTAGCAATTGCAAACGGTAAGAGTTCTGCTTTAGCCTTTTCCGTAAGATTTTCCAAACCGTCGGCTGTGGTACGTTTAGCTCCCTGCTTGCTTTATTCGTCGACTTCCGCGGGCTACGCGTGAAACTTGCCCGCACGCGTTCAACCGTTTCTTCGCTCACTGCAGGCCGACCCGTTGATTTCCCCTTACAGAGGCATCCAGAAGCTTTAAACTGCGCATACCATCGCCGAATGGAGTTAGCAGTCGGTGGATCTTTGTTGAACTTCGTGCTGAAGTGTCGTTGCACTGTTATGACTGACTGATGTGAGTGCATTTCAAGCACGACATACGCTTTCTCGGCTCCTGTCGCCATTTTGTCTCACTGCGCTCTCGAGCGCTCTGGCGGCAGAAACCTGAAGTGCGGCTTCAGCCGAACAAAACTTTATGAGTTTTTCTACGTATCTGTAGTGAGTCGTAACCATATGTCAATGAATGGAGCTACAGTGAATTTATGAAGTCGCTTCAATCATTTGTAATGCCCCTGTACATCTCGACCCTGAAAGGAAGAGATGTCTGGGCTCGTTCGGAGGCGTATAGACTGTCGTTTTTCCCTCACTCCTTTTGAGAATGGAACAGGAAAGGGAATGACTAGCAGTGGTACAATACCATCCGCCACGCACCGTATGGTGGGTTCCAGAGTATGTACATAGATGAAGATGTACATGGGAGCCTCTGCAAGAAAAGTGACGTAGTACTTGCGTAAAGCTGCTGGGTAAATTGAAAAAAAAATCATTTGAAGATGACAGTGCGTCCATTATGCTGGCACTAATGTACACTGAGGGGACAGAAGTAATGATGATGATGTTTGGTTCGTGGGGCGCTCAACTGCGCGGTCATCAGCGACCATACGAAGTCCAAATTTTTACTCAGCCCAATTTTTTTCACAGTCCAATCTAGCCGCTATCACGAATAATGATGATGGAAATGGCAATGCCATGTGGCTAGGGCCTCCCATGGGGTAGACCGTTCGCCGGGTGTCGCCACTTCGATAGGGATGAAATGGTGAATCGAACCTGGACCGTGAGGTATGACATTCCGTCGCGCTGACCACTCAGCTACCAGGGGCGGACATGATGATGAAGTGATGAGGACAATACAAACACCCAGTCTCTGGGCAGAGAAAATCTCCATCCCGGCCGGGACAGAAGTAATGGGATAGTGATATGCGTGTGTACGGATCTACATCTACATATATATCTACATATATACTCTGCAATCCACCATACGGTGCATGGTGGAGGGTACCTCGTACCACAACTAGCATCCTCTCTCCCTGTTCCACTCAGAACGAGGGAAAAATGACCGCCTATATGCCTCTGTACGAGCCCCAATCTCTCTTATCTTATCTTTGTGGTCTTTCCGCGAAATATAAGTTGGCGGCAGTAAAATTGTACTGCAGTCAGCCTCAAATGCTAGTTCGCTAAATTTCCTCAGTAGCGATTCACGAAAAGAACGCCTCCTTTCCTCCAGAGACTCCCACCCGAGTTCCTGAAGCATTTCCGTAACACTCGCGTGATGATCAAACCTACCAGTAACAAATCTAGCAGCCCGCCTCTGAATTGCTTCTATGTTCTCCCTCAATCCGACCAGATAGGGATCCCAAACGCTCGAGCAGTACTCAAGAATACGTCGTATTAGTGTTTTATAAGCGGTCTCGTTTACAGATGAACCACATCTTCCCAAAATTCTACCAATGAACCGAAGACGACTATCCGCCTTCCCCACAACTGCCATTACATGCTTGTCCCACTTCATATCGCTCTGCAATGTTACGCCCAAATATTTAATCGACGTGACTGTGTCAAGCGCTACACTACTAATGGAGTATTCAAACATTACGGGATTCTCTTTTCTATTCATCTGCATTTATTTACATTTATCTATATGGATGGAACTAACATCACAATACGCAAGGTATAGAAGGGCAGTGCATTTGGAGAACTGTCATTTGTGCTCAGCTGATTCATGTAAAACAGTTTGCGACGTTATTCTAGACCCACGACGGGATTTAACAGACTTTCAACGTGGAATGCCAGTTGGAGCTAGACGCATGGGGCATTTCGTTTCGAAAACCATTAGGGAATTCAATATTCCGAGATCCACAGTGTCAAGAGCATGTCGAGAATACCGAGTTCCGGGCAGTAACCATCACCACGGACAACAAAGTGGCTGTCGGGCTTCGCTTAACGACCGAGAGCAGCATTCTTTGCGTAGAGTTGTCAGTGCTAACAGACAAGCAACAATGCGTGAAATAACCACAGAATTCAATGTGGGACGTAGGACAAACATATCCGTTAGGTCAATGGGGCGTGAATGAGCTACGGCGGGGGACGACCGACGAGAATGCCTTTGCTGTTTATTTATTTATTTATTTAGCGTATGGCTCATAACATCACAGCAAGAATTACAGAAACAACACGATTTAAAAAAAATCACATATGTATAAACAACAATAAATAACAGTTTGTATATAAGGACACCACCAATTGTAAATTTACGCTCACAGAAGAACAATCACAGACAAACGTCCAGCTTAGATACTATATACCTCCTCCTATGAACTGGCGCCAAAACCCTGCACCGGCAACACTTTAGCAATTATGGGCGGTCATAGAGGCAGCACAGCTCAACATTTCTGCAAGGGACTTCCAACGACTTGTTGAGTCTATGCCACATTGAGTTTCTCCACTACGCTGGGAAAAAGGAGCTCTCACACGATATAACGCGGTGTCCCACCTCATTGTACAGGGTGATTCAAAAAGAATACCACAACTTTAAAAATGTGTATTTAATGAAAGAAACATAATATAACCTTCTGTTATACATCATTACAAAGAGTATTTAAAAATGTTTTTTTTCACTCACAAACAAGTTCAGAGATGTTCAATATGGCCCCCTCCAGACACTCGAGCAATATCAACCCGATACTCCAACTCATTCCACACTCTCTGTAGCATATCAGGCGTAACAGTTTGGATAGCTGCTGTTATTTCTCGTTTCAAATCATCAATGGTGGCTGGGAGAGGTGGCCGAAACACCATATCCTTAACATACCCCCATAAGAAAAAATCGCAGGGGGTAAGATCAGGGCTTCTTGGAGGCTAGTGATGAAGTGCTCTGTCACGGGCTGCCTGGCGGCCGATCCATCGCCTCGGGTAGTTGACGTTCAGGTAGTTACGGACAGATAAGTGCCAATGTGGTGGCGCTCCATCCTGCTGAAATATGAATTGTTGTGCTTCTTGTTCGAGCTGAGGGAACAGCCAATTCTCTAACATCTCCAGATACTGTAGTCCAGTTACAGTAGCACCTTCGAAGAAAAAGGGACCAAAAACTTTATTGGCTGAAATGGCACAGAAAACGTTCACCTTAGGCGAGTCACGTTCATACTGAGTTGTTTCCCGCGGATTCTCAGTGCCCCATATAGAGACATTGTGACGGTTGACTTTCCCGCTTGCTGGATGCGTGCTGGATGCGTGCTACATTTTCATCACTCGTTCTCGGCCGTCCAGAACTTTTCCCTTTGCACAAACACCCATTCTCTGTAAACTGTTTATACCAACGTTTAATACACCACCTATCAGGAGGTTTAACACCATACTTCGTTCGAAATGCACGCTGAACAACTGTCGTCTATTCACTTCTGCCGTACTCAATAACACAAAAAGCTTTCTGTTGAGCGGTCACCATCTAAGCATCAACTGACGCTGACGCCTAGTCAACAGCGCCTCAAGCGAACAAATGTACAACTAAATGAAACTTTATAGCTCCCTTAATTCGCCGACAGATAGTGCTTAGCGCTGATTTTTGTCGTTGCAGAGTTTTAAATTCCTAAAGTTGTGGTATTCTTTTTGAATCACCCTGTATATCTGGCGCTGCTAAGATGAGAATGAGAGAGTTTAGTCTGCGTATGGGGGCTTATAGACAGTCATTTTTACATGAATGGGCTATGGAAGGAAATAGATAGTACTGACATGATTTTCCCTACGCCATGCAGTGGCTTGCTGAGTACCCACCTGGTACTCACACTTAAGTGCCTGGCAGAGGGTTCATCGAACCACCTTCAAGATAATTCTCCATTATTCCACTCTCGAACAGCGCGTGGGAATAGCGAACACTTTCCGTGCGAGCTCTGATTTTCCTTATTTTAGTATGATGATGGTTTCTCCCTACGTAGGTCGGCGTCAATAAAATATTTTCGCGTTAGGAGCAGGAAGTTGTTGATTCGAATTCTGTGAGAAGAACCCCCCGCAACGAGAAACTGCTTTGTTTTAATGGCGTCCACCCCAAATCCTGTATCATTTTAGCGACACTCTCACGCCTATTTCGCGATAATACAAAACGTGATGCCCTTCTTTGACTTTTCTCGATGTACTGAGTCAATCCTATGTGGTAAGGTTCAAATGGCTCTGAGCACTATGCGACTTAACTTCTGTGGTCATCAATTTCCTAGAACTTAGAACTAATTGAACCTAACTAACCTAAGTACATCACACATCCATGCCCGAGGCAGGATTCGAACCTGCGACCGAAGCGGTCGCTCGGCTCCAGACTCTAGCGCCTAGAACCACGCGGCCACTCCGGCCGGCTATGTGGTAAGGATCCCACACCAAACAGCAGTATTCCAAAAGAGAACGGACAAGCCTATTATGGACAGACTCTTTAGTGGATCTGTCACATTTTCTAAGTGTTCTGCCAGTAAATCGCAGTCTTTGATTCGCGTTGCCCACAACATTTCTTGCGTGTTCTTTCTAATTTAAATTCTTCGTAATTGTGGTTCCTAGGTATTTAATTGAATATACGGCCTTTAGATTTGATTCATTTATCATGTAAGCTACGTTTACCGGATTCCTTTTAGCACTCGTGTGGATCACCTCAAACTTTACATTGTTTAAGGTCAATTGCCAATTTTCGCACCAAAGAGGTACTTCATCTAAATCGTTTTGTAGCTGGTTTTGAGCTTCTGATCACTTTACTAGACGATCTGCAAACAACCTACGATTGGTACTTAGATTGTGTCCTACCTTGGGGAACGCGAGAAATCATTTCTGTTTTACTCGATGACTTTCTGTCAGTTCCTCTGAAGTATGACCTCTCTCACAGGAAATCACGAATCCAATTGCATAACCGAAAAAAAAAAATTCCATAATCGCGCATTTGTATTACAAGTCGCTTCTTAGGTACAGTGTCAAAAGTCTTCTGGAAAACTAGAAATACGGAATTAATTTGAAATCCCTTGTCAATAGCATAGACCACTTCGTGTGAGTAAAGAGCTAGCTATGTTTCACAAGAACGATGTTTTCTAAACCCATGTTGACTGTATGTCAATAGACCGTTCTCTTCGAGTAATTCATAATGTTCGAGCACAATATACGTTCCACAGTCCTGCTGCATATCGACGTTAAGGATATGGGTGTGTAATTTGGTGCATTACTCCGGCTACCTTTCTTGAATATTGGTGTGACCTGTGCAACTTTCCAGTCTTTGGGTACGGATCTTTCGTAGAGCGAACGGTTGTATATGATTGTTAAGTATGGAGCTAATGCATCAGCATACCCTGAAAGAAACCTAATTGGTATACGTTGTGGACCGGATGACTTGCTTTTATTAAGTGATTTAACTTGCTCCGCTATTCCGAGGATATCTACTTATAAGTTACTCATGTTGATTGCTGTTAGAATTCTGTAATATTTACGACGCCTTCTTTGGTGAAGAAATTTCGGAAGGCTGTGTTTAGTAACTCTGCTTTGGCAGCACTGTCGTCGATAGTATCTCCATTGCTATCGCACAGCCTCCACCATAAATGTATCCCTGTACAAAATGAAGCCACATTTCCTACAAATGAAGGTGCAATTTTTCCGTAAGGACTAATAGTTTGCCGGCCGGACTGGCCGAGCGGTTGTAGGCGCTACAGTCTGGAGCCGCGCGACCGCTACGATCGAGGTTCGAATCCTGCCTCGGGCATGGATGTGTGTGATGTCCTTAGGTTAGTTAGGTTTAAGTAGTTCTAAGTTCTAGGTGACTGATGATAGTGCTCAGAGCCATTTGATTTGAACTAATAGTTTTTCACGCATAAAGAGCACCGCGCATGTTTCGTACCCTTACGTGGTTTTTGTTGGCCAATTTGAAGCTGTTTCTTAATTTGATAAGATCACGGGTGCCCTGCATCAAATTGTTTGTATGGACTTTGATGTGTCGACAGAAGTGCCGACACAGTGTGGTTTGAGGAGACCAAAATGCACGCTATAAGCTCACGCAGGATGGCGTGAGGTCTGAAACAGGATACGTAATGAATGCTATAAAGAAAAGTGCGTAGCTTCTGGAATACTTAACTTTAATCCATCCTTGTGGTACATCGCTCTTGACTATACAAGTGAGACTCTTTAGATACAAGCTATGTAAGGCTAATGGCGCCTTGCTAGGTCGTAGCCATTGACTTAGCTGAAGGCTATTCTAACTATCTGCTCTGCAAATGAGCGAGGCTTTGTCAGTGTGCATCGCTAGCTAAGTCGTCCGTACAACTGGGGCGAGTGCTAGTACGTCTCTCTAGACCTGCCGTGTGGTGGCGCTCGGACTGCGATCACACAGTGGCGACACGCGGGTCCGACATGTACTAATGGACCGCGGCCGATTTAAACCTACCACCTAGCAAGTGTGGTGTCTGGCGGTGACACCACAGACTTCCTCTTCGCTGGTACGTTACAAGCAGCTATCGTATACATGCTGTACATAACGTCACTCCCACGTCCTTTGCGTCTCTGCGCCGAAATGCTAATCATGTGCGTAAACAACCTCACACCGATTTTTGTGGATGTTGGTTGGTTGTTTTTGGGGAAGGAGACCAGACAGCGTGGTCAACGGTCTCATCGGATTAGGGAAGGATGGGGAAGGAAGCCGGCCGTGCCCTTTCAGAGGAACCATCCCGGCATTTGCCTGGAGCGACTTAGGGAAATCACGGAAAACCTAAATCAGGATGGGCGGACGCGGGATTGAACCGTCGTCCTCCCGAATGCGAGTCCAGTGTCCAACCACTGCGCCACCTCGCTCGGTGTGGACGTTGCGTGTTACCTACACTGTATTATAGTTTCTAACGTCCACCACTGTATCGTGACGGACAAGACGCAGTTAGCATTCCGCCAGCGTTCGGCGGTCAGGCAGGGCTGCCAACATCCAGCACTGCAGCAGCAGTGTCGCGCGTTCGGTCTGCTATGTTGGCAATGCCGGGGACACGTGCGTCGCATAGCGCAGGGACGCTTGGCGAGGGGGCAGGGGCAGACATTCCAGACTACGCCCGTCGCTCCCCCACCCCCATCAAAGTACCCCCCCACCCCCTCCCCGTCCACAGCTATCCAGCAGTTGGTAACGCTCGAAACACCTGCGACATACCTAGTCCCATTCCGCTCATACGGATAGTATACGAGGTGCGGCTAGAAAAAAACCGGACTGATGCTGGAAAAAACATTTATTTACAATTTCATGTTATCTCCTTCAATGTACTCTCCTCCTCGGTCTCAAATCGCTCCATACGAATTTTCCACTGTTCATAGCAATGCTGCAGATCATTTTCGGTAAGTCCCAACATTACTTACGTCGCTTTTTCTTTTACTGCTTCAACAGTCTCAAATCTAGTTCCTTTCAAAGCTGACTTGACTTTAGGGAAAAGAAAAAAGTCACAGGGGGCCAAATCAGGTGAGTAGGGTGGATGATCTAAGATGGGAATGTTGTGTTTTGCCAAAAACGTCTTCACTGACAACGCACTGTGAGCTGGGGCATTGTCTTGGTGAAGGATCCGTGACTTTTTTCTCCACAAATCGTTCCGTTTTCTCCGTACTCGCTCACGTAGGGTAGCCAGGACGCTAATGTAGTAATGCTGATTCACTGTTTGTCCCTCTGGTACCCAATCAATGTGCACAATCCCTTTGATGTCAAAAAAAACAATCATCATTGCCTTGAATTTCGATTTTGACATTCGTGCTTTTTTTTGTCGTGGAGAACCAGGAGTTTTGCAATGCATCGATTGGCGTTTAGTTTCGGGATCGTAAGTAAAAAACCACGATTCATCGCAAGTAATAACATTTTGTAAGAAGGTGGGATCACTTTCAATGTTTTCCAGGATGTCAGAACAAATCATTCTTCGGCGTTCCTTCTGTTCAATTGTGAGACACTTTGTAACCATTTTTGAACACACTTTGTTCATGTTGAAACTTTCATGAAGAATCTGCCTAACACTTTCCTTGTCAACTCCTGTTAACTCAGACACTGCTCTGATTGTTAAACGGCGATCTTGTCGAACAAGTTTACCGATTTTTTCAATGTTTGCATCAGTTTTTGCTGACAATGGTCTGCCAGTGCGAGTGTCATCACTGGTGTCTTCGCGGCCATCTTTAAATCGTTTAAACCACTCAAACACTTGTGTTCGCGATAAACAATCATCGCCGCACACTTGTTGTAACATTACAAACGTTTCACTTGCAGATTTTCCTAGTTTGAAACAAAATTTGGTGTTAACACGCTGTTCTTTCTGTACACTCAACATTTTCCGACGCACAGACAAAACGTCAACTACTTAAAACAGACGCCACGGGCAGACTGAGTGCAGGAGGCAGATGAAACTCGAGCAGTAGGCGGAGCGAGAGTCACGTGACAGGCCACGCGACTTTCAGCCTTATTGCATTCGTTTTACTGTTTCACCAGTACTGGTCCGGTTTTTTTCTAGCCACACCTCGTATTATGAGATAAAGGCCATACTCACACTGCGCGTCCGAACAGTGTATGGTGAACTGAAAAGCCGTAGGTGCTGACAAAGGGACAGATGTCAGAAATAAAAACGTCGTGAGTCTTTCGCCTGTCCGATGTTGTGGTACTGGTGACTTCGGTATTTATTGGCATTATCGAGCGAGGTGGTGCAGTGGTCAGCACACTGGACTCGCATTCGGGAGGACGACGGTTCAAACCCGCGTCCGGTCATCGTAATGTAGTTTTTCCGTGATTTCCCTAAATCGCTTCGCGAAAATGCCGGGATGGTTCCTTTAAAAGGGCGCGGCCGACTTCGTTCCCCGTCCTTTGCTATCCCGATGCGACCGATGACCTCGCTGTATGGTCTCCTTCCCCAAGTCAAACAACCAACCAACCAACCAACCAGTCGACCATTTATGAGCATTGGCCCGCGGTCTAACAACGAGACTCATCGAACTGATTCGTGCTTACATCAGTTTCCTAAACGAACAAGCAATTCTCAAAACCACTTTAAGAAAATCGTCTTCCAATGATTCCTGTGTGCTCCTAAGCATAAGACATTTCAGGCATTGCAACACAGGTGACGATTTTAGTCTCAAATTTCTACGCTAAAATCGCTGAGTCCCACCCGCACGTCGCCCTTCTAACGCTTTCCAGCTGCAACAAAGTTTCATATAATTACTGACCGAATTTAAAAATTTAATATATTTTCATAATGTAGTACCCTACTGGCCATTAAAATTGCTACACCACGAAGATGACGTGCTACAGACGCGAAATTTTAACCGACAGGATGCTGTGATATGCAAATGATTAGCTTTGCAGAGCATTCACACAAGGTTGGCGCCGGTGGCGACAGCTACAACGTGCTGACACGAGGAAAGTTTCTAACCGAGTTCTCATACACAAACACCAGTTGACCGGCGTTGCCTGGTGAAACGTTGTTGTGATGCCTCGTGTAAGGAGGAGAAATGCGTACCATCACGTTTCCGGCTTTGATAAAGGTCGGATTGTAGCCTATCGCGATTGCGGTTTATCGTATCGCGACATTGCTGCTCGCGTTGGTCGAGATCCAATGACTGTTGGCAGAATATGGAATCGGTGGGTTCAGGAGGGTAATACGGAACGCCGTGCTGGATCCCGACGGCCTCCTGTCACTAGCAGTCGAGATGACAGGCATCTTATCCGCACGGCTGTAGCGGATCGTGCAGCCACGTCCCGATTCCTGAGTCGACAGATGGGGACGTTTGCAAGAGAACAACCATCTGCACGAACAGTTCGACGACGTCTGCAGCAGCACGGACTATCAGCTCGGAGACCGTGGCTGCGGTTACCCTTGACGCTGCATCACAGACAGGAGCGCCCGCGATGGTGTACTCGACGACGAACCTAGGTGCACGAATGGCAAAACGTCATTTTCTCGGCTGAATCCAGGTTCTGTTTACATCATCACGATGGTCGCGTCCGTGTTTGGCGACATCGCGGTGAACGCACATTAGAAGCGTGTATTCGTAATTCGCTATACTGGCGTATCACCCGGTGTGATGGCATAGGGTGTCATTGGTTACACGTCTCGGTCACCTCTTGTTCGCATTGACGGCACTTTGAACAGTGGACGTTACATTTCAGATGTGTTACGACCCGTGGCTCTACCCTTCATTCGATCCCTGCGAAACCCTACATTTGAGCAGGGTAATGCACGGCCGCATGTTGCAGGTCCTGTACGGGCCTTTCTGGATACAGAAAATATTGGACTGCTGTCCTCTGCGACTCTCGCCAATTGAAAACGGCTGGTCAATGGTGGCCGAGCAACTGGCACGTCACAATACGTCAGTCACTACTCTTGATGGACTGTGGTATCGTGTTGAAGCTGCACGGGCAGCTGTACCTGTACACGCCATCCGAGCTCTGTTTGACTCAATGCCCAGTCGTATCGAGGCCGTTATTACGGCCAGAGGTGGTTGTTCTGTGTACTGATTTCTCAGGATCTATGCACCCAAATTGCGTGAAAATGTAATCACATGTCAGTTCTAGTATAATATATTTGTCCAATGAATACCCGTGTATCATGTGCATTTCTTTTTGGTGTAGCAATTTTAATGGCCATTAGTGTAATTAACAGATATAATCTCATTTGAGCGGTTAATACAATAATGGAAGTATTTAAGTTACAAACTGGATACAAGGCGATTAAAAAAAAGGTTTACGAACTGACATGACACATCGGGCATACAACACGGATCAGTAATCGCACAGGTACAGGGGGTCGCAAAGGACACGTGAGGACGCCACAGTCGCGAGACCGACGTTTCAGCCGCGCGGGGAAGCCGCGTGGTCTAGGCGCCTTGCCACGGTTCGCGCGACTTCCCCCGTCGGAGGTTCGAGTCCTCCCTGGGGCTTGGGTGTGTGTGTTGTTGTTAGTGTAAGTTAGATTAAGCAGTGTGGGACCGATGGCCTTAGCAGTTTGCTCCCATAGGAACTAAACACCACCGAAGCTTCAAGCGGTCCTCTTCGCCGATGAAATGAAGGAAGATCGGGTTCAACGTGCCATCGACATCGACGTCATTAGAGACGGAGCACAACAAGCCCATATTGTGTCAAGGAAGTACCCCTTCGCTTATTAATGTGGAAGTGTGATGTTTATTCGACACCTCGTCCTAAACGATTGGGCTGATTTCAACCAACATTAGTATAAATATTATTTACTCTCTGGAAAAAAATACTGTAGTGGTAAAACGAGCAACCTCCGATTGTCGTGGGGGTGGTAACGTGGAGAGAGAGAGATGAATGGAGGAATAGATGGACAGACAGAGGGAAGGAATGCGTAGACGTAGGTAAGGGAGAGAGGAGGTAGGAAGAAATGAGAGGAGAAGGAGAGGGAAATGGCGAGAAAGAGAAGAACAGGAGGTGGACACAGAGGGTTGGCGAAGGAGGAGATGGACTGGTACAAGACTGGAATAAATTCATACGAGGGCACCACCACATACGAGGGTTGGAACTTTAATACTGGCAGCTATTTATTTACAGGTCGTACAAAACAGATACGTGTTTCAAAGTTTTACTGACCTTCAAAGTAGTCGCCAGCATTGTGTATAACCCGTGCCCAGTGATGTGGAAGTCGTAGGATACTCTTAGCAGTGCCAGTTGTGTTGACAGTCCGAGCGGCGCGGTCTGTTGTCCGACGAATTTGTAGGCAGTTTTGAAGCGAATGCCGTGAAGTGTTTCCTTCAGTTTAGAAATCGAGTTGAACTCACGAGGGCTTAAGTCAGGGGAGTGCAGTAGGTGGTACAGCACTTAGCAGCCCCATGAGTCAAACAAATCAGTAACAGCTTGCACTGTATGTGCTTGAGCATTGTCCAGCAGAATGGTGGTCAGGTCCTGCAGAAAGTGTCATCTCTTCTGTCTCTTGAGAGGCACCCACATGCCTTGCTCATACTGTGGCATCAAGCAGTCAGACCTGCAAGATGAGTGGTCTGCCAAGCGAGTGGATTCATTCTTAATTTATCGAGTAACATGAACTCTCGTACTCACAATTTAGTTACAAATTATCCTCCTGTATGAATAATACGCAACGGAAACACGCATCTGACTATCAGTAATTTACAGAACTCTGACTGTACACTACGCACTGGCAATCCCACATTTTCCTTTTGTCTTTTATTTAACGGCTTTTGTCAACACGTGGCCACCGCACTGAATATGAATGGTGCACACATTATAAATTCGGGACATCATGACAACATACAATTCGAAGGAAAAGTCCACCAATCTTTTTATTTTCACTATCTTATTTATTCCGATAAATTCTCTAACCTAAACACACAAATTCTATAACCTACAACAATAACACATGAGAAATTCCGCCCAGTGGGCATCGCTTTACATTGGTGAATCTCTATATTATGGTCTCGTAATTATTTAACACTACAGTGCACTTTCTGGATAGGATGGTGGATCTTTTATTATATCTCACACTTCGACTCTCACAATCATCATCACGAAACTTTCCTCCAGATCGAGCGATACAGAAGGAACAAGCATAACCCACTAATCTTTTGAAACTACCTTGCTACTCTCCCATGCAAACCACACATACCCAAATTACATGACATACATCACACTGCAATAAGAAATATAAAACACTAAATAGTCACAACACTATCACTTTCAGCTTTCCCACTTCAATTAATATTTATCCCAGTTTCACACGACACTGCCCCACTTCGTAATTCTACTTTCCTACTACGAACTCTGGAGATATTTGCACGTCTTCCTGTGCAATGCAAGCCAAGTGGCGTTGCTGGATTGACGGCTGACTCACCTTGCTTCTCTCTCAGAGTATTATAGTTTGAATCAAGCGTCACACGGAAACATAACATGCAAAGTAATATTAAGAACATATTCATCACACACGCGAGTCCTCAACTGATACCATGGACGAGTACTTCTCTTTATCTTTTGTCTCATACACAGATTGAGACTCACACAGTACTCACCACGTGGAAGTACTCGTCTCTAATTTCAAGTCCTACACACGCCATTTCTTAAATATTTCAACTTATAGTACACACGCTAGTAATTCAGCTTAACTTAAGCACACGGAACTATTTCAACTTATTGCTACACGAGGTTTCATTGTGACCGTTGGTCACTTCCGAAGATTACTACGATCCCATTAATATTACCTGCCTGACATTTAATTCTCCCCACAAAAGTTCCTGAAATAGAGAAATTATTATTTCAAACTACTCTTAAATATTCCACATGCATACCATGTCTCCACTCTTTCGTCATTACGGAGCACAACTAAAACAGGTCTTAACAGCACAAGATCCAGCGGCAGAGTGCTGAAACATGGCCGTTCTCCAGGTCCTCTCGCACCTCTGTCGAAGTGGGGGAGCACCTTGCTACCATATTGGTCAGCCACATTTCAGGCGCTCAAAGCTCAGGTAAATTTCATCTCTTTGGTCCCACCAAAGGTGGCCAAAGGATCGTCTCAAAGATGATCATATATTCACATTCACTATCTGCGGTTAGCAGACGACCATACATTCATTCATTTCACAGATCTCACCAAACTGGATGTAGGGATTTACTTTGTGGGAGTGCACATGTGATCAATTAAACAAATAAATTGTCATTCTTTCCCACACTGGTATCCGGCTTCGCTGTATTAATTGAAATTGAGTTATTTTACCAAAAAAAATGTGTTGTTCTGACAAAAATAATGAAGTATTTTGTACCTATTTTCAATGTCGGGCTGTACTGTACCCTTTCACTCTAACCTCGTCGTAGGTTGTGTTCCAAAAATGAACAGCATCTGATCCACAGTTCGTGTCTCTCTGTATCTCCTCCATGTCCGAACAACGTAACTTTATTTCACTCCGAGACTTCCTGGCACAAAGTAACAATGCGGACGCGATCGAACAGCGGTATTGACTGGCTAGGCGTGTTTGAACAACAGACAACACGAGCCGTGTACCTCCTTCCTGGTGGAATGACTGGAACTGATCGGCAGTCGGACCCCCTCCGTCTAATAGGCGCTAGTCATGCATGGTTGTTTACATCTTTGGGCGGGTTTAGTAACATCTCTGAACAGTTAAATGGATTGTGTCTGCGGTGCAATTTCCACAGTCAACGTCTGTCTTCAGGAGGTCTGGGAACTGGGATGATGCAAAACTTTTTTTGACGTGATTTTTTTTGACGTGTGTGTATAAAACACATAAATACATAGGTTATATAAAGGGTGACAATTACTGAACAATATGAAAAATAACGTTAATTAGTTACCGGATACGGCATACTCACACTTTATTTAAAACGTAAACATCACAACAGGTATTCGTATTTAGGTTATGACATGTTCGATACGCGATGGCGATGATGTGGCTTAGGGGAATAGCAAAATTCTGCGTGAGCCGCCGTAGTGTCGCAACGTTGATGCTGTCGACAACCTCCTGAATGGCTGTTTTCAGCTCAGCAATGGTTTTGGGATTACTGCTGTACACCACGTCTTTAATACAGCCCCACGAAAAGGAGTCTCATGTGTTCAGATCCGGGGAATATGGCGGTCAATCGAGGTCCATGCCAGTGGCCTCTGGGTACCCCAGGGCCACAAAGCTGTCCCCATGCTCCTCCAGCTTCGATGGGATCGAGCTCCATGAACATCCTGTCGAAATCAGGGTCACTTTGGATCATGGGGATGAAATCATCTTCCAGAACCTTCAGTACCGTTCGGTAGTCACCGTGCCATCATGGAATGTCGTATGGATTATTCCGCGAGTCCGTAACTGGACATTTCACACCACACAGTCACACGTTGAGGGTGTAGAGACTTCTCGAACGCGAAATGCGGACTATATACGAGGTGTGGCTAGAAAAAAACCGGACTAGTACTGGTGAAACAATAAAACGAATGCAATAAGGCTGAAAGTCGCGTGGCCTGTCACGTGACTCTCGCTCCGCCTACTGCTCGAGTTTCATCTGCCTCCTGCACTCAGTCTGCCCGTGGCGTCTGTTTTAAGTAGTTGACGTTTTGTCTGTGCGTCGGAAAATTTTGAGTGTACAGAAAGAACAGCGTGTTAACATCAAATTTTGTTTCAAACTAGGAAAATCTGCAAGTGAAACGTTTGTAATGTTACAAGTGTACGGCGATGATTGTTTATCGCGAACACAAGTGTTTGAGTGGTTTAAACGATTTAAAGATGGCCGCGAAGACACCAGTGATGACACTCGCACTGGCAGACCATTGTCAGCAAAAACTGATGCAAACATTGAAAAAATCGGTAAACTTGTTCGACAAGATCGCCGTTTAACAATCAGAGCAGTGTCTGAGCTAACAGGAGTTGACAAGGAAAGTGTTAGGCAGATTCTTCATGAAAGTTTCAACATGAACAAAGTGTGTTCAAAAATGGTTCCAAAGTGTCTCACAATTGAACAGAAGGAACGCCGAAGAATGATTTGTTCTGACATCCTAGAAAACATTGAAAGTGATCCCACCTTCTTACAAAATGTTATTACTTGCGATGAATCGTGGTTCTTTACTTACGATTCCGAAACTAAACGCCAATCGATGCTTTGGAAAACTCCTGGTTCTCCACGACAAAAAGAAGCACGAATGTCAAAATCGAAATTCAAGGCAATGATGATTTTTTTTTTTTTTACATCAAAGGGATTGTGCACATTGATTGGGTACCAGAGGGACAAACAGTGAATCGGCATTACTACATTAGCGTCCTGGCTACCCTACGTGAGCGAGTACGGAGAAAATGGAACGATTTGTGGAGAAAAAAGTCACGGATCCTTCACCAAGACAATGCCCCAGCTCACAGTGCGTTGTCAGTGAAGACGTTTTTGGCAAAACACAACATTCCCATCTTAGATCATCCAGCCTACTCACCTGATTTGGCCCCCTGTGACTTTTTTCTTTTCCCTAAAGTCAAGTCAGCTTTGAAAGGAACTAGATTTGAGACTGTTGAAGCAGTAAAAGAAAAAGCGACGTAAGTAATGTTGGGACTTACCGAAAATGATCTGCAGCATTGCTATGAACAGTGGAAAATTCGTATGGAGCGGTGTAGAGACCGAGGAGGAGAGTACATTGAAGGAGATAACATGAAATTGTAAATAATTGTAAATAAATGTTTTTTCCAGCATCAGTCCGGTTTTTTTCTAGCCGCACCTCGTATAGGGACAGCGAGGACAGCCAATGATCTCTTTGTGCGGATGCAAAAAAATGGTTCAGATGGCTCTGAGCACTATGGGACTGAACATCCGAGGTCATAAGTCCCGTAGAACTTCGAACCACTTAAACCTAACTAACCTAAGGACATCACACACACCCATGCCCGAGGCAGGATTCGAACCTGCGACGTAGCGGTCGCGCGGTTCCAGACTGAAGCGCCTAGAACCGCTCGGCCACACTGGCCGGCTGTGCGAATGCACACCAGGCTCGAACTCTTACGGGAATCGGCGAGATGCTGCGAGCAATGTGGATAATGGGCACTAAATTAGTAGTGTGCGGGCAAGCTGAGAATTCCGGCGTGGTGGGAGGCGTGTAAGGGTGGTCCGTGCACCTGCGATGGCCACTGTATCCAGACGTCTTACTGGTCAGAGCATCTGCCTAGGAAGGAGGACACGTGGGCTCGAATTCCGGTCCGGCACACATTTTCAACCGTCCCCATTAATTTAAATCAATGTTCACTCGCAGCAAATGTCGGTACGGTAATTCCTTTGTGTCTTAACTAATATACAGGGTGAGTCACCTAACGTTACCGCTGGATGTATTTCGTAAACCACATTAAATACTGACGAATCGATTCCACAGACCGAACGTGAGGAGAGGGGCTAGTGTAATTGGTTAATACAAACCATACAAAAATGCACGGAAGTATGTTTTTTAATACAAACCTACGTTTTTTTTAAATGGAACCCCGTTAGTTTTGTTAGCACATCTGAACATATAAACAAATACGTAATCAGTGCCGTTTGTTGCATTGTAAAATGTTAATTACATCCGGAGATATTGTAACCTAAAGTTGACGCTTGAGTACCACTCCTCCGCTGTTCGATCGTATGTATAGGAGAGCACCGAATTACGTAGGGGTCCAAAGGGAACGGTGATGGACCTTAGGTACAGAAGAGACTGGAACAGCACATTACATCCACACCCTAACACCTTTTTATTGGTCTTTTTCACTGACGCACATGTACATTGCCATGAGGGGTGAGGTACACGTACACACGTGGTTTCCGTTTTCAATTACGGAGTGGAATAGAGAGTGTGTCCCGACATGTCAGGCCAATGGATGTTCAGTGTGGTGGCCATCATTTGCTGCACACAGCCGGCCGCGGTGGCCATACGGTTCTAGGCGCTCAGTCCGGAACCGCGCGACTGCTACGGTCGCAGGTTCGAATCCTGCCTCGGGCATGGATGTGTGTGATGTCCTTAGGTTAGTTAGGTTTCAGTAGTTCTAAGTTCTAGGGGACTGATGACCACAGATGTTAAGTCCCATAGTGCTCAGAGCCATTTGAACCATTTTTTTGCTGCACACAATTGCAATCTCTGGCGTAATGAATGTCGTACACGCCGCAGTACATCTGGTGTAATGTCGCCGCAGGCTGCCACAATACGTTGTTTCATATCCTCTGGGGTTGTAGGCACATCACGGTACACATTCTCCTTTAACGTACCCCACAGAAAGAAGTCCAGAGGTGTACGATAAGGAGAACGGGCTGGCCAATTTATGCATCCTCCACGTCCTATGAAACGCCCGTCGAACATCCTGTCAAGGGTCAGCCTAGTGTTAATTGCGGTATGTGCAGGTGCACCATCATGCTGATACCACATACGTCGACGCGTTTCCAGTGGGACATTTTCGAGCAACGTTGGCAGATCATTCTGTAGAAACGCGATGTATGTTGCAGTGCTCTCCGATACACACGATCGAACAGCGGAGGAGTGGTACTCAAGCGTCAACTTTACGTTACAATATCTCCGGATGTAATTAACATTTTACAATGCAACAAACGGCATTGATTACGTATTTGTTTATATGTTCAGATGTGCTAACAAAACTAACGGGGTTCCATTTAAGAAAACGTAGGTTTGTGTTAAAAAACATACTTCCGTGCATTTTTGTATGGTTTGTATTAAACAATTACACTAGCCCTTCTACTCACGTTCGGTCTGTGGAATCGGTTCGTCAGTATTTGATGTGGTTTACGAAATATATCCAGCGGTAACGTTAGGTGACTCACCCTGTATATTTCTCTTCCTCGTGGAATTTGCAACAACCTTGCCGCAGTGGCTACATCGGTTACCGTGACATCACCGAAGTTAAGCGCTGTCGGGCGTGGCCCGCACTTGGATGGGTGACCATCCAGGTCGCCATGCGCTGTTGCCGTTTTTCGGGGTGCACTCAGACTCGTGATGCCAATTGCGGGGCTACTCGACCGAATAGTAGCGGCTTTGGTCCAGAATCTACATCTACATCTACATTGATACTCCGCAAGCCACCCAACGGTGTGTGGCGGAGGGCACTTTACGTGCCACTGTCATTACCTCCCTTTCCTGTTCCAGTCGCGTATGGTTCGTGGGAAGAACGCCTGTCTGAAAGCCTCCGTGCGCGCTCTAATCTCTCTAATTTTACATTCGTGATCTCCTCGGGAGGTATAAGTAGGGGGAAGCAATATATTCGATACCTCATCCAGAAACGCACCCTCTCGAAACCTGGCGAGCAAGCTACACCGCGATGCAGAGCGCCTCTCTTGCAGAGTCTGCCACTTGAGTTTATTAAACATCTCCGTAACGCTATCACGCTTACCAAATAATCCTGTGACGAAACGCGCCGCTCTTCTTTGGATCTTCTCTATCTCCTCCGTCAGACCGATCTGGTACGGATCCCACACTGATGAGCAATACTCAAGTATAGGTCGACCGTGTGTTCTGTAAACCACCTCCTTTGTTGATGGACTACATTTTCTAAGGACTCTCCCAATGAATCTCAACCTGGTACCCGCCTTACCAACAATTAGTTTTATATGATCATTCCACTTCAAATCGTTCCGCACGCATACTCCCAGATATTTTACAGAAGTAACTGCTACCAGTGTTTGTTCCGCTATCATATAATCATACAATAAAGGATCCTTCTTTCTACGTATTCGCAATACATTACATTTGTCTATGTTAAGGGTCAGTTGCCACTCCCTGCACCAAGTGCCTATCCGCTGCAGATCTTCCTGCATTTCGCTACAATTTTCTAATGCTGCAACTTCTCTGTATACTACAGCATCATCCGCGAAAAGCCGCATGCAACTTCCGACACTATCTACTAGGTCATTTATATATATTGTGAAAAGCAATGGTCCCATAACACTCCCCTGTGGCACGCCAGAGGTTACTTTAACGTCTGTAGACGTCTCTCCATTGATAACAACATGCTGTGTTCTGTTTGCTAAAAACTCTTCAATCCAGCCACACAGCTGGTCTGATATTCCGTAGGCTCTTACTTTGTTTATCAGGCGACAGTGCGGAACTGTATCGAACGCCTTCCGGAAGTCAAGAAAAATAGCATCTACCTGGGAGCCTGTATCTAATATTTTCTGGGTCTCATGAACAAATAAAGCGAGTTGGGTCTCACACGATCGCTGTTTCCGGAATCCATGTTGATTCCTACATAATAGATTCTGGGTTTCCAGAAATGACATGATACGCGAGCAAAAAACGTGTTCTAAAATTCTACAACAGATCGACGTCAGAGATATAGGTCTATAGTTTTGCGCATCTGCTCGACGACCCTTCTTGAAGACTGGGACTATCTGTGCTCTTTTCCAATCATTTGGAACCCTCCGTTCCTCTAGAGACTTGCGGTACACGGCTGTTAGAAGGGGGGCAAGTTCTTTCGCGTACTCTGTGTAGAATCGAATTGGTATCCCGTCAGGTCCAGTGGACCATGGTAAAGACCGGGAGAGCGGTGTGCTGACTCCACGCCCCTCCTATCCGCATCCTCCACTGAGGATGACACGGCGGTCGGATGGTCCCTGTAGGCCACTCGTGGCCTGAAGACGGAGTGCTTTTTTTTTTCCCCCTCGTGGAATTGGCGTGTTCGGCATCGCCACTGCTATCTTGACAGACGGGTTAAATGCGTGACGCCGGACCAAGGAATAGGATTCGCCGGTCGCAGGTGAGCGTGGGCGGGTACTGCGAGTTGTAAACTTTGGAGGCGGCGCAAACTCCGCGTCGCGCGCGACCTTTCGCGTCGGCCGGCATTTGAACTGCTGTTCCTGCCCGACCTGAGACAGATAAAGGCCGGCCTTTACATCAAGCCACAGCTGTATCATATAATTCCATCGCATTCTGCGCCCTTTCCGTTAACCAAAGGCGTGTTCTCTTACCACTCCATCTCTTCTTAACCCATTCTTCCAGAAAAAAGGCACATTGTTCATGTGTACTTCTTGCGAACTAGCAAACCGGGCAATCCTTCGCAACTGCTAAATATGTGTGGGAATTGCGTATACATCCCACATTCCCAGCCGCCAGCCTCTCTCTCTCTCTCTCCACGTTCTCATCCCCCCTCCGCTCTCTCCGTCCATCTCCTTCTACCCCTTCTTTGAGTCCATTTCCGTCTCAACGTTCAGCAGAGTAACGCGTAAAAATTTCAGGTATATCTGTCAAGACCTTTTCGAGATTTTTGGAAACTTTTCCCCGTTTTATGTTACTTGGATATTTATAAATTTGATATAGTACAAAAATATATATTCTATGACTGTCCAAATATTCATTAGAGTATCGTGTAAAAACTGGAAGTAAATCGGTCAAGAACGGTTTGAAATTTGTGGGAACTACGCTTCACCTTTATATAAGACCTATGTCTATATTATACACTCCTGGAAATTGAAATAAGAACACCGTGAATTCATTGTCCCAGGAAGGGGAAACTTTATTGACACATTCCTGGGGTCAGATACATCACATGATCACACTGACAGAACCACAGGCACATAGACACAGGCAACAGAGCATGCACAATGTCCGCACTAGTACAGTGTATATCCACCTTTCGCAGCAATGCAGGCTGCTATTCTCCCATGGAGACGATCGTAGAGATGCTGGATGTAGTCCTGTGGAACGGCTTGCCATGCCATTTCCACCTGGCGCCTCAGTTGGACCAGCGTTCGTGCTGGACGTGCAGACCGCGTGAGACGCCGCTTCATCCAGTCCCAAACATGCTCAATGGGGGACAGATCCGGAGATCTTGCTGGCCAGGGTAGTTGACTTACACCTTCTAGAGCACGTTGGGTGGCACGGGATACATGCGGACGTGCATTGTCCTGTTGGAACAGCAAGTTCCCTTGCCGGTCTAGGAATGGTAGAACGATGGGTTCGATGACGGTTTGGATGTACCGTGCACTATTCAGTGTCCCCTCGACGATCACCAGTGGTGTACGGCCAGTGTAGGAGATCGCTCCCCTTACCATGATGCCGGGTGTTGGCCCTGTGTGCCTCGGTCGTATGCAGTCCTGATTGTGGCGCTCACCTGCACGGCGCCAAACACGCATACGACCATCATTGGCACCAAGGCAGAAGCGACTCTCATCGCTGAAGACGACACGTCTCCATTCGTCCCTCCATTCACGCCTGTCGCGACACCACTGGAGGCGGGCTGCACGATGTTGGGGCGTGAGCGGAAGACGGCCTAACGGTGTGCGGGACCGTAGCCCAGCTTCATGGAGACGGTTGCGAATGGTCCTCGCCGATACCCCAGGAGCAACAGTGTCCCTAATTTGCTGGAAAGTGGCGGTGCGGTCCCCTACGGCACTGCGTAGGATCCTACGGTCTTGGCGTGCATCCGTGCGTCGCTGCGGTCCGGTCCCAGGTCGACGGGCACGTGCACCTTCCGCCGACCACTGGCGACAACATCGATGTACTGTGGAGACCTCACGCCTCACGTGTTGAGCAATTCGGCGGTACGTCCACCCGGCCTCCCGCATGCCCACTATACGCCCTCGCTCAAAGTCCGTCAACTGCACATACGGTTCACGTCCACGCTGTCGCGGCATGCTACCAGTGTTAAAGACTGCGATGGAGCTCCGTATGCCACGGCAAACTGGCTGACACTGACGGCGGCGGTGCACAAATGCTGCGCAGCTAGCGCCATTCGACGGCCAACACCGCGGTTCCTGGTGTGTCCGCTGTGCCGTGCGTGTGATCATTGCTTGTACAGCCCTCTCGCAGTGTCCAGGGCAAGTATGGTGGGTCTGACACACCGGTGTCAATGTGTTCTTTTTTCCATTTCCAGGAGTGTATATATGTATCTGTGTGTGTATCTGTTTTTTTTGTGTGTGGTTCAAAATGGTTCAAACGGCTCTGAGCACTATGGGACTCAACTACTTAGGTCATAAGTCCCCTAGAACTGAGAACTACTTAAACCTAACTAACCTAAGGACATCACACACACCCATGCCCGAGGCAGCGTAGCAGTCCTGCGGTTCCGGACTGCAGCGCCAGAACCGCTAGACCACCGCGGCCGGCTTTTTGTGTGTGTGTGTGTGTGTGTATTCTTTAGGACATGTCCAACTTCGCAACTGTATTCCTCGCACGCTGCATATTAAAACGTACACATACGGAAATTTCGCCTACTCTATACATCTACACTCTGTTAGTCACCATATGGTGAGTGGCAGACAATGCTTTGTGCTTGACTGTTGCCACTTCTTCCCTTTGCTGTTCCTGTATCGAGTGGTGGGCCGGAAGACCGATTGTTGGTTTGCATCCCTGTGGCCTTGAATCTGTATAACTTTACCTTCATAGTCTGCTCGCGAGCTACGCTTAGGAAACACTTCACCGCATTCGCTTCAGAACTGCTGCAAATTCGTCGGGCAATAGACCGCGCCGCTCGAACTGTCAACACAATTGGCACTGCTAAGAGTATCCTACGACTTCCACATCGCTGGCAACGGGTTATACACACAATACTGACGACTACCCTGAAGGTCAGTAAAACTTTGAAACACGTGTCTGTTTTGCAGGAGTTGTAAATAAATAGTTGCCGCTATTAAAGTTCCAACCCTCGTAGAAACGTTTATGTCAGGGTGGCCAACCGTTAGTGAGTTCTTTCAGTCTTTTCCTAACCTTGAAACGAGTTAGTATGCACACTGTCCAACTTCCTGAGCACTGCACTTTGTTTTTTCCTGTTTAATGTGAATTCACCTGTTCTATGGTATTAATAAAAGCAGAGTATCTGACACATTCATACACTTTCAGTTAACCTTATTTCCAATATTTTTCCCAAATTAAGTTCTCTACAACTCCTGTTGAAAAGTTTTTGCTCTTGTCTGGAATTTAAAAGACAAATTGGGCCAAGTAATTAATAAATTAAAAATTTTACGAAATTACGTCTTTGGTCCTCTGGATGTTCTGGAAAACTACTGCAGATACACGTCAGGGCCATGTTTTTTAGATTCACCAGACCAATAACAACAAAATAAATCGAAATAGGGCTTTACTTTAACCTCGTACAGTTTTGCAACGCCTTCATATTAGCCAAGTTACTAAATTTGAGGCAACATCTTTTATTAGCCGTAACTCCGTAAGTAGACATTTGTGGACCTAAGTTTATATTAACTTTTTTCTTTAGTTTTACTTGTAGAATAACATATTAAAATATTTGCGTAGCTTCGTGAATCACACTGTATTTTAAAAAAAACGCTTTATTAATTTTCAGTACGTAGCCATATTTACAGATTAACTTGTAACACCAATGTAAAATGCCTCGTCCCATGTCATTATCATTTATGATACAAAATGCTCCATGAAAAATGAAACTAAGAAACTAACATAGATTTATGTGTTAGGACACCTTCTCTGAAGCTATTTGTCGGAACTGTAAGGAAGTGAAACGTTGATAAACAGTGCAGACAGCAAGGGAGTTCACACTTCTGAAATGTGGTGCTGTAGAAGAATGCTGATGACCGGGTGAGCAGATCGTGTGCCTTGTGAAGTGGTATGGTTTCGAACTGGGAAGACAAGGTATGTGTGGTAGAACTTGACTAAATCGACATTCTGAGTTTAAACATTACGAGCCCATTTCGTTAACATGCTTCCGATCGAAGTCGGTATGATTAAAATAAAACATCTACCATGCCATACTGGCAGTATTCCCACCCAGAATCCTGCGTGACATATATGAGGGAAACCATTTCGATTAGAAGTATACTGTTATTGCGAAATATTTGGTTTCAGCACGACAAAGATGTGTTTTAAAGACAGTACCTTGGTATGGGATATCCAACTAGGATTGTGATTCTTCTTCTCAACTGTCGCTTGGGACTTGGAGACAATACGCGTTGTCTACATTCCTCTTCCAGTGCCCTCTGTTCCTCGCTTTTGTGGTCCATTCTCCTTTACTCAGGCCCATTGCCACCCCGTCATCCTTCCATGTGGTCCATTGCTTTCCTCGCTTCCTTCTGCCCCCTATGGATCCGGAGAATGCTATATTTTTGTTGGAGGATAAAACACACAAATCTAAAGGCTGCATGTCTTACAGTCTGGGGATCGTTTTGGTGGCATTCCCTGGGTGATCTTGTGGTTCTGGGAGGTTCAGTGGGTCAACACAAGTCTGCATTTATCCCTGGGGGCCATGTCCACCACTAAATGCAGTCTCTTTTTTTCCCTCGGCACGATGACATCTTCCAGCAGGACAACGCAACGTGTGAGTCAGTTCACAGAGTTCATGTTGTAATGCACTTCTCCGGGGGACAAATGTTAATTATTATCAGTAGTAGTATATTAAGCTACAAATTATCATTTTAAACCTGTGTGGTTTCCCTGGTGTGCCTAGTCGACCACAGGTCCCCGTCACGCTGTCCACTCTAACAACAGAGTACATACAGTGTTAAAGACATGGAGAAAGAAAGGTATCGCCACAGTTTGAATTTAGAGTAATATAACTTTCTTACCTTTATTGGTCATTGTTGCACGCTCGTGGTCCAGTGATGAAACTCGCCATCTGCTGTTTGTTAAATCAATTTGAGGTCTAGGGTGTGTATTCTGCTGCGTAAGAACTAACACATATTTAAACTTCCAACTTTTATTACGTAAATGCTGACCGTGACGATATTCAATAATTTTCAATGTAACAGCTTTTCCAACACATCATTTCGTTCCCTCTATCCTTGACCTTCTCAAAGCAAGCGTATTACAAGACGTCTCAACGCCAACTGCCCATTGTCTCTACACCCGCCAACCACCGGCTCCTGTTCACAGAGCTTACAAACTGTGCAGTACTGCCAACCTTGGTTGTATAACGATATTTTACACATCGCACGTATTCATATATGAAAAACATAGTATGAAAAATGAAAAGTGTGTATAATATAGTTCTGTGGCAATATACCTCATGATTGTCCTCTTATTAACAGTTTTATAACAAAATAATAATATGTTTATGGTTCAAATGGCTCTGAGCACTATGGGACTTAACTGCTGTGGTCATCAGTCCCCTAGAACTTAGAACTACTTAAATCTAACTAACCTAAGGACATCACACACATCCATGCCTGAGGCAGGATTCGAACCTGCGACGGTAGCGGTCGCGCGGTTCCAGACTGTAGCGCCTAGAACCGTTCGGCCACTCAGGCCGGCAATATGTTTATGTTGACGTAGTTAAAGTTCACTTGCTCCTTCAAGTTGATTGATGGCACCGCACACCTCGCCATCCGGTGGTATCGGTAGTTTCAGTCGTCAGTTACATTATAATGTGTAGTTCGAAAATGGTTGTAAGCAGTATGGGACTTAACATCTGACGTCATCAGTCCCCTAGACATAGAACTAATTAAACCTATCTAACCTAAGGACATCACACGCATCCATGCCCGAGGCAGGATTCGAACCTGCGACCGTAGCGGTCGCGCGGTTCCAGACTGTAGCGCCTAGAACCGCTCGGCCACTCCGGCCGGCAATATGTTTATGTTTACGTAGTTAAAGTTCACATGCTCCTTCAAGTTGATTGATGGCACCGCACACCTCTCCATCCGGTGGTATAGGTAGTTTCAGTAGTCAGTTACATTACAATGTGTAATTCGAAAATGGCTGTAAGCAGTATGGGACTTAACATCTGAAGTCATCAGTCCCCTAGACATAGAACTAATTAAACCTATCTAACCTAAGGACATCACACGCATCCATGCCCGAGGCAGGATTCGAACCTGCGACCGTAGCAGCAGCGCGGTTCCGGACCTAAGCGCCTAGAACCGCTTGGTCACAACGGCCGGTGTAGTTCGAAACGCACCAGTATGAGTTTACCGTACTCCCCTGGCCGTCAAACACCTCGAATTTAAAACCAATGGTGAATCTGTGGGGAGCACCTCGATCGGGCTGTTCGCACCATGAATCCTGATCCGGGAAACCTAGCACAACACAGCACTGGAGCCGGCATGGCTCCAGACACCTGTGGGTACCTTCCAGAACCTCACTGGCTCCCTTCCGCACGTCTCACATCGGTCCGCGCTCCAGAAGCTGGTTAATGAGACTTCTGACAGGTGGTTCCGTAATTGTGAGTGGAGATTGCAGTTACGTACACGATTTTGTTTTTCTGCTTGTGGCCCTTATGCAGTTACAGTGAGGACTTTGCTACTAGCAAGTCTGTACTTCGCAGGGCCAAACTCACTACTGACACGCCGAGTAGACTTGTGTGGACCGCAGTGGCATGCAGAAAGTCTGCTGAACGTGCTCTGCATCTTGAATGAGCACGGGGGGCCCACCTGTGGAATCTGTGCTACATAAACCAGTGTCTCGGAAGCGATGCTCCCATCGTGGAATGATATGAGGTGCAGACGTGCTCTCGACGACAATCTCGCCGCAGGGCTGTGACTGAACTGCATCCGCATCTACGTCGCTATTCAGCGCTTAAGTGCCTGCCAGAGGGTTCATGGAACACCCTTCACAAAAATTCTCCGTTATTCCACACTCGAATAGAGTGTGGGAAAAAAAAAACGCTCTATCTTTCCTTGCGAGCTCAGATTTATTTTATTATGATGGTCGTTGCTCCCTAAGTAGGTCGACGTCAACAAAATATTTTCTCTTCCGGAGGATTGATAAAGTCGGTGACTGAAATTGGGTGAGAAGATCCAACCGCAACGGAAAACACCTTTGTTTCGATGCTGTCGACCCCAAATCCTGCATCATTTCAGTGATACTCTCTCCAGTATTTCGCGATAATACAAAACGTGCTGCCGTTCTTTGAACTCTTTCGATGTACTCAGTTAATCATATCTGGTAACGATCCCAAACTGCGGAGCAGTATTCTCAAGGAGGACAGAGAAGCATAGTGTAGGCAGTCTCTTTAGTAGAATCGCTCTGAGCACTGTGGGACTTAACATCCATGGTCATCAGTCCCCTAGAACTTAGAACTACTTAAACCTAAGGACAGCACACAACATCCAGTCATCACGAGGCAGAGAAAATCCCTGACCCCGCCGGGAATCGAATCCGGGAACCCGGGCGCGGGAAGCGAGAACACTACCGCACGACCACGAGCTGCGGACTCTTTAGTAGATCGCCGGCCGGTGTGGCCGAGCGGTTCTAGGCGCTTCAGCCTGGAACCGCGCGACCGCTACGGTCGCAGGTTCGAATCCTGCCTCGGGCATGGTTGTGTGTGACGTCCTTAGGTTAGTTAGGTTTAAGTAGTTCTAAGTTCTAGTGGACTGATGACCTCAGCAATTAAGTCCCATAGTGCTCAGAGCCATTTGAACCATTTTTTTTTTTTAGTAGATCTGCTACATGTTCTAAGTGTCCTGCCAATAAAACACAGGCTTTGGTTAGCTTTTGCCAAATTTTCTACTCACTCCTTCCAATTTCAGTTGTTCGTAATATTGCGATGCTAGCCGTGGCAATTTTTTGTCGAACAACGGCCCACGTTCATCCTTTCTAACCGGAAACAAAACGGCAAATCATCGGGTGCAGAAAAAGTTCAACACCGCGCCATCAGCCGGTGAACTAATAGAAACTGTCTTATGGGACTCTGAAGGGGTTATTCTGTTTCGTGTCCTCCCTTATCGTTTCACGATCAACTCGAAACTGTATTCTGCTACGCTCAGGACACTGGAGAAACGACTTGACCGTGTTCGTCGCCACAAAAATGCGAACAAACTTCACCTTCTGCATGACGATGTACACTATGTGATCAAAAGTATCCGGGCACCCCCAGAAACATACGTTTTTCATGTGAGGTGCATTTTGCTGCCATATCAGTGACCTCAGTAGTCATCAGACATCGTGAGAGAGCAGAATGGGGCGCTCCGCGGAACTCACCGACTTCTAACGTCGTCAGGTGATAGGTTGTAACTTGTGTCATACGACTGTGTGCGAGATTTTCACTCTTCTAAACATCCCTAGGTCCACTGTTTCCGATGTGGTACTGATGTGGAAACGTGAAGGGACACGTACAGCACAAAAGCGTACAGGCCGACATCCTATGTTGACTGACAGAGACCGCCGACAGTTGAAGAGGATCGTTATGTGTAATAGGCAGACATCTATCCAGACTATCATCACACAGGAATTCCAAACTACATCAGGATCCACTGCAAGTTCTGTCACAGTTAGGCGGGAGGTGAGAAAACTTGGATTTCACGGTCGCGTGGCTGCTCTTAAGGCACACATCACACCCGTAAATGCTAAACAACGCCTCGCTCGTTGAAAGCAGAGTAAACATTGGACGATTGAAAAGTGGAAAAACGTTGTGTGGAGTGACGAATCACTGTACACAATGTGGCGATCCGATTTCAGGGTGTGGGTATGGCGAATGCCAGGTGAACGTCATCTGCCAGCGTGTGTAGTGCCAACAGTGAAATTCGGAGGCCGTGGCGTTACGGTGTGGTCGTGTTTTTCACGGAGGGGGCTTCCACCCCTTTTGAGTGGCACTATCACAACACAGGCCTACATTGAGGTTTTGGCTAAAATGGTTCAAATGGCTCTGAGCACTATGGGACTTAACATCTGTGGTCATCAGTCCCCTAGAACTTACAAGGGAACCTCCCCATCGCACCCCCCTCAGATTTAGTTATAATTTGGCACAGTGGATAGGCCTTGAAAAACTGAACACAGATCAGTTGAGAAAACAGGAAGAAGTTGTGTGGAACTGTGAAAAAATAAGCAAAATATACAAACTGAGTAGTTCATGGGAACATATGCAACATCAAGGACAATAGTATCGCAGGAGCGCCATGGTCTCGTGGTAACGTGAGCAGCTGCGGAACGAAAGGTCCTTGGTTCAAATCTTCCATTGAGTGAAAATTTTATTTTCGGTTTATGTGACAAAACTCTTATATTTACATCACTTTTTTTGGAGTGATTATCACATCCACAAGAAAACCTAAATCGGGCAAGGTAGAAGAATCGCCAAGTGTACAAGTTAGGTGGGTCGACAACATATTCCTGTCATGTGGTGCACATGCCGTCACCAGTGTCGTATAGAATATATCAGATGTGTTTTCCTGTGGAGGAATCGGTTGACCTATGACCTTGCGATCAAATGTTTTCGGTTCCCATTGGAGAGGCACGTCCTTTCGTCTACTAATCGCACGGTTTTGCGGTGCGGTCGCAAAACACAGACACTAAACTTATTACAGTGAACAGGGACGTCAACGAGCGAACGGACAGATAATAACTATGCAAAAATAAAGTAAAATCTTCACTCCAGGGAAGACTTGAACCAAGGACCTCTCGTTCTGCAGCTGCTCACGCTACCACTTTCTTTTTTTTTTTTTTTGCTCTACCATTTTTTTTTTTATTAGTCATAACATTCTACAGTAGTACATATTTTTCAACTGACATTTAAAAGTAATAAAACAAAGGTTCCTTGGCATTTTAGAAAAAAAATCCAAGTCTAAACCAGATAGTGATGTTCGTCACTTGATCTTATTTGTTTTTCAAAGATCAAATTGTCTCTCGTTTCTTCATGTTCTGAATCGCATAATCGAAAATGGAGTTCACATGACTGTTCTTCTTCTGCCCGCATCTCGTGGTAGTGCGGTAGCGTTCTCGCTTCCCACGCCCGGTTTCCCGGGCTCGATTCCCGGCGGGGTCAGGGATTTTCTCTGCCTCGTGATGGCTGGGTGTTGTGTGAAGTCCTTAGGTTAGTTAGGTTTAAGTAGTTCTAAGTTCTAGGGGACTGATGACCATAGATGTTAAGTCCCATAGTGCTCAGAGCCATTTGAACCATTTTTTTTTTTGTTCTTCTTCTGAGGAAGTTGGCGTATCATAATAATTATTCATGCGTAGTAGCTTGTGATGCTGGTCGGAAATGTACGTCCAAAAATCTTCTTCGCTCCTTTCTTTACTGGACAACCACGGGACCACGGCGCTCCTGAGCTCACATTGTGCATGATGTTGCGTATCTTCGCATGAACTACTCAGTTTGTATATTTTGCTTATTTTTTCACAGTTCCACACAACTTCTTCCTGTTTTCTCAATTGATCTGTGTTCAGTTTATCAAGGCCTATCCACTGTGCCAACTTATAACTAAATCTGAGGGGGGTGCGATGGGGAGGTTCCCTTGTTAGAACTACTCAAACCTAACTAACCTAAGGACATCACACACATCCATGCCCGAGGCAGCATTCGAACCTGCGTCCGTAGCGGTCACGAGGTTCCAGACTGAAGCGCCTAGAACCGGCCGGCCATTGAGGTTTTAAGCACCTTCTTGCTTCCCACTGTTGGAAACCGGGGATGGTGACTGCATCTTTCAACACGATCGAGCACCTGTTCATAATGCACGGGCTGTGGCGGAGTGGTTACGCGACAATACCATTCCTGTAATGGACTGGCCTGCACAGAGTCCTGACCTGAATCCTACAGAACACCTTTGGGATGTTTTGGAACGCCGACTTCGTGCCAGGTCTGACCGACCGACATCGATACCTCTCCTCAGTGCAGCACTCCGCGAAGAATGGGCTGCCATTCCCCAAGAAACCTTCCAGCAACTTATGCCTGCGAGAGTGGAAGCTGCCATCAAGACTGTGGGTGGGCCAACACCATATTGAATTCCAGCATTACCGATCGAGGGCGCCACGAACTTGTAAGTCTTTTCAGCCAGGTGTCCGGATACTTGTGACAACGAACCGCCCTGTTGCCCAGATGTTGCACTTTCCGACTTCCATTTGTTTCGCCCAACAAAGCATGCACTTTACGGCAAGAGGTACATGGATGATGCGGAGGTTACTTATACAGAAAAGAGGTTGCCAACGCCGCCGACCAGTAGAGTGATACTGTGGTGTCACCGCCAGACACCACACTTGCTAGGTGGTAGCTTTAAATCGGCCGCGGTCCATTAGTACATGTCGGACCCGCGTGTCGCCACTGTCCATGAACGCAGAACGAGCGCCACCACAAGGCAGGTCTCGAGAGACGGACTAGCACTCGCCCCAGTTGTACAGCCGACTTTGCTAGCGACTACACGGACGGAGACTCTCTCATTTGCCGAGAATATACACTCCTGGAAATGGAAAAAAGAACACATTGACACCGGTGTGTCAGACCCACCATACTTGCTCCGGACACTGCGAGAGGGCTGTACAAGCAATGATCACACGCACGGCACAGCGGACACACCAGGAACCGCGGTGTTGGCCGTCGAATGGCGCTAGCTGCGCAGCATTTGTGCACCGCCGCCGTCAGTGTCAGCCAGTTTGCCGTGGCATACGGAGCTCCATCGCAGTCTTTAACACTGGTAGCATGCTGCGACAGCGTGGACGTGAACCGTATGTGCAGTTGACGGACTTTGAGCGAGGGCGTATAGTGGGCATGCGGGAGGCCGGGTGGACGTACCGCCGAATTGCTCAACACGTGGGGCGTGAGGTCTCCACAGCACATCGATGTTGTCGCCAGTGGTCGGCGGAAGGTGCACGTGCCCGTCGACCTGGGACCGCACCGCAGCGACGCACGGATGCACGCCAAGACCGTAGGATCCTACGCAGTGCCGTAGGGGACCGCACCGCCACTTCCCAGCAAATTAGGGACACTGTTGCTCCTGGGGTATCGGCGAGGACCATTCGCAACCGTCTCCATGAAGCTGGGCTACGGTCCCGCACACCGTTAGGCCGTCTTCCGCTCACGCCCCAACATCGTGCAGCCCGCCTCCAGTGGTGTCGCGACAGGCGTGAATGGAGGGACGAATGGAGACGTGTCGTCTTCAGCGATGAGAGTCGCTTCTGCCTTGGTGCCAATGATGGTCGTATGCGTGTTTGGCGCCGTGCAGGTGAGCGCCACAATCAGGACTGCATACGACCGAGGCACACAGGGCCAACACCCGGCATCATGGTGTGGGGAGCGATCGCCTACACTGGCCGTACACCACTGGTGATCGTCGAGGGGACACTGAATAGTGCACGGTACATCCAAACCGTCATCGAACCCATCGTTCTACCATTCCTAGACCGGCAAGGGAACTTGCTGTTCCAACAGGACAATGCACGTCCGCATGTATCCCGTGCCACCTAACGTGCTCTAGAAGGTGTAAGTCAACTACCCTGGCCAGCAAGATCTCCGGATCTGTCCCCCATTGAGCATGTTTGGGACTGGATGAAGCGTCGTCTCACGCGGTCTGCACGTCCAGCACGAACGCTGGTCCAACTGAGGCGCCAGGTGGAAATGGCATGGCAAGCCGTTCCACAGGACTACATCCAGCATCTCTACGATCGTCTCCATGGGAGAATAGCAGCCTGCATTGCTGCGAAAGGTGGATATACACTGTACTAGTGCCGACATTGTGCATGCTCTGTTGCCTGTGTCTATGTGCCTGTGGTTCTGTCAGTGTGATCATGTGATGTATCTGACCCCAGGAATGTGTCAATAAAGTTTCCCCTTCCTGGGACAATGAATTCACGGTGTTCTTATTTAAATTTCCAGGAGTGTAGCTAGCATAGCCTTCAGCTAAGTCAATGGCTACGACCTAGCAAGGCGCCATAGCAATTGATAGTTATCGTATGAAGCATGTCTCATCAAGAACGATGCACAACAATGATGGATTAAAGTTAAGTATTCCAGAAGTTACGTACTTTTCTTTATAGCATTCATTACGTATCCTGTTTCAGACCTAACGCCCGCTTGCGTGAGTTAGCGCGTGCATCTTGGCCGCCTCTTTCAATTAGCGTGCGTGGTGTTGGCAAGTCTGCCGACACTACAGATACCATGCAGGAATACAGGCCGTCCCTGTAAGGTGGCGGAAGTCCGTCGCACTGAATGGTGATTACTTTGAAAAGCAACCAAAATTGTGGGAAATAATACGGTGTACTGGGATCCTGCATAAAACCAACCTGGTTTCGGAAAAAAAAGTGTTGCATTGTCCTCGTAGTTCTCAGCGGATATAAAAATTTGTCCCAACTTCCTATTTTCACTCGCGTATAGGATATAGGATTGAAGAACAGCACGAATCTTTTTGGTAGCGGTACTCCGTGTGTCATAATCAGATACCGCCACGAGATTTACATATCTACATCTACATCCATACTCCGCAAGCCACCTGACGGTGTGTGGCGGAGGGTACCTTGAGTACCACTATCGGTTCTCCCTTCCATTCCAGTCTCGTATTGTTCGTGGAAAGAAGGATTGTCGATATGCTTCTGTGTGGCCTCTAATCTCTCTGATTTTATCCTCACCGTCTCTTCTACGTAGGAGGGAGGAATATACTGCTTGACTCTTCGGTGAAGGTATGTTCTCGAAACTTCAACAAAAGCCCGTACCGAGCTACTGAGCGTCTCTCCTGCAGAGTCTTCCACTGGAGTTTATCTATCATCTCCGTAACGCTTTCGCGATTACTAAATGATCCTGTAACGAAGCGTGCTGCTCTCCGTTGGATCTTCTCTCTCTCTTCTATCAACCCTATCTGGTACGGATCCCACACTGCTGAGCAGTATTCAAGCAGTGGGCGAACAAGCGTACTGTAACCTACTTCCTTTGTTTTCAGATTGCATTTCCTTAGGATTCTTCCAATGAATCTCAGTCTGGCATCTGCTTTACCGACGATCAACATTATATGATCATTTCATTTTAAATCACTCCTAATGCGTACTCTCAGATAATTTATGGTATTAACTGCTTCCAGTTGCTGACCTGCTATTTTGTAGCTAAATGATAAAGGATCTATCTTTCTGTGTATTCGCAGCACATTACACTTGTCTACATTGAGATTCAATTGCCATTCCCTGCACCATGCGTCAATTAGCTGCAGATCCTCCTGCATTTCAGTACAATTTTCCATTGTTACAACCTCTCGATACACCACAGCATCATCCGCAAAAAGCCTCAGTGAACTTCCGATGTCATCCACAAGGTCATTTATGTATATTGTGAATAGCAACGGTCCTACGACACTCCCCTGCGGCACACCTGAAATCACTCTTACTTCGGAAGACTTCTTTCCATTGAGAATGACATGCTCTGGTTACCGCCGACTGAATCAGAATCAAATCACCCTAATTCGACATTGCATGCATTCGTACCTTTAATTTTGTACTGCCTTAATTACAGTTGTAGAGGCAATCCCGCGGAATTTTCGTGTACACAGCTATTCAAGTGCTTACCATATATTAATCGTGTAATGAGATTCGCTCACGACTTGTTCTCCCTGTGATGCCAAAATACGTCCGATATATCACATCAGTTCGATGTAATTAGGCGAAACATCTATCACGACATGTATCGTTTGCGAATATCTGTACTTTTTATCGTACCATGTCTATAAGACTTACAGAAAACCAGACTGCAGTTATAAGTGCCGAAGAACACTAAAGGGAAGCAGTGGTTGAGGAGTGAAATAAGGTTGTAACGTCCCCTCTATGTTATTTAGGCCGGTATTACACTATCAAATTTCTTTGTCAAAGATTTGATCAAAGATGTGATCCAATATTCCGTCCAATATATTTGACAAAGATCTTTGACGTAGCGCTACAAGGGGTATTACACTGTCATCAAATTTTTCGTCAAAGTTCAAGATGGCTGACAACAACTTGTTATTAACCGCAGCAGTTGTACGTACTGCAATTGCATTGTGTGCACATGCGGAAAAGAAGTGGGGGGGAAAAATGCAACCATACATACGAGGTTGACAGTCTTAAAAGTCCTGGGATTACAACTTGATAATAAATTCAGTTGGGAGGAGCACACCACAGAACTGCAGTAAGGCCTTAACAAATCTGTATTTGCAATTCGAGTGTTAGCAGACATAGGCAACATAAAAATGAAAAAGCTTGCATACTTTGCCTACTTTCATTCCATAATGTCATATGGGATAATATTTTGGGGTAAATCTTGAAGTCAAACAAAAGTTTTCAGAGTCCAAAAGCGTGTAATAAGTACTATTTGTGGAGTAAATTCACTGACGTCCTGCAGAAACCTCTTCAAAGAACTGGGTATACTAACTACTGCCTCTCAGTATATTTACTTCTTAATGAAATTTGTCGTAAATAATATATCTCTTTTTCCAACAAACAACTCAGTTCATACATACAATACCAGGAACAAAAATGATCTGCCCAAGAACTTAAAAGCACTTACTTTAGTTCGAAAAGGGGTCCACTACTCAGGAACACTCATCTTAAATTATTTGCCAGGAAGCATAAAAAAATTAGTTAGAAATAAAGATCAGTTTAAAAGGAGTCTGAAAGACTTACTACTGGCCAACTCCTTCTACTCCATTGGCGAAATTTTTAATAGAAACAAATGATGTATTGTATTTATTCATACTATTAGTATTGTTATTTCAGCTTAAAAAAAATCGACATTTTCCACATCCACGAGGATCTCCTCAGCACGGATCTATGGAACGAAAAACTAATCTAATCTGGGTGAAGCCGTGGGTTTTACGACGACACGATAAAAGCATTCAACAAAACTTGTTACGTGAGCTTACAGTGGAAGACGTCAAGTCGTACATCAATTACTTAAGAATGGATGCGCATACATTTCTGTATGTGCTCAGTGAAGTGTATCCTCATATCACAAAGCACAATATTCACTTAAGAACTGCTACATCTTCAAAATACAGGCTCACTATAACACTCCGATTCCTTGCTACAGCAGAGGGTAATGTTAGGTTAGGTCAGGTTAAGTCTCCAATGTTCTTAATCTATCTTTGTATTCAGGGTGCCTCACGTTGTAAAGCGCCTCATCAGCTTCAGACATCTCTATTAATTTTGTAGCTGTCGGCACACACCAATTGTATTTACCAGCAATGGTTATAAAAACACTACAGACGACAGAACGCTGCAGCGATGCTAGCGCTCCATGTGGTAACATGTCACACTGCAGTGAACAGAAGACAAGCGGTTTCTTTGATCAAATATACAGCGAGGCCCTAGATTTGATCAAATATTAGACGACATTTGACTAAGTCCCTATTACACTATCAAATATCTTTGACAAAGATATTGGACAAAGATATTGGACAAAGAAATTTGATAGTGTAATACCGGCCTTAGTTTCTACATACAGCACCCAGTAAAGGAAACCAACGAGAAACCTGGGAAAGATTAGGGAGACGAAACAAAAACTTTGTGTTTGCTGATGACTCTGTGATTCTGTCAGAGACAGCAATGGATTTTGAAGAGCAATGTAACGGAACCGATAGTGTCTTGAGAAGAGATTATAAGATGAACATCAACAAAAGTAAAACATCTGTAACGGAATGCAGTCGAATTAAATTAAAAAATGGCGAAATAATGTGATTAGACAGCGAGACTCTAAAAGTAGTAGCTGGCCGCTGTGGCCGAGCGGTTCTAGGCACTTCAGTCTGCAACCGAGCTGCTGCTACGGTCGCAGGTTCGAATCCTGCCTCGTGCATGGAAGTGTGTGATGTCCTTATGTTAGTTAGGTCGAATTAAATTAAAAAATGGCGAAATAATGTGATTAGACAGCGAGACTCTAAAAGTAGTAGCTGGCCGCTGTGGCCGAGCGGTTCTAGGAGCTTCAGTCTGCAACCGAGCTGCTGCTACGGTCGCAGGTTCGAATCCTGCCTCGTGCATGGATGTGTGTGATGTCCTTATGTTAGTTAGGTCGAATTAAATTAAAAAATGGCGAAATAATGTGATTAGACAGCGAGACTCTAAAAGTAGTAGCTGGCGCTGTGGCCGAGCGGTTCTAGGCGCTTCAGTCTGCAACCGAGCTGCTGCTACGGTCGCAGGTTCGAATCCTGCCTCGTGCATGGATGTGTGTGATGTCCTTATGTTAGTTAGGTCGAATTAAATTAATAAATGGCGAAATAATGTGATTAGACAGCGAGACTCTAAAAGTAGTAGCTGGCCGCTGTGGCCGAGCGGTTCTAGGCACTTCAGTCTGCAACCGAGCTGCTGCTACGGTCGCAGGTTCGAATCCTGCCTCGTGCATGGAAGTGTGTGATGTCCTTATGTTAGTTAGGTCGAATTAAATTAAAAAATGGCGAAATAATGTGATTAGACAGCGAGACTCTAAAAGTAGTAGCTGGCCGCTGTGGCCGAGCGGTTCTAGGAGCTTCAGTCTGCAACCGAGCTGCTGCTACGGTCGCAGGTTCGAATCCTGCCTCGTGCATGGATGTGTGTGATGTCCTTATGTTAGTTAGGTCGAATTAAATTAAAAAATGGCGAAATAATGTGATTAGACAGCGAGACTCTAAAAGTAGTAGCTGGCGCTGTGGCCGAGCGGTTCTAGGCGCTTCAGTCTGCAACCGAGCTGCTGCTACGGTCGCAGGTTCGAATCCTGCCTCGTGCATGGATGTGTGTGATGTCCTTATGTTAGTTAGGTCGAATTAAATTAATAAATGGCGAAATAATGTGATTAGACAGCGAGACTCTAAAAGTAGTAGCTGGCCGCTGTGGCCGAGCGGTTCTAGGCACTTCAGTCTGCAACCGAGCTGCTGCTACGGTCGCAGGTTCGAATCCTGCCTCGTGCATGGAAGTGTGTGATGTCCTTATGTTAGTTAGGTCGAATTAAATTAAAAAATGGCGAAATAATGTGATTAGACAGCGAGACTCTAAAAGTAGTAGCTGGCCGCTGTGGCCGAGCGGTTCTAGGAGCTTCAGTCTGCAACCGAGCTGCTGCTACGGTCGCAGGTTCGAATCCTGCCTCGTGCATGGATGTGTGTGATGTCCTTATGTTAGTTAGGTCGAATTAAATTAAAAAATGGCGAAATAATGTGATTAGACAGCGAGACTCTAAAAGTAGTAGCTGGCGCTGTGGCCGAGCGGTTCTAGGCGCTTCAGTCTGCAACCGAGCTGCTGCTACGGTCGCAGGTTCGAATCCTGCCTCGTGCATGGATGTGTGTGATGTCCTTATGTTAGTTAGGTCGAATTAAATTAATAAATGGCGAAATAATGTGATTAGACAGCGAGACTCTAAAAGTAGTAGCTGGCCGCTGTGGCCGAGCGGTTCTAGGCACTTCAGTCTGCAACCGAGCTGCTGCTACGGTCGCAGGTTCGAATCCTGCCTCGTGCATGGAAGTGTGTGATGTCCTTATGTTAGTTAGGTCGAATTAAATTAAAAAATGGCGAAATAATGTGATTAGACAGCGAGACTCTAAAAGTAGTAGCTGGCCGCTGTGGCCGAGCGGTTCTAGGAGCTTCAGTCTGCAACCGAGCTGCTGCTACGGTCGCAGGTTCGAATCCTGCCTCGTGCATGGATGTGTGTGATGTCCTTATGTTAGTTAGGTCGAATTAAATTAAAAAATGGCGAAATAATGTGATTAGACAGCGAGACTCTAAAAGTAGTAGCTGGCGCTGTGGCCGAGCGGTTCTAGGCGCTTCAGTCTGCAACCGAGCTGCTGCTACGGTCGCAGGTTCGAATCCTGCCTCGTGCATGGATGTGTGTGATGTCCTTATGTTAGTTAGGTCGAATTAAATTAATAAATGGCGAAATAATGTGATTAGACAGCGAGACTCTAAAAGTAGTAGCTGGGGCTGTGGCCGAGCGGTTCTAGGAGCTTCAGTCTGCAACCGAGCTGCTGCTACGGTCGCAGGTTCGAATCCTGCCTCGTGCATGGATGTGTGCGATGTCCTTATGTTAGTTAGGTCGAATTAAATTAAAAAATGGCGAAATAATGTGATTAGACAGCGAGACTCTAAAAGTAGTAGCTGGCGCTGTGGCCGAGCGGTTCTAGGCGCTTCAGTCTGCAACCGAGCTGCTGCTACGGTCGCAGGTTCGAATCCTGCCTCGTGCATGGATGTGTGTGATGTCCTTATGTTAGTTAGGTCGAATTAAATTAAAAAATGGCGAAATAATGTGATTAGACAGCGAGACTCTAAAAGTAGTAGCTGGCCGCTGTGGCCGAGCGGTTCTAGGCGCTTCAGTCTGCAACCGAGCTGCTGCTACGGTCGCAGGTTCGAATCCTGCCTCGTGCATGGATGTGTGCGATGTCCTTATGTTAGTTAGGTCGAATTAAATTAAAAAATGGCGAAATAATGTGATTAGACAGCGAGACTCTAAAAGTAGTAGCTGGCGCTGTGGCCGAGCGGTTCTAGGCGCTTCAGTCTGCAACCGAGCTGCTGCTACGGTCGCAGGTTCGAATCCTGCCTCGTGCATGGATGTGTGTGATGTCCTTATGTTAGTTAGGTCGAATTAAATTAAAAAATGGCGAAATAATGTGATTAGACAGCGAGACTCTAAAAGTAGTAGCTGGCAGCTGTGGCCGAGCGGTTCTAGGCGCTTCAGTCTGCAACCGAGCTGCTGCTACGGTCGCAGGTTCGAATCCTGCCTCGTGCATGGATGTGTGCGATGTCCTTATGTTAGTTAGGTCGAATTAAATTAAAAAATGGCGAAATAATGTGATTAGACAGCGAGACTCTAAAAGTAGTAGCTGGCGCTGTGGCCGAGCGGTTCTAGGCGCTTCAGTCTGCAACCGAGCTGCTGCTACGGTCGCAGGTTCGAATCCTGCCTCGTGCATGGATGTGTGTGATGTCCTTATGTTAGTTAGGTCGAATTAAATTAAAAAATGGCGAAATAATGTGATTAGACAGCGAGACTCTAAAAGTAGTAGCTGGCCGCTGTGGCCGAGCGGTTCTAGGCGCTTCAGTCTGCAACCGAGCTGCTGCTACGGTCGCAGGTTCGAATCCTGCCTCGTGCATGGATGTGTGCGATGTCCTTATGTTAGTTAGGTTTAAGTAGTTCTAAGTCTAGGGCACTGATGAGCTCAGATGTTAAGTCCCATAGTCCTTAGAGCCCTCTGAATCACCTAAAAGTAGTAGAAGAGTTTTGCTATTTGGGCAACAAAACCACTGATGATTCCGGAAGCGCAGAGTATACAAAATTCAAAATGAAAATCTTACTGGTTTTCACGGAATGGTCTCACCCTCAATTTTAAAAACACATTTCTGCACATCTAGGGGTGCTACACTTACGGTAATTGTAACTTGTGGTAAGTAAATACTAAAGAGGGTGGAAACTTCAAAATTTTTAGGAGTCCATACCGATGAGAATTTAAACTGGAAAGAGCACATTTTGGAACTCCTGTAACTATTTAGTTCAGCCACATTTGGTCGTAGCAGCACTCAAAATGTTGGGGATGGAGAATTCAGTACATTTACAAAATGGTTCAAATGGCTCTGAGCACTATGGGACTTAACTTCTGAGGTCATCCGTCCCCTAGAACTTAGAACGACTTAAACCTAACTAACCTAAGGACATCACACACATCCATGCCAGAGGCAAGATTCGAACCTGCGACCGTAGCTGTCGCGCGGTTCCAGACTGTAGCGCCTAGAACCGCTCGGTGACCACGGCCGGCAGTACGTTTACATTTTTGCGTGTTTTCATCGAATAATGTCATATGGGATAATGTTCAGACGTAACTCATCCTTAAGAGAGGAAGACTTCATTGCACAACAACGGGCTGTAAGAATAATATGTGGTGCTCGCCCACAATCATCTTGTGCAAAGTGTTTAGGGAATTGGGCAATCTGATTACTGCTTCACAGTATATTTTTTTCCCTCATGAACTTTGGTGTAAATAATCCACTGCAGTTCAAAAGGAACGATGATGTACGTAATTACAATACCAGAAAAGGAATGCAACATATTGGAAATCAAGTTTTTGTTCACTTGCCGAGTTATAAAAGATATCTCACAGAGAGCAAAGTAAAATTGGGAAACAAACTGGAAAACTTTCTCCTTGACAATTCCTTATTTCCCATAGAATAAATTCTATTATTACAATGTGTAAAAAGTGATGGGTGTAAATTGCTAACTTACACCTGTATATAGGGTCATTGAGGAAGATACGCAAATACGAGGGCGGTTCAGAAAGTAACCTCCGATTGGTCACAGTGCGGGTTGTGGGGGGAGTAGCGACGCCATCTCTGCGTTCACGCACTCAACAGGTCAGTCGGCATCAAGCCGTGGTCGAGTGAACGTCGTACCTGCGCTAGTTTAGTTTTTGTGGCAGTTTGAAATGTGTGCTGCAATAGAAAACCCCGCCAAATGTGAAGTGCGTGCTGTCATAAGGTTTTTTACAGCCAAAGGATATTCTGCAGCAGCTATTCATCGTGAGCTTTGTGCTGTGTATGGACCGAGAGTTATGAGTGAAGGAGTTGTCCGTGAATCGGTACGTTTATTTAAAAGTGGACGAGAAAACGTTCATGATGAAGAGAGGAGTGGTAGACCATCATTGGTGACTGACGAACTCGTTTAGACAGTTGATGCAAAAGTTCGTGAAAATCGACGTTTCTCAATGTCGGAGTTGTCTACTGGTTTTCCACAGATTTCTAAGACACTCTTGTACGAGATAGTGACAGCAAGATTGGGTTACCGTAAGTTCTGTGCACGATGGGTGCCCAAAATTCTTACCGACCACCACAAAACTCAAAGAATGGCCTCTGCATTAGACTTTCTGTCACGTTATGAGGACGAAGGAGAACCATTGTTAAACAGAATCGTGACCGGTGACGAAACCTGGATTAAGTACGTGAACCCTGAGACAAAAGATGTGGGCACATTCAAATTCGCCTACCAAACCAAGAAAAGCCTCGCAAGATTTTTCTGCCAGAAAACTGATGGCAACGGTGTTTTGGGATGCCAAAGGGGTGTTGTTGGTTGAATTCATGGAACGTGGTACGACCATTAATCAAGACGTGTACTGTGAAACGATAAAAAAGTTACGACGGGCTATACAGAACAAACGCCATGGTATGCTGACTTCCGGTATCGTTTTTTTGCACGATAACGCCCGTCCTCACTCTGCTCGCAGAACAACGGCCCTTCTTGAGTCCTTCAAGTGGGACGTTATCAACCATCCACCTTACAGCCCAGACCTGGCGCCAAGTGATTGTCACCTCTTCATGCATTTGAAGAAATGGCTCGGGTCACAGCGGTTTGATGACGACGAAGAGCTCAAAGATGCGGTCACAGGCTGGCTCCAGGCACAAGCGGGTGATTTTTATGCAGAAGGAATTTCAAAGCTTGTGAAGAGATACGATAAGTGCCTCAATCGCTATGGAGACTATGTAGAAAAATAGTGCAAAGATGTAGTTGTAAGATGTATATATTAAAATATTTTTATTTAACTTGGTGAATTTTTTTAAATCAACTGGAGGTTACTTTCTGAACGGCCCTCGTACTTTAATGCTATTCTACAAGTAAAACTAAAGAAAAAACGTATAAACATAAGTCCGCGAATGTTTATTTACGGAGTTACAGCTAATGAAAGATTTTTGCCTGAAATTTAGCGCCTTCGCCAATATGAAGCCACCGCGAAACTGTACGAGGTTAAAGCACGATTTCCATTCTATACCACCTCTAACGCTCACAGAGTAGTGGGAGAGGCTCGAACCAGGAGAGAGAGGTACAGTAGACGTCAAATGCCCTCTCCCAATGCGACGTAACCACCCCTGCCATGAGTACCCTGTTGCAAATCTACCTAATAAATATGTTTTCGAAACTTCCTGGCAGATTAAAACTGCGTGCCCGACCGAGACTCGGACTCGGGACCTTTGCCTTTCGCGGGCAAGTGCTCTACCAACTGTGCTACCGAAGCACGACTCACGCCCGGTCCTCACAGCTTTACTTCTGCCAGTACCTCGTCTCCTACCTTCCAAACTTTACAGAAGCTCTCCTGCGAACCTTGCAGAACAAGCATTCATTCTGGAAACATCCCCCAGGCTGTGGCTAAGCCATGTCTCCGCAATATCCTTTCTTTCAGGAGTGCTAGTTCTGCAAGGTTCGCAGGAGAGCTTCTGTAAAGTTTGGAAGGTAGGAGATGAGATACTGGCAGAAGTAAAGCTGTCAGGACCGGGCGTGAGTCGTGCTTCGGTAGCTCAGATGGTAGAACACTTGCCCGCGAAAGGCAAAGGTCCCGAGTTCGAGTCTCGGTCGGGCACATAGTTTTAATCTGCCAGGAAGTTTCATATCAGCGCACACTCCGCTGCAGAGTGAAATCTCATTCTGGAAATATGTTTTCGGTTTGCTACTGAAAACATTATGTACACAGCCCTCTTACAAGTCCTGGAAGTTTGTAATAGCAATTTTCGAACACACTGAATGCATGTTGATGGCTGTGTGACACTGGACTCTAATGCAGATTTCCTAAGAGAGAGACTGATTACCGTGCACCGTGGTCTGAAATCACAAGTTTTGCATTATAACAAATATTGTATCGAGGCCTGGGTCATCAATGAGCTTGTTACAAGACACACTCTTAGAAGATGATGTTATACAGGGTGATTCAAAAAGAATACCACAACTTTAGCAATTTAAAACTCTGCAACGACAAAAGGCAGAGCTAAGCACTATCTGTCGGCGAATTAAGGGAGCTATAAAGTTTCATTTAGTTGTACATTTGTTCGCTTGAGGCGCTGTTGACTAGGCGTCAGCGTCAGTTGATGCTAAGATGGCGACCGCTCAACAGAAAGCTTTTTGTGTTATTGAGTACGGCAGAAGTGAATCGACGACAGTTCTTCAGCGTTCATTTCGAACAAAGTATGGTGTTAAACCTCCTGATAGGTGGTGTATTAAACGTTGGTATAAACAGTTTACAGAGAATGTGTGTTTGTGGAAAGGGAAATGTTCTGGACGGCCGAGAACGAGTGATGAAAATGTAGCACGCATCCAGCAAGCATTTGTTCGCAGCCCAGGAAAATCGACTCACAGAACTAGCAGAGAGCTGCAAATTCCACAATCAACTGTATGGAGAGTCCTACGAAAAAGGTTAGTTATGAAACCTTATCGTCTGAAATTGGTACAAGCACTGTCTGCAGCTGATAGGATTAAAAGAATCGATTTCTGTGATTTTATCGTTGCTCAAATGGAAACAGATGAATCTTTCGTTTCAAAGATTGTGTTTAGTGATGAAGCAACTTTCCACACTAACGGGAAAGTCAACCGTCACAATGTCTGTATATGGGGCACTGAGAATCCGCGGGAAACAACTCAGTATGAACGTGACTCGCCTAAGGTGAACGTTTTCTGTGCCATTTCAGCCAATAAAGTTTTTGGTCCCTTTTTCTTCGAAGGTGCTACTGTAACTGGACTACAGTATCTGGAGATGTTAGAGAATTGGCTGTTCCCTCAGCTCGAACAAGAAGCACAACAATTCATATTTCAGCAGGATGGAGCGCCACCACATTGGCACTTATCTGTCCGTAACTACCTGAACGTCAACTACCCGAGCCGATGGATCGGCCGCCAGGCAGCCCGTGACAGAGCACTTCATCACTGGCCTCCAAGAAGCCCTGATCTTACCCCCTGCGAATTTTTCTTATGGGGGTATGTTAAGGATATGGTGTTTCGGCCACCTCTCCCAGCCACCATTGATGATTTGAAACGAGAAATAACAGCAGCTATGCAAACTGTTACGCCTGATATGCTACAGAGAGTGTGGAACGAGTTGGAGTATCGGGTTGATATTGCTCAAGTGTCTGGAGGGGGCCATATTGAACATCTCTGAACTTGTTTTTGAGTGAAAAAAAAACCTTTTTAAATACTCTTTGTAATGATGTATAGCAGAAGGTTATATTATGTTTCTTTCTTTAAATACACATTTTTAAAGTTGTGGTATTCTTTTTGAATCACCCTGTAGTATGCAGTGTATGTAGACACAGAGCCTTCACCATGAGTGATCTGAAGATAGTTGTTTACCTATCAAAATTAGTAGTCAATCGTAATATAATGTATTTCTGTGATCGAGAAAATTAAAAGATTTTAGAAATTTTTTTTAGCACTTTTAGAAAGACGAAATGTAGTTGTTGGTAGTCTCGTATCAAAGCAGATACACAAGTACCCAGGACTACAGAAGCAGTAGTGCGCTAGTTACAGGAAAACAAATCCTAGCAACTTGGAGTTCAATGCTCTGTTGTCTTTGTGGTCAGCATATGTTGCACAAGAAAAATGGCTCTGAGCACTATGGGACGTAACTTCTAAGGTCATCAGTCCCCGTGAACTTAGAACTACTTAAACCTAACTAACCTAAGGACATTACACACATCCATGCCCGAGACAGGATTCGAACCTGCGACTGTAGTGGTCGCGCGGTTCCAGACTGTAGTGCCTATAACCGCTCGGCCACTCCGGCTGGCTCTTGCATAAGAGAAAATTTAATTACGAAATACGAGATCTGTAGATAGTGTGGTTATCAGTAAAATGCACTTGATGTTGACGCCCCAGCAGAGCTAGGAAGAAATCTCAAGCTTTCGTATATTTGGCCCTTCATCGTTTCCTGATGATGAGCATTATGCAAATTTTCGAAAGCTCATTCAGAGTGGATCTAACACAGAGGCACTGTTACTTAAGGAAGGTAATCTGCAATATGTGTGTGTATTAAATAAATGTCTTTTTCGTTGTTCACAGAGAGGCACTGCAGGCGTCGTGCAACCGACGCGGCGTCGACGTCAGCGCAGTGAGCGTCTCAGTGGACGACGCCCGGACGCCACTGACTGCCGACACAGCCACCCTTGCTGGACGTCACATCAGGGTCAGAGGTCAGTGACTCTCTCTCTTTCTCTCTCTCTCTCTCTCTCTCTGTGTGTGTGTGTGTGTGTGTGTGTGTGTGGCTGCTGCTAGCTCTACATAGCATGGGAGAGGCTCTGTGAACGACCTGCATAAGTAGAAATTTTTTTTATATTAGAACAAATAAGCCCTCGGTCACAAATATTAAGTCAAAATTGACCAGGTTTCGACGCGGCTATGAGCGTCGTCTTCAGAATTAAACTAACTGTTCTAAAACATATTAGGTATATAATTCATTAATAAAGTTAAAGTATGTACTGACTGGAAAGAGATGCAATACTTACAAGTCACATTCTATACCAATCTAAGCCGGAAAGGCGACGTCATGAATAGTTGTAAATAAGATGGCGAGCCGCTAAGGGCTGCTCGCACTTGAATGAACAAGGGTTGCAACGAGACCGAGGTGCCCACGTTAGAAAGTGTGGGCAAGTAAACATGGTGTTGCTTCGAGCGCCATCTAGTAGCGCAGAAACATTTAGGCTACTGTACATTCAAAATTAGACACATGAAATTGTGATGAAGCTGATTCAGGCATAACGTAAGCACTAATAATAATAGGATGAAGTTACATATTTATCTGCATTAAACAGAGATACATTTTGTAACGTAAAAAATCGTCAGTTATTACATACAAGAAAACAGCAAAGATGTAACAGGATAACAACATTTCGGGAAACTGCATGAGGAAATCTGAATCAAAGATGAAGCAATGGCTTTATGCAGTCGAAAAAGTTTTTATTTCGCAGCTGCAGCTGTTCGTTGAGAATGAGGCCATCATGACAAGAGATATGTTTGAAAATCTCCAATTCCTCTGAAACATCTAACCTGCGCCCCTTCTTTTCGGTATGCAGAATATTGCTGTCGCCAATGGCTTTAGATACGTGTCCAGTAATGAAGAGATGATCGGCAAATGATGAATTTAGGGGAACGGTGCCGTTCTTTCTCAAAAGATGTTCTTTATATCTGACGGTGAAAGCACGTCCTGTTTGCCCTATATAACAGGAGGAGCAGGTATCGCAGACGATCTTATAAACGCCAGAACTTTCTGTAGGGGAGCGAATGGATTTCAGATTATGAATGAAGTTTCTCTTCAGATTATTATTAGTAGAGAAGCCAACATTGCAGTTGCAGTTGTTGCGAAGGATGCGCTGAATCTGATAGGAAATGGGTCCTACGAAAGGAATAGAAAACCGTTTTTTTGGGTTAATTTCAGTGCATGAGATGTTGAGCGTCGTAGTTCTTGCTTTATTGTGATTTTAAAACCTTTACATAAAGGTAGGCCGGCAGGGGCCTATCTATGCCGCTCTTCGACCATATAAAAACATGCAGTAAACAGGAAGACATAAAAACAAACATAGATGAAGGATAAAAACAGGAGACATACATATTGAAATTGTTGTTGTTGTCGTCTTCAGTCCTGAGACTGGTTTGATGCAGCTCTCCATGCTACTCTATCCTGTGCAAGCTTCTTCATCTCCCAGTACCTACTGCAACCTACATCCCTCTCAATCTGCTTAGTGTATTCATCTCTTGGTCTCCCTCTACGATTTTTACCCTCCACGCTGCCCTCCAATACTAAACTGGTGATCCCTTGATGCCTCAAAACATGTCCTACCAACCGATACCGTCTTCTGGTCAAGTTGTGGCACAAACTTCTCTTCTCCCCAATCCTCTTCAATACTTCCTCATTAGTTATATGATCTACCCATCTAATCTTCAGCATTCTTCTGTAGCACCACATTTCGAAAGCTTCTATTCTCTTCTTGTCCAAACTATTTATCGTCCATGTTTCACTTCCATACATGGCCACACTCCATACAAATACTTTCAGAAATGACTTCCTGACACTTAAATCTATACTCGATGTTAACAAAGTTCTCTTCTTCAGAAACGCTTTCCTTGCCATTGCCAGTCTACATTTTATATCCTCTCTACTTCGACCATCATCTGTTATTTTGCTCCCCAAATAGCAAAACTCCTTTACTACTTTAAGTGTCTCATTTCCTAATCTAATTCCCTCAGCATCACCCGAGTTAATTCGACTACATTCCATTATCCTCGTTTTGTTTTTGTTGATGTTCATCTTATATCCTCCTTTCAAGACAATGTCCATTCCATACAACTGCTCTTCCAAGTCCTTTGCTGTCTCTGACAGAATTACAATGTCATCGCCGAACCTCAAAGTTTTTATTTCTTCTGCATGGATTTGAATACCTACTCCGAATTTTTCTTTTGTTTCCTTTACTGCTTGCTCAATATAGAGATTGAACAACATCGGGGAGAGGCTACAACCCTGTCTTACTCCCTTCCCAACCACTGCTTCCCTTTCATGTCCCTCGACTCTTATAACTGCCACCTGGTTTCTGTACAAATTGTAAATAGCCTTTCGCTCCCTGTGTTGTACCCCTGACACCTTTAGAATGTGAAAGAGAGTATTCCAGTCAACAGTGTCAAAACCTTTCTCTAAGTCTACAAATGCTAGAAACGTAAATAAAGGAAGGAATTCAAGGGCACACTGGTTGGCTCAAATGGCTCTGAGCCCTATGGGACTTAACTTCTGAGGTCATCAGTCCGCTAGAACTTAGAACTTCTTAAACCTAACTAACCTAAAGACTTCACACACATTCATGCCCGAGGCAGGATTCGAACCGGTGACCGTAGCGGTCGCGCGGTTCCAGACCGTAGCGCCTAGAACCGCTCGGCCATCCCGGCCGGCCACGCTGGTTGTATAAAAAAGTTCATCACTATACACAAACGGAGACACAGAGTTGCACACGTGAACGTAAGAGTGCTGAAGGAGAGACACCGATGAAATGATGGGTAGAGAAACACGAGCACAGTGGCGACGAACTTCGGCGCACTAAAACATACTGTTTGCACAAAAAAGTCGGGGGCTTGCCATAGTGAAGAGGGGAGGGGAGGAGGGAGGGGGAGGATGCCAGTGGGAGAGAAGAAGGGAGGGTGTGGGGAGAGGGTATGGGGGGGGGAACCCGGGGAGGTGCCTGGAGAGGAAAGGGAGAGAGGAGGGAGAAAGTAAGGAGGGAGATAAGGGAAAGAGGAATTCCCTGGAGGAATAAGTAGAAATGTTTCAGGAAGAAGAAAAAGTAGAAGCAGTTAGTACTCCATTAGAGCTCAAATCGGCCCCAAAACTCTCGTCTCTTTTTTTATTCATACCGGAGATATTAGGTATTGAAACTTCCCAGCAGATTAAAACTGTGTTCTGGACCGAGACTCGAACTCGGGGCCTTTGCCTTTCGCGGGCAAGTAGTAGAGCACTTGCCCACAAAATGCAAAGGTGCCGAGTTCGAGTCTCTGTCCGGCACACAGTTTTAATCTGCCAGGAAGTTTCATATCAGTGCACACTCCGCTGCAGAGTGAAAATCTCATTCTGGATACTAGGTATTACCATATATTTTTTCTCGTTGGATTTCACTTGGAAAAATGCATAATTTGTTGTAGAACACCGTTGAATATTTCTGCTGCAGCCCTTATAGTTTCATGAGGTTCCGATAAGTGGCAGGACTACATGTAGCATTCAAAATGGCCAGCCTGATTGGCTGTGCTGTTCTAGGCGCTACAGTCTGGAACCGAGCGACCGCTACGGTCGCAGGTTCGAATCCTGCCTTGGGCATGGATGTGTGTGATGTCCTTAGGTTAGTTAGGTTTAAGTAGTTCTAGGTGACTGATGACCTCAGAAGTTAAGTCGCATAGTGCTCAGAGCGATTTGAACCATATTGAACCTTCAAAATGGCTTCTGAAATGGCGGTGCGTTCCAAGTAGAGAGCTGTCACTAAGTTTTTAGCGGACGACCAGACATCACAGGTATTCATAGGTGACTGCAGAATGTCTGCGAAGATCTGGCAGTGAACAAAAGCACGGTGAGTCATTGGGCTAGGCGATTTTCATCATTGCAAGAAGGCCATGCAGACCTGTCCAGTCCCTCATCCACTGGTCGGCTGCACACAGCTGTGACTCCTGCCTTGTTGGAACGTGTGGACAGTCTCATCCGAGGTGATCAGCGGATCACAGTGAAACACGTCACTGCTCGGCTGGACATCTGTGTTGGCTGCAACGTCGACCAGTAGAGTGACTCCATGTGGGCATACAGGCCCTCCCAGTAAGTTGGCATAAGGCCGTCGTATTGGACGGAGATGATGTTGAAAAATAGTAGAAAATAATGTGGATTATTGGTATCCTGGATAAAACCAACCTGCTTTCAGGAGAAGTGTTGCATTAGTCGCTGAACGCACCTGACGTATGCTAATGAGGCAAAATATTATGACAATTGCCCAACTGCTAGACTGAACTCTGTCTGGTGTGGCGTTGCCCAGTTGTGACATTGAAAGTGAAGTTCGTAAGCGGAGCAGCTATGAATAGGTATTCATTTCTAGTGATGATTTGGGATTCAAATGCGTGAAATCTACCGACATAAGCGTCTCTGACAAGAGACAAAGTGTAGTGGTCAGGTTCAAAAATGGTTTAAATGGCTCTGAGCGCTATGGGACTTAACTTCTGAGGTTATCAGTCCCCTAGAACTTAGAGCTCCATGTCCGTGGCAGGATTCGAACCTGCGACCATAGCGGTCGCGCGGTTCCAGACTGAAGCGCCTAGAACCGCTCGGCCACACCGGCCGGCATAGTGACCAGGTGCTGGGGGATGAAACAACATAGCTAGTCGGGCTGTTGGTGTGCGACTTTCATGAGCATGTGTGGAAAGTGGTTGAAGGATGGTGAAACCACCAGCAGGCGACAAGGTGCTGGACATCCATGACACATCAAATAACGTGGAAGTCAGAGACTTGACCACTCTGTAAATCAGGATAGATGGTGATGTGTGGCAGACATGAGAACACACTACAGCTGCTGGTGTTGGCACAGGTGTTTTGGACCACACCGATCAGCGTGCATAGTTGAGCATGGGGCTCCACAATAGACGACCCATAGGTGTTCTCATCTAACCTAATCTAACCTAACCTAACCTAACCTGACCCAACTTCAATTGGCACAGGCTCACAGAGATTGGACTCTTGACCAATTGGAGCATATGGCCTGGTGCGCTGAATAACATTTCATGCGACAACAGCTCGATGGCCGTGTCTGCATACACAGCCACCCACGTGGACGTCTGCTAGAAACATACTGCGCCACTTATGCAGGTTGGTTGGGTTGGGTTGGGTTGATTTGGGGAAAGAGACCAAACAGTGAAGTCATCAGTCTCATTGGATAAGGGAAGGATGGGGAAGAAAGTCGGCTGTGACCTGTCATAGGAACCATCCCAGCATTTGCCAGAAGCAATGTAGGGAAATCACGGAGAACCTAAATCAGTGTGGCCGGACGCGGGATTGAACCGTCGTCCTCCCGAATCTGAGTCCAGTGTGCTAACGACTGAGCCACCTTTCTCAGTCCTGTGTAGATTGGTAGGGACAGTATTGTGCTATGGGACGACGTTCCCTTGGGCTTCTGTGGGATTTGTGGTAATGACCGAAGGCATCTTGACAGCTGAACATTAATGTGGGCCACCTGCATCCCTTCATGCCTGATGTCTTCCACGACGGCTGAGGCATCTTCCAGCAGGATAACACCACAAGGCCGGATTGGTGGTAAGGTGGTATCAGTGGCGTGATAGTGAACTGTCAGCTTGGCAACGAAGATCTGAGGTCGATGAAACACATCTGGGATGGTACTGGGTGCCAGACCTGGGCCTTTGAGCCAACCTGGGCCTATGAGCCAACTGCACATTAGCTTTGCATGACCTATACGTAGACATCTGGTGCCAGGAATCCTCATTATATATCACACGATGTTCAGAACGAATTTACTGAAATGGCTGAATACTGGCCGTCAAACTACGAGGGTCAGTCCAAAAGAAATGCACACTATTTTTTTTTAAATTCATCTTTTATTCTACATGTTTGAAAGTTTTGCAGTGTGTAGATACATGCTTTAGGAACAATATTTTCATTTCTCCACATAATTTCCATCCCTCTCAACTGCCACACGCCATCTTGGAACCAGCGCCTGTATACCTGCACGGTAAAATTCTGGACCAACCTGTTGGAGCCACTGTTTGGGAGCGTGTGCAAGGGAGTCATCATCTTCAGACCTTTTTCCACGAAGAGATGATAGTCACATGGAGCCACGTCAGGAGTGTAAGGCGGATGTTTCAGTGTTGTACATCCAAGTTTTGTGATCGCCTCCACGGTTTTTTGACTGACATGTGGCCTTGCATTGTTGTGCAACAGCAAAACATCCTGCTTTAGCCGATGTGGTCGAACACGACTCAGTCGAGCTCGAAGTTTCTGCAGTATCATCACATATGCATCAGAATTTATGGTGGTTCCACTTGGCACGATGTCCACAAGCAAGAGTCCTTCGGAATCGAAAAACACCGTAGCCATAACTTTTCCAGCAGAAGGTGTGGTTTTAAATTTTTTTTTTTTTTTTTTTTGGGTGAATTTGCACAATGCCACTCCATCGATTGCCTCTTCGTCTCTGGTGAAAAATGATGGAGACATGTTTCATCACCTGTCAAAATTCTTCCAAGAAATTGATCTCCACCATTCTCGTACTGTTCCAAAAGTTCGCTGCATACCATTTTTTTTTTGTGAGCCACTGTCAATATCCTGGGAACCCACCTGGAACAAACCTTTTCTAACGCCAACACTTTCAGTATTCTGCAAACACTTCCTTCCCCTGTCCCAACGTAGCGTAACAATTCGTTCACTGTGATGCGTCTGCCAGCAGTCACCAATTCGTTAACTCTCTGCACATTGTCTGGAGTGTGTGCAGCACGAGGCCTGCCGCTGCGAGGACAATCCTCAATATTGCCGTGCCCGCTTTCGCCACGTGACCTGCTCGCCCACCTACTAACTGTACTGCGATCGACAGCAGCATCTCCGTACACCCTTTTCAACCTCTTGTAGATGTTTTCCACTGTCTCGTTTTCACAGCACAGGAATTCTATGACAGCACGTTGCTTCTGACGAACGTCAAGTGTAGCAGCCATCTTGAAGACATGCTGTGAAGGCGCCTCTCACGAGAACAGGTTGAACTATGTTTGAAAACAAGCGGGAACGATGTGTCTACACATTGTACAACTTTCACACATGCAGAATGAAAACTGTTATTTTACAAAAATAGTGTGCATTTCTTTTGGAGTGACTCTCGTATTTTAACGGAGATAAAACGTAACAAGTAATATTCTGTTGTGGTTGAGACGATTCTTTTGGAGTCCAAACGGTTGAAAATGTTTTTATACTACGCCACGCTGCCCTCGATGAAGAAAACACAGAACTACGGCGTTTTCTTGACTTTGTCGTCATAAGGCTGGTCAGTCACTCGCAAAAATGACACACTGCCTATTGGCTTCTGTCCTGGGTTCTTCAGCCGACGTTGGTCTGGTGATTTTTCTAACGTTTCACCAGCACTAGTGCCTGGCAATGTCAAATCTTTACCCTACATTGCTGGTGATGAACTGGAGGGTGAAGCATTGACAATTCCAGCCACTCATGCTGGTGAAACGTCAGTAAAATCATCAGACCAACGTCGGCCGAAGAACCCGAGACAGAAGCCTATAGGCAGTTTGTCAAGAAGTAGCCATGAAAGCCTTAACAATTTTGTGGTCGCTAAAATGATTCCCGGTGAGCTGAACCGTTACGGTTTATAGCTTTGACTGTCTTGGACAGGGCTATGGCAACGTATCTACACTCCTGGAAATGGAAAAAAGAACACATTGACACCGGTGTGTCAGACCTACCATACTTGCTCCGGACACTGCGAGAGGGCTGTGCAACCAATGATCACACGCACGGCACAGCGGACACACCAGGAACCGCGGTGTTGGCCGTCGAATGGCGCTAGCTGCGCAGCATTTGTGCACCGCCGCCGTCAGTGTCAGCCAGTTTGCCGTGGCATACGGAGCTCCATCGCAGTCTTTAACACTGGTAGCATGCCGCGACATGCGGAAGGCCGGGTGGACGTACCGCCGAATTGCTCAACACGTGGGGCGTGAGGTCTCCACAGTACATCGATGTTGTCGCCAGTGGTCGGCGGAAGGTGCACGTGCCCGTCGACCTGGGACCGGACCGCAGCGACGCACGGATGCACGCCAAGACCGTAGGATCCTACGCAGTGCCGTAGGGGACCGCACCGCCACTTCCCAGCAAATTAGGGACACTGTTGCTCCTGGGGTATCGGCGAGGACCATTCGCAACCGTCTCCATGAAGCTGGGCTACGGTCCCGCACACCGTTAGGCCGTCTTCCGCTCACACGCCTTAACATCGTGCAGCCCGCCTCCAGTGGTGTCGCGACAGGCGTGAATGGAGGGACGAATGGAGACGTGTCGTCTTCAGCGATGAGAGTCGCTTCTGCCTTGGTGCCAATGATGGTCGTATGCGTGTTTGGCGCCGTGCAGGTGAGCGCCACAATCAGGACTGCATACGACCGAGGCACACAGGGCCAACACCCGGCATCATGGTGTGGGGAGCGATCTCCTACACTGGCCGTACACCACTGGTGATCGTCGAGGGGACACTGAATAGTGCACGGTACATCCAAACCGTCATCGAACCCATCGTTCTACCATTCCTAGACCGGCAAGGGAACTTGCTGTTCCAACAGGACAATGCACGTCCGCATGTATCCCGTGCCACCCAACGTGCTCTAGAAGGTGTAAGTCAACTACCCTGGCCAGCAAGATCTCCGGATCTGTCCCCCATTGAGCATGTTTGGGACTGGATGAAGCGTCGTCTCACGCGGTCTGCACGTCCAGCACGAACGCTGGTCCAACTGAGGCGCCAGGTGGAAATGGCATGGCAAGCCGTTCCACAGGACTACATCCAGCATCTCTACGATCGTCTCCATGGGAGAATAGCAGCCTGCATTGCTGCGAAAGGTGGATATACACTGTACTAGTGCCGACATTGTGCATGCTCTGTTGCCTGTGTCTATGTGCCTGTGGTTCTGTCAGTGTGATCATGTGATGTATCTGACCCCAGGAATGTGTCAATAAAGTTTCCCCTTCCTGGGACAATGAATTCACGGTGTTCTTATTTCAATTTCCAGGAGTGTATACGAGTGGCATCTACCAGGGGCACAAGCACATACATTAAAATAAAGTCCGCTGACAACTTTTCTATTCGTGGTGGTTATTAAATTTTTTTTTTTGGCTTCCATGCTGCTGAGAGTTGAACGAATATAGTCACATTTTTCGGAATTATTTCGAAAGCTGGTATTTTTCGTTTGTAGTCCCCAAATGAGAAGCTTCTCGGCAGAATCGATGAGGAAAGGAGTATGTGGAAAACAGTGATAAGGGACGGGATGATAGGACATCTGTTAAGACATGAGGCAATGACTTCCATGGTACTAGAGGCGGCTGTACTAGAGGAAGACAGAGATTGAAATACATCCAGCAAATAATTGGGGACGTAGGTTGTAAGTGCTACTCTGAGATGTTGGCACAGGAAATTGGTGGCGGGCCACATAGACTGATCACTCAAGAAACAGTCCTCCAACATGGAAAGCCATAAAAGAAAAATTGGATACTCCCCTCACAGACTATCAGAAACGTGATGGTCTGTGTGGCTAAATGTGGTGTGGCCATTTGATAAGCATAAGTCTCGAATACAGACAGCTGTTAAAATTGCTATTCACTGTGGAGGCACATACTGAACTAAAGGGCATTCAGAAGTAATTGAAATCGCTTCGCTGTGTGTTGATGTCTTCAGTGCGCTACAAAGCATTAGCCGCAATAAACAAGCGAGAGAAGACACAACAGGTGTTAACAGTGCCAATAGTAAGAGTGTAGTGGAACAATTAAAGAAATTGACGAATAGTTGGGGTACTATTTACACAGAAAGTTGTCGAGTAGAGAAAACATTGTAATACCACCTTACTTGAATTGAACGAGTTGCGACACAGAGAAACAGAAGGGAAAAAGAAAGTGCTTTGTGGAAACCAGAAGAATATTTAAACCTGAACCTGGAGGACAGTTTTAAACTAGGTAAATTTTTTCACTGTTATTATAGATACAGTTGTAGGAAATTTAACTACGAGGTATGCTGACATAAACGACATGGACACATTGTAAAATGTAAACTTTCACTGCCGGAAATGTCACAGTTAATAAAATGTTCCGGGCTATTATGTCGTGGTCGAATGGATTTCACCTTAGAACCCGACGTTTCATCCGTGTCTACAGAGGATATTTTCGAGAGGTATCGTAGCTTTGTTGAATGTCCGATTCACACCAACCTGGCTCAGTAGCGAACCAGGGTGTGAATTCAACATTCAACAAAGCTACGATCCCCCTTGAAAATGTCCTCCGTAGATGGGGATGAAACGACCCGTTCTAAGATGAAATCCATTCGGCCATGCCATAATAGCCCGGAACATTTCATTACTCGTAACACGCATAATTTTTATAGAGCTACATGAGCCTAGACCATTCTGCGCAATCAGAATGCTATAAAAGATGCTATCTTTGTACAGCGTAGACTAAGCAGGATTGTAAAGGAAAAGTCGCGCGGCTTGAGGCGCCTTGTCACGGTTCGCGCGGCTCCCCCCGGCGGAGGTTCGAGTCCTCCCTCGAACGTGGGTGTGTGTGTTGTCCTTAGCGTAAGTTAGTTTAAGATAGATTAAGTAGTGTGTAAGCCTAGGGACGCACCACGAAAGAATTATCCAAATAGGACGGACATCGATAGATGTGATGTACATGTACGAGGTGTGGCTAGAAAAAAAACCGGACCAGTACTGGTGAAACAATAAAACGAATGCAATAAGGCTGAAAGTCGCGTGGCCTGTCACGTGACTCTCGCTCCGCCTACTGCTCGAGTTTCATCTGCCTCCTGCACTCAGTCTGCCCGTGGCGTCTGTTTTAAGTAGTTGACGTTTTGTCTGTGCGTCGGAAAATGTTGAGTGTACAGAAAGAACAGCGTGTTAACATCAAATTTTGTTTCAAACTAGGAAAATCTGCAAGTGAAACGTTTGTAATGTTACAACAAGTGTACGGCGATGATTGTTTATCGCGAACACAAGTGTTTGAGTGGTTTAAACGATTTAAAGATGGCCGCGAAGACACCAGTGATGACACTCGCACTGGCAGACCATTGTCAGCAAAAACTGATGCAAACATTGAAAAAATCGGTAAACTTGTTCGACAAGATCGCCGTTTAACAATCAGAGCAGTGTCTGAGTTAACAGGAGTTGACAAGGAAAGTGTTAGGCAGATTCTTCATGAAAGTTTCAACATGAGCAAAGTGCGTTCAAAAATGGTTCCAAAGTGTCTCACAATTGAACAGAAGGAACGCCGAAGAATGATTTGTTCTGACATCCTGGAAAACATTGAAAGTGATCCCACCTTCTTACAAAATGTTATTACTTGCGATGAATCGTGGTTTTTTACTTACGATCCCGAAACTAATCGCCAATCGATGCATTGGAAAACTCCTGGTTCTCCACGACAAAAAAAAGCACGAATGTCAAAATCGAAATTCAAGGCAATGATGATTGTTTTTTTTTGACATCAAAGGGATTGTGCACATTGATTGGGTACCAGAGGGACAAACAGTGAATCAGCATTACTACATTAGCGCCCTGGCTACCCTACGTGAGCGAGTACGGAGAAAACGGAACGATTTGTGGAGAAAAAAGTCACGGATCCTTCACCAAGACAATGCCCCAGCTCACAGTGCGTTGTCAGTGAAGACGTTTTTGGCAAAACACAACATTCCCATCTTAGATCATCCACCCTACTCACCTGATTTGGCCCCCTGTGACTTTTTTCTTTTCCCTAAAGTCAAGTCAGCTTTGAAAGGAACTAGATTTGAGACTGTTGAAGCAGTAAAAGAAAAAGCGACGGAAGTAATGTATGGACTTACCGAAAATGGTCTGCAACATTGCTATGAACAGTGGAAAATTCGTATGGAGCGGTGTAGAGACCGAGGAGGAGAGTACATTGAAGGAGATAACATGAAATTGTAAATAATTGTAAATAAATGTTTTATTCCAGCATCAGTCCGGTTTTTTTCTAGCCGCACCTCGTATAGACGGACAAATGATTACAATTTCAGAGAAAAAGGATAATTTGTACGAGATAAAGACATTCACAAACTGAGCAATTAAATAGCACATTAGTACACCTCTGGCCCTTATGCAAGCAGTTGTTCGGCTTGGCTTTGATTGACAAAGTTGTTGGATATCCTCGTATTGGATATTGTTACGTTAAATGGTCAAAATTGATCCCATAGGAACTTACCACCTAAGGTAAAGGAGTCCGCAGCTCGTGGTCTCGCGGTAGCGTTCTCGCTTCCCGAGCACGGGTCAGGAGTTTTTCCTGCCTCGAGATGACTGGGTGTTGTTGTGTCGTCATCATCATCATCGTCATTCATCCCCATTACGGTCTGAGGAAGGCAATGGCAAACCACCTCCACTAGGACCTTGCCTAGTAAGGCGGCGCGGGTCTCCCGTGTCGCCTACCCTACGCTCTGTAAAGAAGTATGGGACATCATCATCATCATCATCAAGGTAAAGGAGAAATTTTGCAGTTAAAAACGATTCGTTCAGTCAATTGGGGCCTGAGCCACTTCCCCATCAGCGCCTTCTCGCTGCTCTTAATAAGTACAGTTTCGATAACATGTTTCTGGATATAATGGTAGCCTTACAGAACTTCTGCACTATGCCTGTTACTGTTATTGTGCAAGCAGAGTGGTTACTCCACTGTCTTCCAAGAGTTAACTGCTTCAGAACTACAGTGGAGGTAGAGCGGTTTGTTGGATTAGCAGCAAACGCAATACATGAAGAGTTTGCCCGCTCATTAGATTATACCATGATTACAATGGAGTCCGCATCTAAAAAATCTAGAAAAACCAAGTTTAAAATAAAGAATTTGGGGAAGGAGCCTGAGAGTGCTTACCCCGGGCCAGAAAATCCTAGCGCTGGCCCTGCATCACCAACAGTCGATTTGGGCAGCTTTAGAGGGGTTGAAGTGTCCCTGATGGATCTGTTAGTCAGGTAACATCCAGTGACTAGACCACGTTCGAAGTGACTGAGCTCCAGTGACCAATCCACTCTGCCATCACTGTTTCTCCAGTGACAACACAGTGCTCCCCACCACTTTTTATAGTGACGGGCCAGCCATTCGTGACACCTAGTGGTCACTTCTGCATATCCGATGTCTGGATACTTTTTATTAGAGCATGTTGTAGCCCGGTTGGACCAGATGACCATCCTAGTTAGAGCCGTTGTTGCTACCGACGTAGCAGTACTCAAACCTGAAATCTCACACCAAGTATACCCTCAGATCACAAACAAATTCAATTGTATGATCTTCCTGCTGTACCATAATCGCACAATAAGTAGAACTTCGCTACTTATCCTTCCTGCTTTACAGTTTCAACGGCTAGCAGGGGAAAGTAAGTAAATCTCGCCGAAAACTGTTTTCGTCATTATCATCATAAGCCAGTTCGATCACTCTGTTATGTGGCTTCTTATAGGCGGCGTTGAACGTAGGATCCCTGGAGGTTCTTCCATTTCTGCTGATCCTGAGTTTCCTGTTGCCAGTTCAGGGTCTAACCCATCTGTCTGGTGGTCTTCCCCTTGGCCTTTTTTGGTAAACTGGGCTCCAGTCTAGTATTCGTTTTGACCACCTGCCATCTTTTCTTCGAACGATGTGATCAGCACTCTCCCACTTTAAGGTATTCACTCTTTCCATTATATCACTGACCTTTGTTGTCTGCTTGGTATCAACTGCTTTGTTCCTCTCTTTCTTTCTGAAGACCAACTTTGATCTTTGCATTTCCTTTTGGGCTACCATTATTTTATAGGTTGACCCTCACATCGGAGTAACACCAATCAGCCACATTTTACAATGCTGTTTATTTATATATACAGCGCCGTTACCGGTTTCGTACCGACAGGTTCATCTTCAGATGGCTAGTTCACGCTTCACATTACCTTTAGCCTTTGGTTTTCCCAACCGACGAGATTTCCTTGGGTGGTGGTCCGCTACAACCAAAACAAGATGGAGACAATGTCTTTTTAACGGTAATTGTGCCTCACAACGATTTTAAGTAATTATTAGAGGGAGATGTTTGGTTACTTACGATGAAAAATCAGCGCCAGTATGTTCCAGAGCAAACTGCTTATGATCTTGAAAACTCTATGATACACTTTATTATTATTATTATTATTATTATTATTATTATATATTATGTGATCAAAAGTATCCGGACACCTGACTGAAATTGACTTACAAGTGTGTGCTGCCCTCCATCGGTAATGCTGGAATTCAATATAGTGTTGGCCCACCCTTAGCCTTGATGACAGCTTCCACTGTCGCAGGCATACGTTCAGTCAGGTGCTGGAAGGATTCTTCCGGAATGGCAGCCCATTCTTCACGGAGTGCTGCACTGAGGAGAGGTATCGATGTCGGTCGGTGAGGCCCGGTACGAAGTCGGCGTTCCAAAACACCCCAAAGATGTTCTATAGGATCCAGGTCAGGACTCTGTGCAGGCCAGTCCGTTACAGGGCTGTTATTGTCGTGTAACCACTCCGCCACTGGCCGTGCATTATGAACAGGTGCTAGATCGTGTTGAAAGAAGCAATCGCCATCCCCGAATTGCTCTTCAGCATTAGGAAGCGAGAAGGTGCATAAAACATCGATGTAGGCCTATGCTGTGATAGTGCCACGCAAAACAACAAGGGTGCAAGCCCCATCCATGAATAATACGTCCAGACCACGACACCACCGACTCCGAATTTTACTGTTGGCACTACACACGCAAAGGATCGCTACATTGTGTACCGTGATTCGTCACTCCACACAGGGTTTTCCACTGTTCAATCGTCCAATGTTCACGCTCCTTACATCGAGCGAGGCGTTGTTTAGCATTTACGGGTGTGATGTGTGCCTTAAGAGCAGCCACGCGACCATGAAATCCAAGTTTTCTCACCTCCTGCCTAACTGTCATAGTACTTGCAGTGGATCCTGAAGCAGTTTGGAATTCCTGTGTGATGGTGTGGATAGATGTCTGCCTATTACACATTACAACCCTCTTCAACTGTCGGCGGTGTCGGTCAGTCAATGGTCGGGGTCGGCCTGTACGCTTTTGTGCTGTACGTGTCCCTTCACGTTTCCACTTCACTGTCACACTAACTCCGTGAGTTCCGCCGAGCGCCCCATTCTGCTCTCTCACGAAGTCCAGTGACTACTGAGATCGCTGATATGGAGTACCTGGCAGTAGGTGGCAGCCAATGCACCTAATATGAAAAACGTATGTTTTTGGGGGTGTCCTGGTACTTTTGATTACATAGTGTTTGTATATGTGTACAAATAATGTAAAACGCCACTCTCACATTACGAAGTTTCATCACATGGAGGTATGTATTCAAAGGTGGCGATATTACGACCTTAACAATGCCAAAGACTTCCACTGTCAGAGATATTTCGTTATGTACACGTAGTGACAGAAAAAATTTACAAATTGCTAATGTTACACTACTTACTATTTACATTGAAAGAACACTGATTAGAATTGAGATAAATAAATAAAGCAGTCAGTTATAAAGTGTTACTGCAGTGATCTACATCTACATTTATACTCCGCAAGCCACCTAACGGTGTGTGGCGGAGGGCACTTTACGTGCCACTGTCATTACCTCCCTTTCCTGTTCCAGTCGCGTATGGTTAGCGGGAAGAACGACTGTCTGAAAGCCTCCGTGAGCGCTCTAATCTCTCTAATTTTACATTCGTGATCTCCTCGGGAGATATAAGTAGGGGGAAGAAATATATTCGATACCTCATCCAGAAACGCACCCTCTCGAAACCTGGCGAGCAAGCTACACCGCGATGCAGAGCGCCTCTCTTGCAGAGTCTGCCACTTGAGTTTGTTAAACATCTCCGTAACGCTATCACGGTTACCAAATAACCCTGTGACGAAACGCGACGCTCTTCTTTGGATCTTCTCTATCTCCTCCGTCAACCCGATCTGGTACGGATCCCACACTGATGAGCAATACTCGAGTACAGGTGGAACGAGTGTTTTGTAAGCCACCTCCTTTGTTGATGAACTAGATTTTCTAAGGACTCTCCCAATGAATCTCAACCTGGTACCCGTAAATATTACGTTATCCATTGGAACCAAAGTAAGGGCCAGATCGTAAGTAGTCTGCACTGAAACATAATAGCGCTGATTTTTCATCGTAAGTAACCAAAGCATCTCCCTCTAATAATTACTTAAAATCGTCATCAGGCACAATTACAGGTTAAAAGACAATGTTTCTCTTCTTGTTTTGGTTACAGGGCACCACCACCCCAAGGAAATTTCGTCAGTTGGTGAAACAAACGGCGAAAGCTAATGTAAAACGCGAACTAGCCATCTGAAGACGAACGTGTCGGTTCGAAACCGCTAACGGCGCTGTTTATATAAATAAATGCCATTGTAAAAAGTGGCTGAATGCTGCTATCTCCTGTGTAAGAGTCAACCTATATTTTGAACACAGCCACGGGCTCAAAAAGTCAGTTCTTGACTAAATAGTACTATTAATTTTCTGACAGCGAAGTCAGTTAGTATCCGTGTCTCACCGCCATAAATCATTAATGGCAGTATACGTATTTAACAGCTGACACAGATAGACATATTCTGTGACACTCTGAAGTTGCCTATTTCCAACAGATATACAGGGGCGTTCAATAAGTGATGCCCCACATTTTTTTATGAGAACATATTTATGTTGTTGTTGTTGTTGTTGTTGTTGTGGTGGTCTTCAGTCCTGAGACTGGTTTGATGCAGCTCTCCATGCAGCTCTATCCTGTGCAAGCTTCTTCATCTCCCAGTACCTACTGCAACCTACAGCCTTCTGAATCTGCTTAGTGTATTCATCTCTTGGTCTCCCTCTACGATTTTTACCCTCCACGCTGCCCTCCAATACTAAATTGGTGATCCCTTGATGTCTCAGAACATGTCCTACCAACCGATCCCTTCTTCTACTCAAGTTGTGCCACAAACTTCTCTTCTCCCCAATCCTATTCAATAATTCCTCATTAGTTATGTGTTCTTTAGCACCACATTCCGAAAGCTTCTATTCTCTTCTTGTCCAAACTATTTGTCGTCCATGCTTCACTTCCATACATGGCTACACTCCATACAAATACTTTCAGAAATGACTTCCTGACAAATCTATACTCGATGTTAACAAATTTCTCTTCTTCAGAAACGCTTTCCTTGCCATTGTCAGTGTACATTTTATATCCTCTCTGCTTCGACCATCATCAGTTATTTTGCTCCCCAAATAGCAAAACTCCTTTACTACTTTAAGTGTCTCATTTCCTAATCTAATTCCCTGAGCATCACCCGACTTAATTCGACTACATTCCATTATCCTCGTTTTGTTTTTGTTGATGTTCATCTTATATCCTCCTTTCAAGACGCTATCCATTCCATTCAACTGCTCTTCCAAGTCCTTTGCTGTCTCTGACAGAATTACAATGTCATAGGCGAACCTCAAAGTTTTTATTTCTTCTCCATGGATTTTAATACCTACTCCGAACTTTTCTTTTGTTTCCTTTACTGCTTGCTCAATATACAGATTGAATAACAACGGGGATAGGCCACAACCCTGTCTCACTCCCTTCCCTACCACTGCTTCCCTTTCATGCCCATCGACTCTTATAACTGCCATCTGGTTTCTGTACAAATTGTAAATAGCCTTTCGCTTCCTGTATTTTACCCCTGCCACCTTCAGAATTTGAAAGATAGTATTCCAGTCAACATTGTCAAAAGCTTTCTCTAAGCTAGAAACGTAGATTTGCCTTTTCTTAATCTTTCTTCTAAGATAAGTCGTAGGGTCAGTATTGCCTCACGTGTTCCGATATTTCTACGGAATCCAAACTGATGTTCCCCGAGATCGGCTTCTATCAGTTTTTCCATTCGTCTGTAAAGAATTCGCGTTAGTATTTTGCAGCTGTGGCTTATTAAACTGATAGTTCGGTAATTTTCACATCTGTCAAGACCTGCTTTCTTTGGGATTGGAATTATTATATTCTTCTTGAAGTCTGAGGGTATTTCGCCTGTTAAGAATCAGAATTTGCTGACGATAGACATCAACATGTCGTGTCCACATCCTATTTTTCTACGTAATCTCCATCACGTTCTATGGGCGTACGCCAACGTTGTGGAAGAGCATGTATTCCCTGCTGGTAAAAGCCCTTGTCCTGTAGGTGTAGCCATGTTATCACTGCACGTCTGACACTCTTCTCATCTCCAAAGTGTGTTCCCCGTAGAGAATATTTAAGCGGCCCATAGAGATGCAAGTCTGAGTGTGCCAAGTCTGGATGAGGCAATGATGTCCAACCCAATTTGGCGATGTGTTCCCGGGTTCTCAGACTTGTGTGTGGGCGTGCATTATCGTGTTGGAGCAAGATTTCTTGCCGGATTCTTGTCCGATAGAGCACGCCGGAAACGGTCCTTCAGTTTATTGAGAGTCTTCACGTGTGCCTCTGAATTGATGGTTGACCCCCTTGGCATGACATTCACGAGAATGACGCCATCACAATCCCAGAAGACTGTCATCATGATTTTTCTGGCAGAGGGGGTTTATCTCGAATTCCTTGTTTTGTGATAAATATGGATGATGCCGCCCCATGGATTGCCTTTTTGTTTCCGGCGCAAAGTGGTGCACCCAACTTTCGTCCCCTGTGGCGATCCGTGTCAGAAAGGCCTCTCCATCGGTCTCAAAACGCTCCAACAATTCAGATGAAACGGCCTTTCTTTGAATCTTGTGGTCCGCTGTGAGCGTTCGTGGAACCCATCGTGAGCACGTCTAAGAATATCCGAGAGTATCGATCACTGCAGACGCACTTCCAATGCTGACCGACAACTGTAGACCCAGTTGTCGAGTTGTGATGCGCCGGTCGGCACGAATGATGGCATCCACACGATTCAGCACGTCTGGAGCAGTGGCTGCGACAGGACGTCCCGAGCATGGCTGACCATGGAGCTCTGTTTCTGCATTTCCTGAGGCTGCGACTTTTTTTTACCCATCGCCCAACTGTACTCCTATCAACTGCAGCATCGCCATACACTGCACACAAACGTTTATGAATGTTCACCACAGTTTCTTTTTCTGCACACAAGAATTCGATAACAGCACGCTGCTTGTAACGTAGACGCCATTTTGACGCTGTACTACCGCTCTGACACCTGCCAGAACTGTTCGAAACTACACCGGCGCACAGAACAAAAATCACATGTGAAACACCAACATGGACGTTCGTCTATGCATGTCATGGAGGTATAAGGAGGGGAGATGGCACTATGGCCGTCTGCTGTACGTCTGTTTGAAGCCGGTGGGCCGCCATGTTTGATTGGTCAAAACAGTGACAGAGCTCTTGTTAGAATTGCGTGTTCTTCATATTTAACGTTATGTCTGCGAAATAATTTCAGATGATGAGTGTTACAATGTTTACATGCATAACACGACGTCAGAATAGCTTTTTCAGTTGTTTTCGTTTTGTTTTTTATGCGTTTTTGCCCCAGCAATACAACTGATTTGGTCTCGTTAACTTAAGTGTTTCTTTTGGATACGAACTTCGAATGATGAAAAATAACAGTGTACAAAGCTCTTTTCAAACTCAAATCACCTTTTACTGTATTTGTGTCGATGTAAACTGAAAGCAGGACCCGAAAGCTATGCTAGTTTACATAGCGGATGACATTTCTTACTCGTTTACACACTTATACAAAATTTCATTTGTAAATACAAACATCGTTTGTGCTTTGTCAAGAAAAGAAGCATATGAACCCACAGAGCCCTACGAGCTTCATTGATCGGAAATCTGAAATAAAATAAGAAAACAGTTTCACAAAACGTAAACAAGGCCGCACATCTCACGAATATAAACGACAATATTTTACGAACGGGGCCACTTACGCATGGAACGTGATTCCTTTTAACTTGGTAGCACTATTCCAACGGTTAGTACACCCGTAAACAACGCAAACCGGCATTTTAAAATGAAAAAACCTTCAGCAGCTCTACACAGTAACACAATCGGAAACGAGTCTTCTGACCAAACTGCAATGGCGGAGCTCGGTTTCTGTCGGCTTCAAGTTTGTGACGTCATGGCATCTCCCCTCCTTATACCTCCATGATGCATATTAATGGCTTTATTGTTTTTTAAAAAAGTCGGGCATAACTTATCAAACCAACCTCGTATTTTCCTCCGGCGTCCATTCATTCGTCATGATCTTGGTTTTGTCATAGGTCAGTTGTAGGCCAACTTCAGAGCAGACTGGCGCAAGTTCACCAACCAGTATTTGGAGTATGTCTGTGCTATTTGCAAATAGTACAGTATCATCAGCGAACCTCAGAAATTAAATACGAGGATCACTCCAAAAGAAATGCACACTATTTTTTTAAATCCATTTTTTATTCTACATATTCGAAAGTTTTACAGTGTGTAGATACATACTTTAGGAACAATATTTTCATTTCTCCACATAATTTCCATCCCTCTCAACTGCCTTAGCCATCTTGGAACCAGCGCCTGTATACCCGCACGGTAAAATTCTGGACCAACCTGTTGGAGCCACTGTTTGGCAGCGTGCACAAGGGAGTCATCATCTTCAAACCTTGTTCCGCGAAGAGAGCCTTTCAGTTTCCCAAAGAGATGATAGTAACATGGAGCCAGGTCAGGAGTGTAAGGTGGGTGTTTCGGTCCGTCCGAGTTTTGTGATCGCTTCCACGGTATTTTGACTGACTTGTGGCCATGCATTGTCGTGCAACAGCAAAACATCCTGCTTTCGCCGATGTGGTCGAACACGACTCAGTCGAGCTCGAAGTTCCTTCAGTGTCGTCACAAATGCATCAGAATTTATGGTGGTTCCACTTGGCACGATCTCCACAAGCAAGAGTCCTTCGGAGTCGAAAAACACCGTAGCCATAACTTTTCCGGCAGAAGGTGTGGTTTTGAATTTTTTTCGTGGGTGAATTTGCATAATGCCACTCCATGATTGCCTCTTCGTCTCTGGTCAAAAATGATGGAGCCATGTTTCATCACCTGTCACAATTCTTCCAAGAAATTCATCTCCATCTTTCTCGTACTGTTCCAAAAGTTCGCTGAATACCGTTTTTCTTGTTTCTTTGTGAGCCACTGTCAACATCCTGGGAACCCACCTGGCACAAACCTTTTTTAACGCCAACACTTTCAGTATTCTGCAAACACTTCCTTCCCCTATCCCAGCGTAGCGTGACAATTCGTTCACTGTGATGCGTCTGTCAGCAGTCACCAATTCGCTAACTCTCTGCACATTGTCTGGAGTGTGTGCAGTACGAGGCCTGCCGCTGAGAGGACAATCCTCAATATTGCCGTGCCCGCTTTCATCACGTAACCTGCTCGCCCACCTACTAACTGTACTGCGATCGACAGCAGCATCTCCGTACACATCTTTCAACCTCTTGTGGATGTTTCCCACTGTCTCGTTTTCACAGCACAGGAATTCTATGACAGCACGTTGCTTCTGACGAACGTGAAGTGTAGCAGCCATCTTGAAGACATGCTCTGACGGCGCCACTCACGGGAACAGGTTGAACTAAGTTTGAAAACAAGCGGGAGGGATGTATCTACACACTGTAAAACATTCACACGTGAAGAATGAAAACTGTATTTTTACAAAAATAGTGTGCATTTATTTTGGAGTGACCCTTGAAATCTTCCAGTCTCCTCTATACATCTTTTGTTAATGATAACCTTCCCTGTTACAATAACCTATGAAACCTTTCCTTAGGATTTCTGTCTCTTGCTTAATAATAACAAATGAAATCTTCCCTTTGAAATTTATTCTCTTTCTCTATCTTCTGGTACAAATTTAATTGCTGCTTGTTAAAAGTGATTTTCTGATTATTTCGACGAAACATAGAATGTGTCGTCTCTTTCTCTATCTTCTGGTACAAATTTAATTGCTGCTTGTTAAAAGTGATTTTCTGATTATTTCGACGAAACATAGAATCTGTCGTCGTCGTGGCCCTCAGTCGTTACCTGCAGCAACCCAAAACTGTTCCTCACCTTTTTTACTGTTACTGGATCGCCATCTGACTGCTACATCGAACTGCGGCATGAATATATTTACTCTGGTTTACTATACTCTATTAGCTGCTGGTGGGCTCTCATAATAAGTGGCTGTATTTATTACCAAAGCTGACGTTATTCTTAAATAGCAAAGGTGACGTTACTCTTTAATTAATTTGACTGAAGTTACGTAATTCATAGCTAAACTTTTTCTTGAAAACAATAAAATTTTGCAAAGTTTTACGTTGATGGTTTTTGGGATGGATTTTAATTACAAATGGAATATTGCTGGCAAAAGTTAATTATATTCTGAATGAAATGATTTTACAAACGATCAAATGGGACTTACTTTTTACAATAAACTTACAACTAGCAATGCGCAAACATACCTTCAGTAGTCTTGAGTTTCTCAAAAAATTAATTCAATAATATTAGTTCCTCTAGGTAGCTGATGTCTCTGTACATCCGTTTATACTCTCTTGTAAATCACAGCTGGTGGCTGGCAGGCACACCGCTCCTCTCAACCTCTCGCTTCAGACCTGCTACCGACTCGCTTCACATCTCGCTCACTACTGACTTCCTACGAACGCTAAAGTGCGGTCTCTCCTGCTAACAGTGCTTTCTGGTGCAGACAGTCCCTGCTACCATTACAAAATGTATCAATGCGCGGTCTTTGCCGCTCTTTTCTTAAAATGTATCCATACGCGGTCTCTCCCGCCCTTTTTAAAATTATATCAATATCCGATCTCTAATGTCAACAATACTTTGGTGCAGACATTTCCTGCTACCACAATTATTTCCAACATGACAAATATTAATTATTCCTATTTAATCCTGTTGTTGTTGTGGTCTTCAGTCCAGAAACTGGTTTGATGCACGCTACTCTATCCTGTGCAAGCTTCTTCATCTCCCAGTACATACTGCAGCCTACATCCCTCTGAATCTGCTTAGTGTATTCATCTCTTGGTCTCCCTCTACGATTTTTACCCTCCACGCTGCCCTCCAATACTAAATTGGTGATCCCTTGATGCCTCAGAACATGTCCTACCAACCGATCCCTTCTTCTAGTCAAGTTGTGCCACAAACTCCTCTTCCCCCCAATTCTATTCAATAACTCCTCATTAGTTATGTGATCCACCCATCTAACATTCAGCATTCTTCTGTAGCACCACATTTCGAAAGCTTCTATTCTCTTCTTGTCTAAACTATTTATCATCCATGTTTCACTTCCATACATGGCTACACTCCATTCAAATACTTTCAGAGACGACCTCCTGACACTTAAATCTATACTCGATGTTAACAAATTTGTCTTATTCAGAAACGCTTTCCTTGCCATTGCCAGTCTACATTTTATATCCTCTCTACTTCGACCATCAGTTATTTTGCTCCCCAAATAGCAAAACTCCTTTACTACTTTAAGTGTCTCATTTTCTAATCTAATTCCCTCAGCATCGCCTGACTTAATTCGACTACATTCCATTATCCTCGTTTTGTTTTTGTTGATGTTCATCTCATATCCTCCTTCCAAGACACACTTAATCCTATTAATAAAATCATCTTTCATAAATTGTGATTTGACAATAGACGATAGAAATGTCTTACACCCTCGTACAATCTCTTTGCCAGAATTTGGATTCCCTTTGTTTTCCGATTTAATTTAGACATTCCTCTCGAGGACTGCTGAAAACAGTTTAGGACATAATAGAGTCACCTGTTTTGACGCACTTTTTGATGGGAAATTAATCGGTGTCGTCAACTACATTCCCAGACGCTCTGTAAGTTTTGTATATATTGCATATAATTTTTATTAGTTTTTAATTATCTGTCGTAGTTCTCGCGGTGCTGTCCTTTGTGGACGAGATGGCTACAACAGATGGAATTTTTTACCCGTCCTGTTCCACGGAATGAAACAGGGGGACAGAGAGCGAAATCGCTTGCGCCACTATCTGTGGCCCACGTTGCGAAAAAAAGGGCGCGGCCCCTTTGATGTATCGATCTCCCAGCCCCCAGCCCCCTAACCTCCCTCCCTCCCTCTCCCTCCCACACACACCCACCCACACACACACAGAGACACACACGGGCGCGATGCGCAAGTGCAGGTATGCATTCCGCCGTCTGCCCGGGAGGCCAGATCCCCGGACCTCTCCCTCGCGCAGTATCGAGTGTAGCGATCGTTTGCGATCGCCCACACGACTGCAGGGAATACTGTGCATAACTTCGATATAAAGAACCCTATACGTCCTCGCAGACGTATAAAGTTCCACTACCAGACTCTGTAAGGTACCTGCAGGGCAAGAAGACTGAAGCAGAATAAAAGTTTATTTAAAAACACGGAGATGAGTCTGTATTACCGTCCACGGAGGTTATTTATCTGTAAAATTCTGCGATCGTGCAACGCTGCCTCGAATTTAATGAATCTGAAGACTGAAGAAACAACAACAACAATAACAAATGTTACTGAACGACTACGTTCACCCATTTCCAGTTGAGAGGTCCGTATCCAGCGGCTTCCGACCGTCCGACCGTCGACTATTGGCAAATTGTCGGCTCTTCAGGTTATGACATCTCCCTTGCTTTATGAATGATTAGTTCAAATGGCTCTGAGCACTACGGGACTTAACATCTCAGGTCATCAGTCCCCTAGAACTTAGAACTACTTAAACCTAACTAACCTAAGGACATCACACACATCCATGCCCGAGGCAGGATTCGAACCTGCGACCGCAGCGGTCGCGGTTCCAGACTGAGCGCCTAGCACCGCACGGCCACACATGGCCGGCCTTTATGAATGCATATGATTTATTTACCGGTGCGTTAATGTAATTACTTATATATTTGCACCTGGGGTGGACGTAAGTAAGGGCGATGCGTAACAAAGTATTTTTTTTTTTTTTGGTTCTTATCTTGTAATTTGCCTGAGTCAGGTAGCTCGTGATTCCTTCTAATTAAAACTCCAGGTCATACAATTTGCGGAGGTTTATTTGTTGATGATAACGCTTTTCCAAAGTCATTGCAGAATACATCAAACTTCACGTATAGTCTCTTTGACAATCCAACAGCTAACAGACTGACTTACTGACCGAAAAGACTTGACTACACAGTGAACCCCTAGGCGAACTGACGCTGCATTGCTGCGTTTGCTTATATATATATATATATATATATATATATATATATATATATATTGCAAACAATGAGTGTTCTTTACTTCAATTATTACACCACCATGAAATTAATACTTACAATTAAAAGTTACAAATATACAAAACATTGACAATCAGATTACTTACAGCATAAAATATTAGTTCATTACAGATGAGTTTTAGGTTAGAAATTGTATAATAGGTTGAAAATAAAATTTGATTTTTTACAATAATGCGTTTCATTAATTTAACAAATACAAATCAAATATCGATCGGAAAATATTGCTAACATTTACGTAATATATACACAAATTGTTTAACCTCTTTAATGGCTCATAAGTTTGCAATATGCATCCAAACGTAAGTAATGGAGTTAATTACATGTGCTAACAATGATCAGTTAATTATTTTAGTAATCGTATTAATTCTGGTTTACAAATTTGGGTTTGAAATTACATATCACTTGAAATTATGTTAATTTAAATTTGGTTCTTGCTTTTTGATCGATTTGCAATAACATTTTCCAAACTGAACTTTCGAGATCTAATTGCAGTTAATTATCGAAAGTAATAACGATGCTAAAATTTATAACTACTTCTAATCAAATGAATTAAATACTGATTTTTATAGTTCTGAGTAAATTTTGATGGTTCATAGTGGTTATTATGTTACATGTTTACATATTATTTAATTATTCGTAAATTTGGTGTAAATATCATTCATAGTATTATATAGTACAATTACATAACAGGAAAAGGTACCATAGTGGCATCATTTTTATTCTTTGTGTAACAGAAAGCACCGATACCCGGCTACAAATTCCGGGTATCGAATATTATAGTAATGGTGGGGGGGGGGTGGTTATGTTACAAGTTTAATCACATTTTTGCTACGCTGATTTGACATGTCAGCAACTTCAGAAAGTAGAGTTTCCTAATCTCCAACATCTTCATAAAAATCTTCAGTTGATTCACTATCTCGAGAAATGATACATCAACCTCTTCATCGTTAACAGACGGTATATCTCCTAATTCCGCTTCTTCATTCAAAACTGCATTTCAGCACTACTCAAGCGTTTTGTAGTCATAATGTAGTCCATGCACACGCTGAAGCAAAACACTAGCAGCAACTGAAGCACTGCACAACAAAGGCTGAGGGAAGAAACGGCAACAACGGGTATAAATAATAAGTGGGAAATGTTAGTTTCATTGTTGTAGGTGTATAACATCTGTTCAACGTGACATTCGTCAATCTGTTTTCATAAAGTTACATCCAAGAAACAAAACAAAAATTTAGATTGGCGTCATGCGGACCCCAGGGGTACTCAGTGAATAGCCCATGAATGAATTTTAATAGGCTGTAAACGTAAAACTGAACCATAAGTCATAGCATACAACTTAGAGAGACAAAGTCATAAAATTTGAAAATAATCGTTATGAAAACAAGGGAGGTATATATTTCAAATGACCTCACGGGGTCATATTGACCCAGTGGTACTCGGAGGGTTAACCGCCAATGTGAGCGTTGTAAATAAGCTCATCTTCACCGTCCCGCGGGAGCGTTACATTGAGGACGGAAGTACACCACTGGCGATTAAAATTGCTACACCAAGAAGACATGCAGATGATAAACGGGCATTCAATGGACAAATATATTATACTAGAACTCACATGTGATTACATTTTCACGCAATTTGGGTGCATAGATACTGAGAAATCAGTACCCAGAACAACCACCTCTGGCCGTAATAACGGCCTCGATACGCCTGGGCATTGAGTCAAACAGAGCTCGGATGGCGTGTACAGGTACAGCTGCCCATTTAGCTTCAAAACGATACCACAGTTCATCAAGAGTAGCGACTGGCGTATTGTGACGAGCCAGTTGCTCGACCACCATTGACCAGACGTTTTCAATTGGTGAGAGATGTGGAGAATGTGCTAGCCAGGGTAGCAGTCGAACATTTTCTGTATCCAGAAAGGCCCGTACAGGACCTGCAACATGCGGCCGTGCATTATCCTGTTGAAATGTAGGGTTTCGCTGGTATCGAATGAAGGATAGAGCCACGGGTCGTAACACATCTGAAATGTATCGTCCACTGTTCAAAGTGCCGTCAATGCGAAAAAGAGGTGACCGAGACGCGTAACCAATGGCATCCCATACCATCACGCCGGGTGATACGCCAGTATGGCGATAACGAATACACTCTTCCAATGTGCGTTTACCGCGATGTCGCCAAACACGGATGCGACCATCATGATGCTGTAAACAGAACCTGGATACATCCGAATAAATGACGTTTTGCCATTCGTGCACCCAGGTTCGTCGTCGCGTACACCATCGAAGGCGCTCCTGTCTGTGATGCAGCGTCAAGGCCGGCCGAAGTGGCCGTGCGGTTAAAGGCGCTACAGTCTGGAACTGCAAGACCGCTACGGTCGCAGGTTCGAATCCTGCCTCGGGCATGGATCTTTGTGATCTCCTTAGGTTAGTTAGGTTTACCTAGTTCTAAGTTCTAGGGGACTAATGACCTCAGCAGTTGAGTCCCATAGTGCTCAGAGCCATTTGAACCATTTGAGCAGCGTCAAGTGTAACCGCAGCCACGGTCTCCGAGCTGATAGTCCGTGCTGCTGCAAACGTCGTCGAACTGTTTGTGCAGATGATTGTTGTCTTGCAAACGTCCCCATCTGTTGACTCAGGGATCGAGACCTGGCTGCACGATCCGTTACAGCCATGTGGATAAGATGCCTGTCATGTCGACTGCTAGTGATCCGACGCCGTTGGCATCCAGCACGGCGTTCCGTATTACCCTCCTGAACCCACCGATTCCATATTCTGCTAACAGTTATTGGATCTCGACCAATGCGAGCAGCAATGTCGCGATACGATAAACCGCACCCGCTATAGGCTACAATCCGACCTTTATCAAAGTCGGAAACGTGATGGTACGCATTTCTCCTCCATACACGAGGCATCAGGACAACGTTTCACCAGGCAACGCCGGTCAACTGCTGTTTGTGTATGAGAAATCGGTTGGAAACTTTCCTCATGTCAGCACGTTGTAGGTGTCGCCACCGGCGCCAACCTTGTGTGAATGCTCTGAAAAGCGAATCATTTGCATATCACAGCATCTTCTTCCTGTCGGTTAAATTTCGCGTCTGTAGCACGTCATCTTCGTAGTGTAGCAATTTTAATGGCCAGTAGTGTATATTGTTAGATTCTTAGCTTAGAGCTGGTTCTTGGAATGTGGGGGGGGATTCTTAATATGTCTGTCTCCCAGCGTCTACCAGTTCAGGAATTTCAGCATTTTCGGGTCGCTCTGCCGTAGGTCAGGTCAAAGCTGTGGCCATTCGATCTGACCTCATCTCTACCCGTTTAAAATCGTCTGATGCTTCATCTTCGTATGGATCCCGCACACTTGGACAGTGTTCTAGGATGGGTCGCACAAGTGATTTGCAAGCAACTTGGTCTACACGTTACGACCGTGATAGCTAGATATTGTTCCTCAAGGTAAACAACTTTCTGAAGTACTAAGCTACAGTTTTCCTAAAATTACGAACCAACACAAAATTTGCATTATCGTAAATTCATTCCGATTGCTGGTCATCTACGTGCAGGCTTATATTTTTCCTTTGATGTGGTCGTGTCTCGACATTGTTAAAATTAATCATGTTTCATTTATACTCCCTTTGAGCGTATGTTAAATATTGCGCAGTAATAGACTTCGATTTCCATTAATGTACTACAATGATTACATTTCATAAATGCAAACGAATTTTTTACTTTTTTTATGCAGTGGATTTACTTTTGTTCAGTTACGCTGTAATTTTAGTCACTCTGATATTGCCATCACATTCGATGCAGATGTAATTAAAAGTATGCTTTTGTACACAGAAACGTTTTTCAATGTTGATATGCTTTGAAATACCTGTGGGTCATTTGACAGTAACACAGGTTGTTCCCGTATCAAGCAGTGACCCAGGTGTTCGTCCGTAGAACGATTTTCTCGACGAAACTCTCGTTGAAACTGCCTTCTTCGAGTATTCTTCTGAAGCAACTCACTATCACACATTAGATTCGTCCAGTCCACACTTCCTTCCCGCCTCTCTGTTGGTTGTGGTTTTCGCGTAACGCACAACTGTGAAGTTTGAAGCTTGCTTCCTAATTGCACCGAATTCCTTAGCGTGATGATGCTTTTCGATCTAAATGATCATCCATATTAGGACTGTGGATATTTTTAAAAATATTGGTTAGCCGATATGTTGTTGTTGTGGTCTTCACTCCAGAGACTGGTTCGATTCAGCTCTTGGTGCTAATCTATCCTGTGCATACTTCTTCATCTCCGACTAACTACTGCAATATTCTGAATCTGCTTAGTGTATTCATCTCTTGGTCTCTCTCTACGATTTTAATCCTCCACGTTGCCCTCCAATACTAAATTGGTGATCCCTTGATGCCTCAGAACATGTCCTACCAACGGATCCCTTCTTCGAGTCAAGTTGTGCCACAAATTTCTCTTCTCCCCAATTCTAATCAATACCTCATTAGTTATGTGATCTACCCATCTAATCTTCAGCAGTCTTCTGTAGCACCACATTTCGAAAGCTTCTATTCTCTTGTCTAAACTATTTATCCCCCATGTTTCACTTCCACACATGGCTACACTCTATACAAATACTTTCAGAAACGACTTCCTGACACTTAAATCTATACCCCATGCTAACAAATATCTCTTATTCAGAAACGCTTTCCTTGCCCTTGCCATTGCCAGTCTACATTTTATATCCTCTCTACTTCGCCCATCGTCAGTTATTTTGCTCCCCAAATAGCAAAACTCCTTTACTACTTTAAGTGTCTCATTTCCTAATCTAATTCCCTCAGCATCACCCGATTTAATTCGACTGCATTCCATTATCCTCGTTTTGCTTTTGTTGATGTTCATCTTATACCCTCCTTTCAAGACACTATCCATTCCATTCAACTGCTCTTCCAAGTCCTTTGCTGTCTCTGACAGAATTACAATGATCATCGGCGAGCCTCAAAGTTTTTATTTCTTCTCCCTGGATTTTAATACCTACTCCGAATTTTTCTTTTGTTTCCTTTACTGCTTGCTCAATATACAGATTGAATAACATCGGGGAGAGGCTACAACCCTGTCTCACTCCCTTCCCAACCACTGCTTCTGTTTCATGTCCTTCGACTGCTATAAGTGCCATCTGGTTTCTGTACTAATTGTAAATAACCTTTCGCTCCCTGTGTTTTACCCCTGCCACATTTAGAATTTGAAAGAGAGTATTCCAGTCAACATTGTCGAAAGCTTTCTCTAAGTCTACAAATGCTAGAAACGTAGGTTTGCCTTTCCTTAATCTTTCTTCTAAGATAAGTCGTAAGGTCAATATTGCCTCACGTGTTTCAACATTAAGTCCAAAAGGGCAGTTTGAAATACGAGGGGCGTTTGAAAAGTGCGTGCAAAGTCCGAGAGATGGCACCACCGGCGTGTATCGAGGTCATGTTTAGTTAGTAGCATCTTTGGAAAGAACGCACACCAAGTTTCAGCCATATTGGTCTATTTCTTTGTGTTTGGCACGCGTGTGAATCAAGGAAGTCGAGTGATTGTCAAGAAATGGACGAATAAGAATTTTGTGTGGTGATTAAACATTACTCTATGAAAGGCAAAATGCCTCAGGAGACTAAAGAGAAGCTTCATAAACATTACGGTGACTCTGCACCTTCGATTTGAAAAGTTTACAAGTGGTTTCAAAATTTTGGTAGTGGCCATATGGGCACAAGTGATGCCTGAACGTTCTGGACGCCCTGTGGAGGTTACCACTCCAGAAATCATTGATAAAATCCATGATATCGTGATGGATGACAGAAAAGTTACCCTGTGTGAGATTGCTAGTGCTGTGGGCATCTCGAATGAACGGGTACATAACATTTTGCATAAACATTTCGACATGAGAAAGCTGTCCGCATGATGGGTTCCGCGATTGCTCACGCTTTACCAAAAACGGAATCGTGTGAAGTGGTGTTGCAAGGATGCTTTGCAGATGTTCAGGAAGAATCCGCAGGACCATACGCGTCGACACTGTGGATGAAACATGGATACATTACTATACTCCTGGGACAATCCAAACAATGGATTACCAAGGGAGAATGTGCACCAAAAAAGTCGAAGACCATTCCTTCGGCCGGAAAGGTTATGGCGACTGTCTTTTGGGATTCGCAAGGCATAATCCTCATCGACTATCTAGAAAAGGGTAAAAGTATTACAGGTGCATATTATTCATCGTTACTGAACCGTTTGAAAACCGAGCTGCAAGAAAAACGCCGGCGATTGAACGCAAAAAAATTTCTTTTCCATCACGACAATGCACCACAACACATCTCAGCAGTTGTGGTAGCAAAATTAAGGGGAATAGGATTCCAACTCGTCCCACATCCCCCTATTCTCCAGACTTGGCTCCCTCGGACTACTATTTGCTCCCCAATTTGAAGAAATGGCTTGAGGGGGACAAAGATTTTATTCAAATGAAGAGGTGATTGCAGCAACTAATAGCTATTTTACAAACTTGGACAATTCCTATTATTCGGAACGGATCAACAAATTAGAACAGCGTTCGACGGAGTGTATAAGTCTAAACGGAAAAATAAAAAAAGGTTTTCCCCAAACATGTAAGTAGTTTGTATTTTTACACGGACTTTTCTAACGTCCCTCTTATTGACTGAAAATTGTGAAAACAATATAATATCAAATAAAAATATCGGCACTCGACATTACCAATTTGGTATCGACAAGTCGATTATTACGGGAAGAAAATATTGCCGGTGTGTATATCGATATTCTCTGCAGTAAAAACGGATATATCGATATTGTATCTACGGCCCTAGTCCACACCGTCGTAAGTCAGTCACTGTTAGCAGAATCCAGCTAAAACTGAATTAGAAGCTAACGAAACAATACAGGTAGACCTACACAATGTTAGCACCAATAAAACCCCTGTAAATATTTGCATTGCCGCATAATAAAAAAGCCTTGTCCCCATTGTCGGCTAGACACGCTCGTTGTGTTGTTGCAAATGAACTTAATTTTTGTGCAGCAATTGTCTGTAGCAGCAACCTAACTGTTCGAGGGACAAATTTGGATAAAAAGTGCGCCTTTATGTCGGGTCAATACGGTATTTAACCCTTGAGTAGTCGTTTTCTGTTTGTTATGTTGTCGTCCATACGGGTTCTTCACAGATGTGAATTAGTGTAACTTCTGATTCCACTTTGAAGATCAATATTTGATAATTTTTGTTTGAATGTGGCGGTTGTTGGGAAGAGGGGTTATATATTTCTCATTTAAAAAAAATGACGTGTCTCGAAATACAAGGGGCAGGCGTGCAATGGTGTTCTACTATCAACTAAACTCAGCTGAAATAAATGGATTTGGCATTTATAAATTCAATAAAAATGAAGATAAATCCGTACAGAGAATTTCTTTTTAACCTGTCTTACAGGGGAACTTACGAAGCTCCAAATAAAAAGGAGATATCCAAGCACCACAGGTTCCTAAGGAGATAGGGAGGCGTGGACTTTCAGTTCTTGAAACGGAAGAGACTGTAAATAGGCCGCAAGAGGAAAGGAAGGGAAAAAAAAAGAGGAAGACGTTACGACTGTGGCAGATCACGGGACAAATCAACCACGAGATGGTGTGTTTGGTGCAATAAGTGGAACTGCCCTGATCATTTGAAGGAAGTTTGTGTCAATTGTTTGGATTGTGCGGGCTGAAATAATACGTGCGTGAGAAATTAATTTTAGAAATTTTGATTTAATTGTTGTGTTAGTGAGATCCTTATACAGGTGCTGCAATGTATGTCTTAAAGCAAACTTATTGTTCATATTTTCTGCAATATAAGATCAGTTTTGTTGTCTTCGTTAAAATGTGGTTATATGTAGACACTGTAATAAATATTGAGCATTGAAGCGTGGAGTTGAGTAATTAAATGAATCCTTTATCACTGTGCAAGTACATATCCTGTTTTGTTTCATCGTGTCAAAATAATGTAGAAAACAACAATGCAACAAATTCAAGTGACCACTGCACCGTTAAAAAAGTGATATTCTGTAAAAAGGACTTACTTTTTAAGTGTAGTAGCATCAGTATAGGCAACTACCTTGCCACAGTGGATACACCGGTTCCCGTGAGATCACCGATGTTAAGCGATGTCGGGCGTGGCCGGCACTTGGATGGGTGACCATCCAGCCGCCATGCGCTGTTGCCATTTTTCGGGGTGCACTCAGCCTCGTGATGCCAACTGAGGAGCTACTCGACCGAACAGTAGCGGCTCCGGCCAAGAATACCGTCATAACGACCGGGAGAGCGGTGTGCTGACCACGCGCTCCTCCTATCCGCATCCTCCGCTGAGGATGACACGGCGGTCAGATGGTCCCGATGGGCCACTTGTGGCCTGAAGACGGAGTGCTGGCATCAGTATGGCTAAGAAACATGTTCATTAATGTCAATGGTGTACAGGGTGGTCATAAATTCTCGGTACATTTCTAAGAAATAATAGATTCATTTACATAACACGCATGAATGATTATTGTACACAGGGTGATTTTGTCCGCCATGTACAAGCTCTATGCATTGATAGATGAGAGGATATGGAACAAAAAAGGTCTAGTGAACTTATGTTCGGAAATGCATGGATTCCATGCTGGAGACGTTTATTCAGTCACACATTGTTACTGAGACTGCAGTCTAATACGCGCTGTACCATGTGGTCACAGTTACAGTATCTGTTGAAAATAGTTTGCATGCTCTTTAATGCATGTGTGTACGCGTCGTAGCATGTTCTGTCTCACACGCTCAAATCTGTCAGGCTGCATCCGAACAGTGTCAAAGGCAGCATGAATACGCTGCTCCAGTGTCTCCACATCTGGAATGGGCTCTGCATGCACCATACTTTTGAGATGGCGCCATAACCTGAAATCGCACAGATTGAGATCCAGTGAAGGAGCCGGCCATGCAACTGGACCCAATCGTCCGATCCATCAACCAGGGAAGACACGCCTAAGATGCGTCCGGACGTTATGAGCGAAGTGGGCTGGAGCATCATCACTTAGCAGCCACATAACCCTTCGAATCATCAGTGGCGCTTCTTCTAGCAGGGGAGGCAAAGTCACCCGCAAGAAACGCCCGTAGTTCTGGTCTGTTAGGCGACGTGGAAGGAACATCGGTCCCAAAACACGGTCGCCAGTTGTCCCGGGCCCACACATTCCGGCTGCAGCGATGCTAATTCGGTGTCACCATGCCATGTGGGTTCTAAATACTATCCCACAGATGACTGTTGTGAAAGTTTAAGATGCCACTCCACGTAAAGGTGTCCTCATCTGTGAATAGGATGGATGACACAAATACCCACCGAGCGAGTTGGTGCAGTGGTTAGCACACTGGACTCGCATTCGGGAGGACGACGATTCAATCCCACGTCCGGCCATCGTGATTTAGGCCTTCGCTAGTCCGATGAGACCGATGACCTCGCTGTCTGGTCTCCTAGCCCAAAAAACCAAATCAAACGGCAAATCCCAGAATCGTGGTTGCCTGATGAAGAAGCTAGTGACAAAACTGTTCCCAATGTGTCAGTGATAAGGGTAGCAAGAAACCTCATTGAGAATGTTCCATACGGTAGTCAGGCTTATCCTGTACAGGTGGGCCAATTGCCTGGTACTGACACGGCGGTCTCCTTCCACAGCATTAATCATGTTTTTCTCCAAGTCTGGTTTCCGAACATTTTGGATACGTCCTTCATTTCCTCTCTCCTTAAACGACCCTACCTCAACAAACGGCGGAACACTGTTGCAGGCATCAAATGGTTCAAATGGCTCTGAGCACTAAGTCCCCTAGAACTTAGAACTACTGAAACGCAACTAACCCAAGGACATCACACACATCATAGTATGAAGGCTTTCACGACCGGATGACATACCTTCTGGTAAACCTTCCGGGATGTAAGGTCGTGGTCCATGAAACTCTTCAGCTCCTAACGTTTCATCCAGAGCTGCGCTGGACATCTTCAGAGGGGTGTTTCTCCTCCGGTGAGTCTTACTCTCTTGTGAGTTATGTTGCATCGTATTATATAAGGCGGTTCGACGTTAGTGAGGACAAGTAGCTAGCAGAGTGTAGGCAAGACTCACCGGAGGAGAAACACCCCTCTGAAGATGTCCAGCGCAGCTCTGGACGAAACGTTAGGAGCTGAAGAGTTCCATGGACCACGACCTTACATCCCGGAAGGTTTACCAGAAGATATCACACACATCCATGCCCCAGGCAGGACTCGAACCCACGACCGCAGCGGTCACGCGGTTCCAGTCCAGACAGTAGCGCCTAGAACTGCACGGCCACACCGGCCGTATTACGGCCAGAGGTGGTTGTTTTGGGTACTGATTTCTCAGGATCTATTCACCCAAACTGCGTGAAAATGTAATCACATGCCAGTTCTAGTATATTTGTCCGATGAATACCCGTTTATCATCTGCATTTCTTCTTGGTGTAGCAATTTTAATGGCCAGTAGTGTATATCTCCGGATGCGACGTTGTTGCCCGCTGCTCGTTGCTTTTGCCTTTAGAATACGGAACCACTGTGTACAAAGCTGTATCACACCCACTACAAGGTGAGTGAGCAAGAGAAGAGAATCGGACACAACATTAGCAATTACTATGGCAAGAGAGGGCGCTAGGGCATAATGTATGAGGAACAGTACCACCATCTAGGAGGAAAAGATGCATCCTGTAACTGTGGCTGTGTGCTACAGTGTGGATTAGACCGCAGTCTCTGTAACAAAGTATGGTTGAATAAATTATCTCTGGCATGGAAATCATGCATTTCCGGACATAAGTTTATTAAACCATTTTTGTTTCGTATCCACTCATCAACCAATCCCTAGAGCTTGTACACGCTGGATACAATCGTCCTGTCTATTGAGCGCACTCCAACATGACCTCGATCAATTCTGGAACAGTACTTCATCGTTTTAGGAGTAGAGCTGAACTCATTCTGGCGTGTATCTAGTGAATCGAGCTCTTAGGTCCTGTAGTTCTCTGACCTTTGTTTTGCGTACCTTTCACTTTGTCTAAAGCTAGGAAACCCAAAAGTGCCACATCACGCCAATGTGATTGCCACACGAGCAAAGTGAGTGGGGTACTCCATCCTGTTGGAACGCAACACTACCAAAGATCTCTTCTTTCTGAAGCTGTCGCCCCAGGAATTTCCCCAACATATCAAGGTAAAAGTTTTCTGCAGTTTAACGTTTTGCTTAAGTGACAACCAACAGCTATTTATTTATTTATTTACATGGTTTACGCTCACATTGGGGCACTAAAATAAAATACAACACAGTCTGCAATGATTAAGTTTAGGTCTTAGCAGTTAGCAATTTCTTGTTTCCCAAAACTTCTTTATTCGCTGTCCCCTGGCTGCTCGTCCTTCCGTTCTGATGGTTTGAATGTCAGTCGTGTGTATTTGTTCTTCACAAGCAGTTTCCCTTCTCTGTGTTGAATTTGGTGTGTGGTGATGTTCAGTTCATCCAGATCACTTTGTACTTCTTTAAACCAGGTTTTAATGTTCCACAAGTAGCCAAAAGTTGCTTCAAGATTCTGGTATTTGGTAGACGAGATATGTGGCCGAAAAATGCATTCCTTCGTTTCCGCATTGTATCAATAATGGATTCACTTTCTTTATGCCCTACTGAGTTGGACAAAATTTTCCAGTGCTCATTAACTTGATGTTTCGTACTGATAATTGTCATCAGTATTCTTGTATCAACTTTCTGCAATTTGTCGGTTGTTGCTTGAGTTTTTAGTCTGAATAGTGTTTCACGTGGATATGTCGCTTCCGGTTTATCGACGGAGGAGTAATGTCGAAATTTGGAGAGATTGTTTCTTGTAGGCTGGCCACGTGGTTCTCCGCGCTCGCTGTAGTTTTAATGTTCTACTATCTGTTGACGCTCTTTCATCAACATTCCAGGTAATAATCTCACCAAGATATTTAAACTTTTTTACTACTTTAATTTTCTGATCGTTATGAAGTATGATATGGGATGTGTCGCCGGCCGGAGTGGCCGAGCGGTTCTAGGCGCTACAGTCTGGAACCGCGCGACCGCTACGGTCGCAGGTTCGAATCCTGCCTCGGGCATGGATGTGTGTGTTGTCCTTAGGTTAGTTAGCTTTAAGTAGTTCTAAGTTCTAGGGAACTGATGACCTTAGGAGTTCAAATGGTTCAAATGGCTCTGAGCACTATGGGACTCAACATCTTAGGTCATAAGTCCCCTAGAACTTAGAACTACTTAAACCTAACTAACCTAAGGACATCACACACACCCATGCCCGAGGCAGGATTCGAACCTGCGACCGTAGCGGTCCGGCGGTTCCGGACTGCAGCGCCAGAACCGCACGGCCACCGCGGCCGGCTCCTTAGGAGTTAACTCCCATAGTGCTCAAGAGCCATTTGAGCCATTGGGATGTCTCAACTGGGAATCTGGGTATCATTTCTGTTTTTTCAAACGAAATTTGCAATCCTACTTTTACCGCTAATCGTTCTAGTTGTTCTATCTGAACCTTTGTTTCATCAGTATTGTTTGCTAACAGCGCCAAATCATCTGTAAATGCAAGGCAGTTAAATCGAATCTTTCTTCCAATCTTAACAGATTGTGGGCATATCTTGTTCCATTCAAGTATGATTTTCTCCAACAAAATGGTTCAAATGGCTCTGAGCACTATGGGACTTAACTTCTGAGGTCATCAGCCCCCTAGAACTTAGAACTACTTAAACCGAAGTAACCTAAGGACATCACACACATCCATGCCCGAGGTAGGATTCCAACCTGCGACCGTAGCGGTCGCGCGGTTCCAGACTGAAGCGCCTAGAGCCGCTCGGCCACTCCGGCCGGCTTTTCTCCAGCACACAATTGAACAATAATGGAGACAATCCATCGCATTGTCAAAGGCCAGTATGAATCTCAAACGGTTCAGAGAATTCATTTCTGAACCTTACTCTAGCTTTAGTATTTTGAAGGGTGACTGCATCGAGGTTGACAAGTTTCTGGTGTAAACCAAGTTCTTTAAGAATTGACATTAGAGATTCACGATGGATACTATCGTAGGCTTTTTTAAAATCGACAAACGTGATCACTAGTTTCTTGTCCCTGACCGTTTGATGTTTCCTTATCCATTTGAGACTAATAATTTGATCAGGGCAGCTTCGTCCTGGACGAAAGCCTCCTTGATATTCGCCTAGTTCACCATCAAGCTATTCATGAATTCTGAAATACAAAACCTTGGAAAAAATTTTATACGGAATATCCATCAGGGATATACCCCTATAATTATTTGGATCCAATCTATCTCCTTTTTTCTGTACGTGATGGATTATTGAACGGCCACTAAGTAATTGAAAAAAGCATTTTTAACTATCAGTTGTTAATTGTAAAACCCTACATCTCCACCGCTTTCTGTCATGTACCATTTTCGCAGGTATCCCCCGTCCACAGCTTTTGGTCTAGTGGCTAGCGTCTCTGTTTCATGGGCTACAGGGTTCGATTCCCGGCCGGGTCAGGGATTTTCTTTGTCCAGGGACAGGGTGCTCATGTGGTCCTCATTATCTCACCATCATTCGGAAAGTCGAGACAAGAAATGGAAAGATTTGGAACTTGTATGGGCGCTAATGACCACAATGTTGAGCGCCCCATAAACCAATCATCATCAGCGCAGATATCTTCGGAGTAGCGAAGCAACTCAAATAACTTGATAAAAGCAAGTCTTCCGGTCCAGACTGTATACCACCTAGGTTCCTTTCAGAGTACGCTGATACAGTAGCTCCGTACTTAACAATCACATACAACCGCTCGCTCTACGAAAGATCCGTACCCAGAAACTAGAAAGCTGCACAGGTCACACCAATGTTTAAGAAGGACAATAGGATTAATCTACTAAATTATAGGCCCAAATCACTAACTCCGATACGTAGCAGGATGTCGGAACGTATATTGTGAATTACCTCGAAAAGAGCCGGCCGGTGTGGCCGAGCGGTTCTAGGAGCTACAGTCTGGAACCGCGCGACCGCTACGGTCGCAGGTTCGAATCCTGCCTCGGGCATGGATGTATCTGATGCCCTTAGGTTAGTTAGGTTTAAGTAGTTCTAAGTTCTAGGGGACTGATGACCTCAGATGTTGAGTCCCATAGTGCTCAGAGCCATTTGAAACATTTTTGAATCTCGAAGAGAACCGTCTGTTGACACACAGTCAACATGGATATAGAAAACATCGCTCATGCGAAACAGCTAGCTCTTTAGTCATACGAAGCTTTGAGTGGTATAGACAAGGGACTTCAGACTCATTTCATATTTCTAGATTTCCTGAACTCTTTTGACACCATACCTCACAGTGGTTTGTAACCAGATTGCATGCTTCTGCGATTGGACTCGTGATTTACCGTCAAAGAAGTTCGTAATAACTGACGGAAAGTCATCGAGTAAAACTGAAGCGATTTCTAGCGTTCCCCAAGGTCGCGTTATAGGCCCTCTGCTGTTCCGTATTTACGTAAACGATTTAGGACAATCTGAGCAGCCGTCTTACTTAATTTTCAGATGATACTGTTGTCTATCGTCTAGTAAACTCATTAGAAGATCAAAACGAATTGCAAAACGATATAGGAAACGTATCTGTATGGTGCGAAAATTGGCAGTTGACCCTAAATAATTAAAAGTGTGAGGCTATCAACATGAGTGCTAAAAAGAATCCGTTAAACATCGGTTACACGATAAATCAAACAAATCTGAAGACCTTTAATTCCACGAAGTACACAGAAATTACAATTACGAACAACTTAAATTGGAAAGAATACATAGAAAATGTTGTGGGGAAGGCGAAACAAAGTCTGCGATTTATTGGTAGAAAGCTTACAAGATGCAACAGATCTACTAAAAATACTGCCTACACTACGCTTGTTTGTCCTCTTTTGGAATATTGCTGTGTGATGTGGGATCCTTAACAAATAGGATTACAGGAGTACATCAAGAATGTTCAGGGAAGGGCAGCGTGTCTTTTATTATCGAGAAAAGAGAAGAGAGCTTCACGGACATGATGCAGGATTTAGAGTGAACATCATTGAAAGAAAGGCTTTACTCGTTACGGCGGAATCTTCTAACAAATATCTATCACCAACTTTTATCTTCCGAATGCGAAAATATTTTGCTGGCGCCGACCTACATAGGAAGAAACGATCATGATAAAATAAGGGAAATCAGAGCTCGCTCGGAGAGATAGAGGTTGTCGTTTCTTTGCGCGCGCTATTCGAGAGTGGAATAATGGAGAATTATTGTGAAGGTGGTTCGTTGAACCCTCTGCCAGGCACTTAAGTATGATTTGCAGAGTATCCATGTAAATGTAGATGTAGATGTAGACGTAAGGTGAAAACAGATTAGATAATAGCACATTTCATGTTCCTTTCAAGTTGATAACCTCAAATTGATATACAATCATTAGTTAAATAGAGCACTTTCAGTATGTAACGAACACGGGTTCAGAGTGTTTAATGTGAAAGGGACGAAAAATCACGGTGGAGCGTAAACAGAAGAAACAAGCAAAGACAATCGTCTGTAGCCTATCACCACAGAAGCCTGCATGAGAAAGTGAAAGCACGAAGTGGAAGTTTTTGACCCACACATGGAACACTTTATGCTTCAGCATGACAATGCGAGGCCCCCTACGTGCGCTGCGACATCGGCCAACAATCCACCGCCTTGGGTTCACGATCTATCATTGGTCATCATCCATACTGTCCCGACTTGGTTCCGTCCGACTTTCATCCGTTCCTGAAATGTAAAGAACATCTTCGATGGTTGCACTATGATAGCGATGAAGCGGCGGCAGGGTAGCTGAGACCGTTGCTCCGTCAGCAAAGTCGAACATTCCACAGAGACGGTATCAACAAACTGGTATTGCGTTGGGAGAAATGTGTTCGGCGCTAGGAAGACTATACTGAGAAATAAATATGTAGAAATGAAAAATAAATATGTACACTTTTAGTAAAGTTAGTTTTATTTAAATAGCTATAAGAGTTTTAACCTAAAAAATTCGGACGCATTAATTTCAGCACGCTCTCGTAGTTTCAGTATTTCACGACAGGTGGCTCTGTGTACTCTTCCAACTAGTCCTGCCTTTCTCCAGAGTTTTACTGAATTGTTACATCTCTCTGGTTAGCGAGGCAGGAAGTGACGTCCATTTACAAAGATCGTAACTTTTTAATCTTGATTGTTGGAGGGTGAGGGAAGAGGCCATAAGAATTTACGTAGCGCCCATGATGGGCAGAAATTCCATTTGAAGGCAAGCAATTTCCTAAACCTATAAAACCGAACGCAAGTGTTAGCCAAAACCGAACCTCGAGCAGAGAATTTAACATATTCTAAATTTTAAAATGTCAAAGGGTAAACTTTTTTTTTTCGATTGCTAACCATATCGGTGTATCTTTCTTCGTTACAGATATTGTTAAAATTAAAACAAAATTTTAATCAACGACACCACACCTATTTTCATATTGAGTGCGCGGCATTTTTTTTTTTTTTTTTTTATTTCATTAAATATTTAATTCAGTGTGAGTTTAAGTTGGACGGTTATTAAATTTCCACAAATTAATAAGTATGTCTGGCATTTTAACTTTTTGTGCAATGACTTTATTTACGTGTAATTGTGCTGAAATATTCGTCACAGTCTTTCATATTAGCAAGTATTTAAAAACAAAAGGTTTGCACAATAAGAAATAAAATTCCTGACATATTTAATCACTCATGGTATTTCAATAAGCGCACTATAAAAACGCAGTTAGAAGTCAATTACTGTGCAATATGTAACGAATTAAAGAGAACCGCCGTGCACTACACATATATGAAGGATTGATGTATGATGTCGAGCAGTTGCCTTTTGGAAAAAAAAACAATTATTGCTGTAAATATTTATATATATAGAAACATATCTATGATTCACGTGCATAATTAATTGCCGATATAGGTAGGGTTGCATATGGAGATTTAATCTGCAACTTTGCTACAAACACGCGGCTTGCTTCCGTCTCCAGACCGGTAAATACCATAGACAGTGTAACCTTAATACCTGCTAAGTGCCTAAAACTTGTTTATGAGATGTAATAAAAATGTATCACAGGAGTTTTCATTTTAATATTAACTGTAGTGTGCACGAAATAGAAGGACAATTGTGAGTAGGTTGTCATATTTAATTAATGGCACTGCATATCCCACAACTATTATGAATTGTTGAGCACGTAAATACTAAACACAGCTAAGTGTGTACGCCCTTTTACTCGAAAATCGGCTAAGTGCGAAATGTAGTTTCAGTCTTAATACCAGCACACAGAAAGAGACTCAAAATACAGGTCAGTCCACATTAGTATGCTACAAGTTCTCATAGAATGGTATGTATTATTCATCAAAATAAGGTGTCATTGATAACAAGTCTTCCTTTTTTTCTTTGCTGAATATTCTTTCCCTTTAATTTCGTTGAACATTACGTTTCTGATGTCAGAAACGTTCACTCCCACTTGTTATAATATTAACATTTTTCTCAGTCTCGAATTCGCTGAAGGCGCATTTGACTTCCATGTCTCTAGGATTCTTTGCTGGGAAATGAAAGGCAATAAATTAATTTTCTTAACAAAGTACAGCATTTGAATCGACACATGCAACCTATACGGAAAGGAGAGCACAGATTGTACATATCTTGAAAAGTATAAAATAATATAATAATAATAAGTGTTTCACATTATGAATTTGAATAAAGTATTATTTAAGAACAATAAATGCGTTCAAATTCGAGGTTATATATCCTACCTGTGGAGCTCCTGTCTTTTTTTCTGGTTTTTACTCATTCGTATATGTTTTGTACGTTCTACCACTAATTCTCTCTTTCTTCTGCACATTTATCTTATATCGAGGAAACTTTTTTCTTTTCGCCCCAATTTCGACGGTATTTGCGTACAAGTAAGCCGAATCATTACCTTGCATTTTTCAAATCAGCTATCGGTAGTCAGTAGACATTCGGTAAACTGGTGAGCAACACAGCAAAGCTTCCGTTTTGTAAATGATAATTAAATGGACAACCTAGCTGCAAACAGGCGTTGATATACTTCATTAGGACATGTTGGAAATGTGTGCCCTGACCGGGACTTGAACCCGGGATCTCCTGCTTACAAGGCAGACCCTCTATCGATCTGAGCCACCGAGAGCACAGAGAATAGGGCGCCTGCAGGGACAGAAAATGTTGTGTGTAATACTAACCATAGACTGCGTTTTATTGGCAGGACACTTAGAAGATGTAACAGACCTTCTAAGGAGACTGCCTACACTACGCTTGGACGTCCTCTTTTAGAATACTGCTGCGCGATGTGGGATCCTCACCAGATAGGACTGACAGAGTACACCGAAAAAGTTCAAAGAAGGGCAGCACGTTTTGTATTATCGCGAAATATGGGAGAGAGTGTCAGAGAAATGATACAAGATTTGGGCTGGAAATCATTAAAAGGAAGGCATTTTTCGTTGCGACGGAATCTTCTCATGAGATTCCAATCACCAAGTTTCTCCTCCGAATGCGAAAATATTTTGTTGAGACCGACCTACATAGGGAGGAACGATCACCACGGTAAAATAAGGGAGATCGGAGCTCGTGCGAAAAGATATAGGTGTTCGTTCTTTCCGCGCGCTATACGAGATTGGAATAGTAGAGAATTGTGAAGGTGGTTCGATGAAGCCTCTGCCAGGCACTTAAATGTGATTTGCAGAGTAATGTAGATGTAGATGTAGACCGATTTTTATACGTGGGTGGAGACGGGAATTTACTGCCTCCGTAAGAAAATGTATTCGCAGTTGACGACACACCACAGTTTGGCCACGTACAGGCTCAGAAAGGAGGAATAGTAAACTAATTGCCCGCTAGTGTACCCACCCGGAGCAAAGAGTTTGTTACAGCGCCGCTTTTGGGATTCAGGGAGGTGAGCCTGTCCCGTAAAGGAATAACGACAAGGACTGGCGATCCAAACAAGTTGGACTTTGGCCTTTAGGCGGTTTTCCACATCATCTTCGTCATAACCGCCAGTGCTCTGCGCGAAGGACTGTTCTGATGTCATAACTCTGCGACTTTTAAAGCAACCTTTAACATCCAGCAACTAATTGAGGACTTCGAGTGGAAGTGCTGTTCTGAGGTCAAGAGGTTGACACAGGAGACGAATTCGTGTTAGGTCGCATCAAACCATTGAGAATACTGACGAAGTTCCCCCCCCCCCCCCCCTCCCCCCCACGGTCATACTCCCACCGAAGAAAAGAGGGAAAAGCGGTGCATAGTGAATAGATATTACGTAAGGGTCCTGTCCGAGCATACTAACCCTTAGAAATTACATTCTCAAAGCGCTCTGTTAGAAATACTGCGTTACCTCCAGAATGAGGTTTTCACTCTGCAGCGGAGTGTGCGCTGATATGAAACTTCCTGGCAGATTAAAACTGTGTGCCCGACCGAGACTCGAACTCGAGACCTTTGCCTTTCGCGGGCAAGTGCTCTACCAACTGAGCTACCGAAGCACGACTCACGCCCGGTACTCACAGCTTTACTTCTGCCAGTACCTCGTCTCCTACCTTCCAAACTTAACAGAAGCTGTCCTGCGAACCTTGCAGAACTAGCACTCCTGAAAGAAAGGATATTGCGGAGACATGGCTTAGCCACAGCCTGGGGGATGTTTCCAGAATGAGATTTTCACTCTGCAGCGGAGTGTGCGCTGATATGAAACTACCTGGCAGATTAAAACTGTGTGCCGGACCAAGACTTGAACTCGGGACCTTTGCCTTTTGCAGGTCAGTGCTCTACCAACTGAGCTACCCAAGCACGACTCACGCCCCGTCCTCACAGCTTTACTTCAGCCAATACCTCGCCTCCTACCTTCCAAACTTTACAGAAGCTCTCCTGGGAACCTTGCAGAACTGCCACTCCTGGAAGAAAGGATATTGCGGAGACATGGCTTAGCCACAGCCTGGGGGGATGTTTCCAGAATGAGATTTTCACTCTGCAGCGGAGTGTGCGCTGATATGAAACTACCTGGCAGATTATCAGCGCACACTCCGCTGCAGAGTGAAAATCTCATTCTGGAAACATCCCCCAGGCTGTGGCTAAGCCATGTCTCCGCAATATCCTTTCTTTCAGGAGTGCTAGTTCTGCAAGGTTCGCAGGAGAGCTTCTGTAAAGTTTGGAAGGTAGGAGACGAGGTACTGGCAGAAGTAAAGCTGTGAGTACCGGGCGTGAGTCGTGCTTCGGTAGCTCAGTTGGTAGAGCACTTGCCCGCGAAAGGCGAAGGTCCCGAGTTCGAGTCTCGGTCGGGCATACTGCGTTACCTGTTTGCGATCCAGAACTGTCACAGGCGTCCCGTGTGAGTTTTTGCCTCTCGTCCGCGGATGCCCTAAAAATGATTTCCGAAGACTTTGTGTACGTGTGTGTTCGTCTATAGGGTCGGACCTTTGCTCCGCTGGACAATTTCATCTTTTTCTCGCAGTGTGTAGTCGGTCGACTCGCGGCGAACTTTAAAAAACCCATTCTCGTCGTTCCGTGAGCGCCGCGTTACAGTATAGCCAACCAGGGGGCACTTTTTTATGCCCTTCCGAAGAGCCCGACCTCCATAAAGCGCGACGTAATAAGTCCACATAAACAGCTCCGTAAAACTCAGCAGCGGGACAAAGTTTCCTCTCTCTCTCTCTCTCTCTCTCTCTCTCTCTCTCTCTGTGACATTCTTTTCTCTCTGTCTCCTGACCGGCCGGAGAGGCCGTGCGGTTCTGGTGCTACAGTCTGGAGCCGAGCGACCGCTACGGTCGCAGGTTCGAATCCTGCCTCGGGCATGGATGTGTGTGATGTCCTTAGGTTAGTTAGGTTTAATTAGTTCTAAGTTCTCGGCGACTGATGACCTCAGAAGTTAAGTCGCATAGTGCTCAGAGCCATTTGAACCATTTTTTTGTCTGTCTCCTGTTTATTTTCTTCTCCGCTATTTTATTCCTGGGCAGTTGACCCGATCTGCTTCGCTCCCTGCGTTCGTCATACCGTTACAAGGCGAGTGTGGCCAGACTGATATAATGAGATCGGTTTTTAATTGTCCTGGGGGCAAAACCAGTTGTTGTTGTTGTTGTTGTTGTTGTTGTCTTCAGTCCTGAGACTGGTTTGATGCAGCTCTCCATGCTACTCTATCCTGTGCAAGCTTCTTCATCTCCCAGTACCTACTGCAACCTACATCCTTCTGAATCTGCTTAGTGTATTGATCTCTTGGTCTCCCTCTACGATTTTTACCCTCCACGCTGCCCTCCAATGCTAAATTTGTGATCCCTTGATGCCTCAAAACATGTCCTACCAACCGATCCCTTCTTCTAGTCAAGTTGTGCCACAAACTTCTCTTCTCCCCAATCCTATTCAATACCTCCTCATTAGTTACGTGATCTACCCACCTTATCTTCAGCATTCTTCTGTAGCACCACATTTCGAAAGCTTCTATTCTCTTCTTGTCCAAACTGGTTATCGTCCATGTTTCACTTCCATACATGGCTACACTCCATACAAATACTTTCAGAAACGATTTCCTGACACTTAAATCTATACTCGATGTTAACAAATTTCTCTTCCTCAGAAACGATTTCCTTGCCATTGCCAGTCTACATTTTATATCCTCTCTACTTCGACCATCATCAGTTATTTTACTGCCTAAATAATAAAACTCCTTTACTACTTTAAGTGTCTCATTTCCTAATCTAATACCCTCAGCATCACCCGATTTAATTTGACTACATTCCATTATCCTCGTTTTGCTTTTGTTGATGTTCATCTTATATCCTCCTTTGAAGACACTGTCCATTCCGTTCAACTGCTCTTCCAAGTCCTTTGCTGTCTCTGACAGAATTACAAAACCAGTATGAAAACCAAAACAATGAGGCCAACAACCGCATAAAAACGCAAAGGATACCGGATACGTGGTACTGGAATTAAGGAAAATATGGAAGGGAGAACCTACCAATATAACTTTCTTTTCACACAACCTATTTATTTAACAATATATAAACTATGTTTTACTGATAATCGAAGCATTTAACCACAAAATTTTCTTTAACAAAATGAACAAACCTGCAAAATGCTTTTGACCTTAAACCTTAAGTTCAATAAGCTTCGAATCTTTGCAAAAGAAGTCTGAAGCGCTGTATTGCAAAACAGTAAACTATGACGGCTGGACCCGCAATCCCGCCCGTTATCTGGTGAAACAGCGGTGTTTACTACCCATGTGGACACAATCGGTCTCATTAAATGCTCTTCTGGTTCAAAGATGGTTCAAATGGCTCTGACCACTACAAGACAACTTCTGAGGTCATCAGTCCCCTAGAACTTAGGACTACTTGAACCTAACCAGCCAAAGGACAACACACACATCCATGCCCGAGGCATGAATCGAACCTGCCATCGTAGCGGTCGTGCGGTTCCAGACTGTAGCCCCTAGAACCGCTCCGCCACTCCGGGCGTAAATGCCCTTCTGCCACACATGAAACTGTATAAGGACCATCGATGACAAGAGTGATTCAATTACTGAAAACAGATGACGTAACCTTTAATTTGAAAGCTGTATGTCGAACGGTTCGGGGTTAAGATGCGCAGCTGTGCTTAAAGGTTAAACAGATTAGCAAACAATATGACAATGATAAGGCTTACTTCAAAGCGACCAACCTCTTAATTTCAACCGGCAACCAAGGTGCGACTGGATCCCAACCCGTCTCTTCTGACAATTTTATTTTGTCTAAAGCCCTGGAGATAGTTGGCTGTTAATATTTTCAAAGTTATACTGACTGTCAGTTATCAACACCGCTCTGAAAACATCTTAAAACATCACTTGTGAAGACTTATTACAAGAGATAATATAGAACAAGTAAGCCCTCGGTCAGAAATATTAACTCAAAATTGACCAGCTTTCGACGCTACTGTGAGCGTCGTCTTCAGAATTAAACTAACTATTCTAAAACATATTACGTATATAATACATTAATAAAATTAAAGTTTGTATTGACTGGAAAGAGATGCAGTACTTACGAGTCACATTTAAAAAAAATCTAAGCCGGAAGGCGACGTCATGAATAGTTGTAAAGAAGATGGCGAGCCGCTAAGGGCTGCTCGCACTTGAGTCCATGTGACTTGTAAGTCTTGCATCCCTTTCCAGTCAGTAAAAACTTTAATTTTATTAATGTGTTATATACCTAATGTGTTTTAGAACAGTTAGTTTAATTCTGAAGACGACGCTCATAGTAGCGTCGAAACCTGGTCAATTTTAATATTTGTGACCGAGGGCTTATTTGTTCTAATATAATTCTGACACGATCACTGAACCTTAGCAGCTATGTTCAAAGTTTTATATTACAAGAGAAGTCACTCGACGGAACCACAAGATCCAGCTAAAATACATCTATAATGACGAAGTCTTTCGAACACGGAAACGAACAAAACGAACAGGTTAGTACAACAGGTTGCTCAAAAAATGTTCAAATGTATGTTAAATCTTATGGGATTTAACTGCTAAGGTCATCAGTCCCTAAGCTTACACACTACTTACCCTAAATTGTCCTAAGAACAAACTCACACACACCCCCATGCCCGAGGGAGGACTCGAACCTCCGCCGGGACCAGCCGCACAGTCCAGGTTGTTCAGATTACAACTAATGACTGAGAAATGCAATTACAATCGAAGAATTGAACCGGTTAACAGCTAAATATAACCACAAGGTCCCTCTTTTGTTTAACAGCAACCTGTGCCTTAGTACAATTGTTCCGGCTGTATCTACGACCAAGAGCTGTTTAATGACCGGGAAAGGAAAGACAATACGAGGTGCGGCTAGAAAAAAACCGGACTAGTACTGGTGAAACAATAAAACGAATGCAATAAGGCTGAAAGTCGCGTGGCCTGTCACGTGACTCTCGCTCCGCCTACTGCTCGAGTTTCATCTGCCTCCTGCACTCAGTCTGCCCGTGGCGTCTGTTTTAAGTAGTTGACGTTTTGTCTGTGCGTCGGAAAATGTTGAGTGTACAGAAAGAACAGCGTGTTAACATCAAATTTTGTTTCAAACTAGGAAAATCTGCAAGTGAAACGTTTGTAATGTTACAACAAGTGTACGGCGATGATTGTTTATCGCGAACACAAGTGTTTGAGTGGTTTAAACGATTTAAAGATGGCCGCGAAGACACCAGTGATGACACTCGCACTGGCAGACCATTGTCAATAAAAACTGATGCAAACATTGAAAAAATCGGTAAACTTGTTCGACAAGATCGCCGTTTAACAATCAGAGCAGTGTCTGAGTTAACAGGAGTTGACAAGGAAAGTGTTAGGCAGATTCTTCATGAAAGTTTCAACATGAGCAAAGTGTGTTCAAAAATGGTTCCAAAGTGTCTCACAATTGAACAGAAGGAACGCCGAAGAATGATTTGTTCTGACAACCTGGAAAACATTGAAAGTGATCCCACCTTCTTACAAAATGTTATTACTTGCGATGAATCGTGGTTTTTTACTTACGATCCCGAAACTAAACGCCAATCGATGCATTGCAAAACTCCTGGTTCTCCACGACAAAAAAAAGCACGAATGTCAAAATCGAAATTCAAGGCAGTGATGATTGTTTTTTTTTTTTTTTTTTTTTTGACATCAAAGGGATTGTGCACATTGATTGGGTACCAGAGGGACAAACAGTGAATCAGCATTACTACATTAGCGTCCTGGCTACCCTACGTGAGCGAGTACGGAGAAAACGGAACGATTTGTGGAGAAAAAAGTCACGGATCCTTCACCAAGACAATGCCCCAGCTCACAGTGCGTTGTCAGTGAAGACGTTTTTGGCAAAACACAACATTCCCATCTTAGATCATCCACCCTACTCACCGGATTTGGCCCCCTGTGACTTTTTTCTTTTCCCTAAAGTCAAGTCAGCTTTGAAAGGAACTAGATTTGAGACTGTTGAAGCAGTAAAAGAAAAAGCGACGGAAGTAATGTATGGACTTACCGAAAATGATCTGCAGCATTGCTATGAACAGTGGAAAATTCGTATGGAGCGGTGTAGAGACCGAGGAGGAGAGTACGTTGAAGGAGGTAACATGAAATTGTAAATAATTGTAAATAAATGTTTTTTCCAGCATCAGTCCGGTTTTTTTCTAGCCGCACCTCGTATAATAGCGCGACAAATTTTCAAACGACAACTAGTGTCTTAGTACAACAGTACTGCCTATGTATACGACCAAAGCGCCGAACCTGTGCGGTTGGTCTCGGCGGAGGTTCGAGTCCTCCCTCAGGCATGGGTGTGTGTGTTTGTCCTTAGGATAATTTAGGTTAAGTAGTGTGTAAGCTTAGGGACTGATGACCTTAGCAGTTAAGTACCATAAGATTACACACACATTTTTGAAAGAGCCGACCGAGTAAAACTTTGAGGGTCGGGTACAAACCAGAAAATAATAAGGAGAGCAGGCAGACAATGAGCCGGCGTTGTGACCGAGCGGTTCTAGGCGCTTCAGTCTGGAACCGCGCGATCGCTATGGTTCGAATTCTGCCTCGGGCATGGGTGTGTGTGATGTCCTTAGGTTAGTTAGGTTTAAGTAGTTCTAAGTTCTAGGCGACTGATGACCATTTTTTGAAGTAGAGAATGACAGAAATCACCTCGAGAATTACAGAACGTTACGCCCCATTACCAGCAAGCAGTTCCAAAAAGTGGTTCAAATGGCTCTGAGCACTATGGGACGTAACAGCTATGGTCATCAGTCCCCTAGAACTTAGAACTACTTAAACCTAACTAACCTAATTGCATCACACAACACCCAGTCATCACGAGGCAGAGAAATTCCCTGACCCCGCCGGGAATCGAACCCGGGAACCCGGGCGCGGGAAGCGAGAAAGCTACCGCACGACCACGAGTTGCGGACAGCACGCAGTTCAATGGTTCCACGGTGTGTCCCAGCGGTTACTGACAAGGGAGCCTCCCCATCGCACCCCCCTCAGATTTGGTTATAAGTTGGCACAGTGGATAGGCCTTGAAAAACTGAACACAGATCAATCGAGAAAACAGGAAGAAGTTGTGTGGAACCGTGAAAAAAATTAGTAAAATATACAAACTGAGTAGTCCATGCGGAAGACAGGCAATATGAAGGAGAATATGAGCTCAAGAGCGCCGTGGTCCCGTGGTTAGCGTGCGTAGCTGCAGCGCGAGAGGACCTTTGTTCAAATCATCCCTCGACGGAAAATTTTACTTTCTTTATTTTCGCAAAGTTATGACCTGTCCGTTCGTTCATTGACGTCCCTGTTCACTGTAATAAGTTTAGTGTCTGTGCTTTGCGACCGCGCCGCAAAACCGTGCGATTAGCAGACGAAAGGACGTGCCTCTCCAATGGGAACCGAAAACATTTGATCGGAGGGTCATAGGTCAACCGATTCCTCCACGGGAAAACACGTCTGATATATTCTGTAAGACACTGGTGACAGCATGTGGGTCACACGACAGGAACATGTTGTCGACCCACCTAACTTGTACACTTGGCGAATGGGTGAAAAGATTCTTCTACCTTGCCCGATTTAGGTTTTCTTGTGGATGTGGTAATCACTTCCAAAAAAGTGATGAAAACATAAAAGTTTGTCACATAAACTGAAAATAAAAAAATTAAACTTTTCACTCGAGGGAAGACTTGAACGTAGGACCTCTCGTACCGTAGCTGCTGTCGCTATCCACGGGACCACGGCGCTCCTTGACAACCAGTGTCCTTGATGTTGCCTATCTTCGCATGGACTACTCAGTTTGTATATTTTACTAATTTTTTTCATAGTTCCACACAACTTCTTCCTGTTTTCTCGATTGATCTGTGTTCAGGTTTTCAAGGCCTATCTACTGTGCCAACTTATAAGTAAATCTGAGGGGGGTGCGATGGGGAGGTTCCCTTGTGAGTGGTGCCGATGAAAGCCAGGGAGGAGGGGGGTCCAGGCCACGAGCGGTTGGCCGACACGAACGTTGCCAACCAGCCAACGGGATGTCGGTCTGCCGCTTGTAGTCGACGCTGAGGCTAGTGAACAACTTCTGATATGAAGATCGATGCCAGCATGTCATGACTTCACGCAAATGCAGGATGCTTTTCGCTCGGTACCTGTGGGATTTGTAGAGGGAAGTTACAGGCTGGCACCAGTGGCTTGTTGTAGGAATCTAGAACTTTCTTTCTTTCTTTCTTTTGCTACAGCCATTATCCTGCATGGTGCGCAGGGTCGGCTGGGTGAAGTACGGATTTGGCATGGTTAATTTTAAGGGGTGGCCGGATGCCCTTCCTGCCGCCAACCCATACCCCCCGAAACGGAATTAGTGCACCCCAGCTGTCTGTGTCCAGTGTAAATCGTGAAATAGTGTGAATGTGTTTCTAATGTCTGCAAGTCGTGTAACTGAGGCGGAACTGGGGGACCAGCCCGGTATTCACCTAGTAGGATGTGGAAAACCGCCTAAAAACCAGGCTGGCCAGCACACCGGCCGTCGTCGTTCCGGGGCCGGCGCGCCCACCCGAGTCCAGGAAGTAGCGCGTTAGCGCTCTCGACTACCCTGGCGGGTCTTGTAGGAATCTGGAACATTCTGCAATAATTAGTTCTGGAATACATTAGTAAGTAACTTTCACTTCACTGTGCGCTGCTACTACACTCCAGGGACATAACTAATAACATCTATCTTTAAATTATAATTAATTGAAACACTGAGCTGCCAACAGGTGTTGTTGACATACCTCTGTGGCGCAGATGGATATAGCGTCTGCCATGTAAGCAGGAGATCCCGGGTTCGAGTCGCGGTCGGAGCACAAATTTTCAGCTGTCCCCATCGAGCTATATCAACAACACCAGTCGGCAGCTGTGGGTTTCAATTAATTATCATTTATTCTAGAGAAGCTGCACGGTCGTCAATGGTGTCTGTTCCTTCGAGAGCAGTTGGTAACTTCCGAGCTATCTTTCTTGAATACAAACGACTCATTAACAAACATTAACTGCATTATACAAAAGTGAAGATAACACAATTCTGTATTATATGCGTAATGCATGCTCGAACTAGAGGCTGCGAACCTAGCGAGCTGAAGGCTATTATAATGTGACTTCGCTCGCAACCTGTAGCTGACTGGGCCGTACCATGCGGAGGCGCTGTAAGCGCCAGAGAGGTTGCAAGTGCTGGACCGCTATCGATTATCGCAACCTCCAGCGTGGTGTCTAACACTGACACCACACCTCCGGTACCGTCGCTCTGCGCAGGGCCTCCTTGCGCAACTAGTGGCTTCGGCCGCTCGGTCCTCGGGACCACATCTTGTCGCGACGCTGCCGCCAATCCCCAAACGTTGTGCCTCTCTGTGGGGCCAGCGAACCCCGTATAGACAACGTGGTCCATTGATCGTGACCGGGCCAAATATCTCACGAAAGAACGAAACTCGTCTAGCTTGAAGGGGGAAACCAAATGGCGCTATGGTTGGCCCGCTAGATGGCGCTGCCATAGGTTAATAGATATCAACTGCGTTTTTTTAAACAGGAACCCCCATTTTTATTACACATTCGTGTAGTACGTAAAGAAATATGAATGTTTTAGTTGGACCACTTTATTCGCTTTGACATAGATGGCGCTGTAATAGTCACAAACGTATAAGTACGTGGTATCACGTAACATTCCGCCGGTGCGGACGGTATTTGCTTCGTGATACATTACCCGTGTTAAAATGGGCCGTTTACTAACTGCGGAAAACGTCGATATCGTGTTGATGTATGGCTATTGTGATCAAAATGCCCAACGGGTGTGTGCTATGTATGCTGCTCGGTATCCTGAACATCATCCAAGTGTCCGGACCGTCCGCCGGATAGTTACGTTATTTAAGGAAACAGGAAGTGTTCAGCCACGTGTGAAACGTCAACCACGACCTGCAACAAATGATGATGCCCAAGTAGGTGTTTTAGCTGCTGTCGCGGCTAATCCGCACATCAGTAGCAGACAAATTGCCCGAGAATCGGGAATCTCAAAAACGTCGGTGTCGAGAATGCTATATCAACGTCGATTGCACCCGTACCATGTTTCTATGCACCAGGAATTGTATGGCGACGACTTTGAACGACGTGTACAGTTCTGCCACTGGGCACAAGAGAAATTACGGCACGATGACAGATTATTTGCACGCGTTCTATTTAGCGACGAAGCGTCATTCACAGACAGCGGGTCCGCAGCTCGTGGTCGTGCGGTGGCGTTCTCGCTTCCCACGCCCGAGTTCCGGAGGTTCGATTCCCGGCGGGGTCAGGGATTTTCTCTGCCTCGTGATGACTGGGTGTTGTGTGATGTCCTTAGCTTAGTTAGATTTAAGTAGTTCTAAGTTCTAGGGGACTGATGACCATAGCTGTTAAGTCCTATAGTGCTCAGAGCCATCTGAACCATTTTTGAACCAACAGCGGTAACGTAAATAGCATAATATGCACTATTGGGCAACGGAAAATCCACGATGGCTGCGACAGGTGGAACATCATTGAACTTGGCGGATTAGTGTATGGTGCGGCATTATGGGAGGAAGGATAATTGGCCCCTATTTTATCGATGGCAATCTAAATGGTAGAGCGTATGCTGATTTCCTACGTAATGTTCAACCGATGTTACTACAAGATGTTTCACTGCATGACAGAATGGCGATGTACTTCCAGCATGATGGATGTCCGGCACATAGCTCGCGTGCGGTTCAAGCGGTACTGAATAGATATTTCATGCCAGGTGGATTGGTCGTCAAAGCATCATACCGTGGCCCGCACGTTCACCGGATCTGACGTCCCCGGATTTCTTTCTTTGGGGAAAGTTGAAGGATATTTGCTATCGTGATCCACCGACAACGCCTGACAACATGCGTCAGCGTATTGTCAATGCATGTGCGAACATTACGGAAGGCGAACTACTCGCTGTTGAGAGGAATGTCGTTACACGTATTGCCAAATGCATTGAGGTTCACGGACATCATTTGAACATTTATTGCATTAATGTGGTATTTACAGGTAATCACGCTGTAACAGCATGTCTTCTCAGAAATGATAAGTTCACAAAGGTACATGTATCTCATTATAACAACTGAAATAAAATGTTCAGTCATACCTACGTTCTGTATTTTAAATTAAAAAAACCACCTGTTACCAACTGTTCGTCTAAAATTGCGAGTCATACATTTGTGACTATTACAGCGCCATCTATCACAAAGCGAAAAAAGTGGTCCAACTAAAGCATTCATATTTCTTTACGTAGTACACGAATATGTAATAAAAAATGGGGGTTCCTATTGAAAAAAAACGCAGTTGATATCCGTTTGACCTGTGGCAGCGCCATCTGGCGGGCCAAGCATAGCGCCATCTGGTTTCCCCCTTCAAGGTAGACAAGTTTCCTTTATTGTAGTATTTTCGTTTGATGCTTATTTCGTGTCATATTTGGCGCGGTCACGGTCATTGGACCACCCCGTATTTTTTTTTTTTATTTTGGTCATCAGTCTACTGACTGGTTTGATGCGGCCCGCCACGAATTCCTTTCCTGTGCTAACCTCTTCATCTCAGAGTAGCACTTGCAACCTACGTCCTCAATTATTTGCTTGACGTATTCCAATCTCTGTCTTCCTCTACAGTTTTTGCCCTCTACAGCTCCCTCTAGTACCATGGAAGTCATTCCCTCATGTCTTAGCAGATGTCCTATCATCCTGTCCCTTCTCCTTATCAGTGTTTTCCACATATTCCTTTCCTCTCCGATTCTGCGTAGAACCTCCTCATTCCTTACCTTATCAGTCCACCTACTTTTCAACATTCGTCTATAGCACCACATCTCAAATGCTTCGATTCTCTTCTGTTCCGGTTTTCCCACAGTCCATGTTTCACTACCATACAATGCTGTACTCCAGACGTACATCCTCAGAAATTTCTTCCTCAAATGAAGGCCGGTATTTGATATTAGTAGACTTCTCATGGCCAGAAATGCCTTTTTTGCCATAGCGAGTCTGCTTTTGATGTCCTCCTTGCTCTGTTCGTCATTGGTTATTTTACTGCCTAGGTAGCAGAATTCATTAACTTCATTGACTTCGTGACCATCAATCCTGATGTTAAGTTTCTCGCTGTTCTCATTTCTACTACTTCTCATTACCTTCGTCTTTCTCCGATTTACTCTCAAACCATACTGTGTACTCATTAGACTGTGCATTCCGTTCAGCAGATCATTTAATTCTTCTTCACTTTCACTCAGGATAGCAATGTCATCAGCGAATCGTATCATTGATATCCGTTCACCTTGTATTTTAATTCCACTCCTGAACCTTTCTTTTATTTCCGTCATTGCTTCCTCGATGTACAGTTTGAAGAGTAGGGGCGAAAGCCTACAGCCTTGTCTTACACCCTTCTTAATACGAGCACTTCGTTCTTGATCGTCCACTCTTATTATTCCCTCTTGGTTGCTGTACATATTGTATATGACCCGTCTCTCCCTTATAGCTTACCCCTACTTTTTTCAGAATCTCGAACAGCTTGCACCATTTTATATTGTCGAACGCTTTTTCCAGGTCGACAAATCCTATGAAAGTGTCTTGATTTTTCTTTAGCCTTGCTTCCATTATTAGCCGTAACGTCAGAATTGCCTCTCTCGTCTCTTTACTTTTCCTAAAGCCAAACTGATCGTCACCTAGCGCATTCTCAACTTTCTTTTCCATTCTTCTGTATATTATTCTTGTAAGCAGCTTCGATGCATGAGCTGTTAAGCTGATTGTGCGATAATTCTCGCACTTGTCAGCTCTTGCCATCTTCGGAATTGTGTGGATGATGCTTTTCCGAAAGTCAGATGGTATATCGCCAGACTCATATATTCTACACACCAACGTGAATAGTCGTTTTGTTGTCACTTTCCCCAATGATTTTAGAAATTCTGATGGAATGTTATCTATCGCTTCTGCCTTATTTGACCGTAAGTCCTCCAAAGCTCTTTTAAATTCCGATTCTAATACTGGATCCCCTATCTCTTCTAAATCGACCCCTGTTTCTTCTTCTATCACATCAGACAAATCTTCACCTTCATAGAGGCTTTCAATGTATTCTTTCCACCTATCTGCTCTCTGCTCTGTATTTAACAGTGGAATTCCCGTTGCACTCTTAATGTTACCACCGTTGCTTTTAATGTCACCAAAGGTTGTTTTGACTTTCCTGTATGCTGAGTCTGTTCTTCCGACAATCTTATCTTTTTCGATGTCTTCTCATTTTTCCTGCAGCCATTTCGTCTTAGCTTCCCTGCACTTCCTATTTATTTCATCCCTCAGCGACTTGTATTTCTGTATTCCTGATTTTCCCGGAACATGTTTGTACTTCCTCCTTTCATCAATCAACTGAAGTATTTCTTGTGTTACCCATGGTTTCTTCGCAGCTACCTTCTTTGTACCTATGTTTTCCTTCCCAACTTCTGTGATGGCCCTTTTTAGAGATGTCCATTCCTCTTCAACTGTACTGCCTACTGCGCTATTCCTTATTGCTGTATCTATAGCGTTAGAGAACTTCAAACGTATCTCGTCATTCCTTAGTACTTCCGTATCCCACCTCTTTGCGTATTGATTCTTCCTGACTAACGTCTTGAACTTCAGCCTACTCTTCATCACTACTATATTGTGATCTGAGTCTATATCTGCTCCTCGGTACGCCTTACAGTCCAGTATCTGATTTCGGAAACTCTGTCTGACCATGACGTAATCTAATTGAAATCTTCCCGTATCTCCCGGCCTTTTCCAAGTATACCTCCTCCTCTTGTGATTTTTGAACAGGGTATTCGCTATTACTAGCTGAAAATTGTTACAGAACTCAGTTAGTCTTTCTCCTCTTTCATTCCTTGTCCCAAGCCCATATTCTCCTGTAACCTTTTCTTCTGCTCCTTCCCCTACAACTGCATTCCAGTCGCCCATGACTATTAGATTTTCGTCCCCCTTTACATACTGCATTACCCTTTCAATATCCTCATACACTTTCTCTATCTGTTCATCTTCAGCTTGCGGCTTGCGACGTCGACATGTATACCTGAACTATCGTTGTCGGTGTTGGTCTGCTGTCGATTCTGATTAGAACAACCCGGTCACTGAACTGTTCACAGTAACACCCGCTCTGCCCTACCTTCCTATTCATAACGAATCCTACACCTGTTATACCATTTTCTGCTGCTGTTGGTATTACCCGATACTCATCTGACCAGAAATCCTTGTCTTCCTTCCACTTCACTTCACTGACCCCTACTATATCTAGATTGAGCCTTTGCATTTCCCTTTTCAGATTTTCTAGTTTCCCTACCACGTTCAAGCTTCTGACATTCCACGCCCCGACTCGTAGAACGTTATCCTTTCGTTGATTGTTCAATCTTTTTCTCCTGGTAACCTCCCCCTTGGCAGTCCCCTCCCGGAGATCCGAATGGGGGACTATTCCGGAATCTTTTGCCAATGGAGAGATCATCATGACACTCCTTCAATTACAGGCCACATGTCCTGTGGATACACGTTACGTGTCTTTAATGCAGTGGTTTCCATTGCCTTCTGCATTCTCATGTCGTTGATCATTGCTGATTCTTCCGCCTTTAGAGGCAATTTCCCAACCCCAGGACAAGAGAGTGCCCTGAACTTCTATCCGCTCCTCCGCCCTCTTTGACAAGGCCGTTGGCAGAATAAGGCTGACTTCTTATGCCGGAAGTCTTCGGCCGCCAATGCTGATTTTTTATCAAAATTTAGGCAGTGGCGGGGATCGAACCCGAGACTGAAGACGTTTTTGATTATGAATCAAAGACGCTACCCTTTTTTTTTTTTTTTTTTTTTTTTTTTTTTTTTTTTTTTTTTTTTTTTTTTGAAATCTTCCCGTATCTCCCGGCCTTTTCAAAGTATACCTCCTCCTCTTGTGATTCTTGAACAGGGTATTCGCTATTACTAGCTGAAACTTGTTACGGAACTCAATTAGTCTTTCTCCTCTTTCATTCCTTGTCCCAAGCCCATATTCTCCTCTAACCTTTTCTTCTACTCCTTCCCCTATAACTGCATTCCAGACCCCTAGACCACGGGTATATATTAGGATGCAAAGACCTACGGATACCACAACCTACAGATACCACTCTTCATCACAGATACTGGCAACTGGGCCGCAAGAGGGTCAGTCGATACTACATCTGAGCCAGTTGAGCCAGACAGAACAGTCTAGTAATTCAGTAGCGCTACGGATCAATACTGGTTGCTAATTGTCGTGAAACTGCCTCAACACGAGTTCAGTATGTTGTCCACCGTTTTGTGCCACAAGATGAAATTGAGAAACCGCGTTGCACGAAAGATCTGAGCGTCTCAGGGGTGACGTTCAGAATGCGTTGCGCAGTGCGTGCCTTCAGTTTGGCTAATTGGAACCCTTGAGCACAACATGTTTTCAGATAACCTACAGCCGGAAGTCGCACGGACTGACAAGGGGAGGCCGCCAATTGTGAAATTCAGATTCGATTCATACTGCGCATAATAAAAGCTCATGGCCAGAGGTGTAATGTGGCAAAGCGCCAAGATGCACTTCTCAGCCGTTGTCGAGAAAATCGACGGTTAAAAGTAACAGTTGCGGTGAAATACTCTCTACGATTAATAATTCCCTACAGCGTCGTGGCGCAGCCGTAAGCGCTCGGGTTTGTAATCCGAAGGTCGCCGGATAGAATCTCGCGCCATGCAACCTTTTTTTTTTTTTTTAGTATTTGTTTTTTGTAATTCAAATGTGTATATATATATATATATATATATATATATATATATATATATATAAAATTCACGGCAGTCAGTTGCAACAATTATGCATATAATAAGTTGTTGAAAGTCGTTTGTCGTGGAAAAACTGGCGACTTCGAACATCATTATGTTTTCCGCAAACAAAGTTGTATTTCACAAATGTTATTAATTGTCTTCATAATTTTTACCACGTATAGTTAACGGAAGACGTAGAAACGATATTCCGAAACGAATACGTATAGCGTAAGTAAAACGTTCGAATTAGAATAGAGACCCCACGAACACAAATTTGCTGTGGCAGGTATGAGATATAAACTCCGTTAATCGCTCGTTACACTTGATGGACAGATGTTGAATGGGCCGAAACGAGCCGCCGCATAACAGCGTAGTTGCGTGCTAACTTCGAAAGAAGGTAGATGCGGTCCCTAGCGCACCTTATAACATCGTCGAAAATCAGTGCGGACGGGAGAGCTTTGGTACACCCTGTTAAACAAACGGAAAAATGGAGGCGGTACAATTGGAGAGCGATCCGCCTTCACCAACATGCATAAGCAATTCATTAATACTTTATATATATATATATATATATATATATATATATATACTTGAATTACAAAAATCTAATAATGAAAAAAAAGTTGCATGGTGCGGGATTTGATCCGCTGACCTTCGGATTACGAATCCAAGCGCTTATCTCTGCGCTACGACGCTGTAGGAAATGATTAATCGTAGAGAGTATTTCACCGCAACGGTTTCTTTTAACTGTCGATTTTCTCGACAACGGCTGAGAAGTGCATCTTGGTGCTTTGCCACATTACGCCTCTGGCCATGAGCTTTTATTATGCGCAGTATGAATCGAATCTGAATTTCACAATTGGCGGCCTCCCCTTGTGAGACAAGGTAAGCCGCGTGGAGTGGTCGCGCTGTTTGAGGCGCCATGTCACGGATTGCGTGGCCCCTCCTGCCAGAGGTTCGAGCCCTCCTTCAGGCATGGGTGTGTGTGATGTTCTTAGCGAAGGTTAGTTTAAGTTAGTCTAAGTAGTGTGTAAGTCTAGGGATCGATTATCTCATCAGTTTGGTCCCTTAGGAATTCACACGTACACACATTTTTTGAGATACGGTAATCTGGATGGACAGCCTGTAGGGAAATGACTGTCGATAATTCTAGCACTTTCAAAACGCCTCTGCAGCAGCCGCTTCACTGCCTAATATGCGGAGGTGGGCCATCTTGCATTAAAATGATCCTACCCGCACATCCACGCTGTTGGAATTACGTCGGTGTGCAAAAGACCCTCGTAGCGTTTACCAGCGACTCTCTATGGCGTATTTTATAGACCTTCCCCCGCGTCCCTGTTTTTAGCTGCTTCATCTTCCGTCGATTGGGATTGGCGACAGTCGTTTTTAACTCCCCTCTTTGTTTCCTTAAAGTAAGTACCGCCATTAGAATGTTGTTTATTTACAGTGTTGCATTTACACTTGCACAATGATGATTTCGGCTTCAAAGCGCCATTACCAAATGTTTTAAGTGTTATAAATTGCCTAAGATGGCATACTGTCGTTGTTGTGTTGTTGTCGTGGTCTTCAGTCCAGAGACTGGTTTGATGCAGCTCTTCATGCTACTCTATCCTGTGCAAGCTTCTTCATCTCCCAGTACCTGCTGCAACCTACATCCTTCTGAATCTGTTTAGTGTATTCATCTCTTGGTCTCCCTCTACGATTTTTACCCTCCACGCTGCCCTCCAATGCTAAATTTGTGATCCCTTGATGCCTCAAAACATGTCCTACCAACCGATCCCTTCTTCTGGTCAAGTTGTGCCACAAACTTCTCTCCTCCCCAATCCTATTCAATGCCTCCTCATTAGTTACGTGATCTACCCACCTTATCTTCAGCATTCTTCTGTAGCACCACATTTCGAAAGCTTCTATTCTCTTCTTGTCCAAACTGGTTATCGTCCATATTTCACTTCCATACATGGCTACACTCCATACGAATACTTTCAGAAACGACTTCCTGACACTTAAATCTATACTCGATGTTAACAAATTTCTCTTCTTCAGAAACGATTTCCTTGCCATTGCCAGTCTACATTTTATATCCTCTCTACTTCGACCATCATCAGTTATTTTACTCCCTAAATAGCTAAACTCCTTTACTACTTTAAGTGTCTCATTTCCTAATCTAATCCCCTCAGCATCACCCGATTTAATTTGACTACATTCCATTATCCTCGTTTTGCTTTTGTTGATGTTCATCTTATATCCTCCTTTCAAGACACTGTCCATTCCGTTCAACTGCTCTTCCAAGTCCTTTGCTGTCTCTGACAGAATTACAATGTCATCGGCGAACCTCAAAGTTTTTACTTCTTCTCCATGAATTTTAATACCTACTCCGAATTTTTCTTTTGTTTCCTTCACTCCTTGCTCAATATACAGATTGAATAACATCGGGGAGAGGCTACAACACTGTCTCACTCCTTTCCCAACCACTGCTTCCCTTTCATGCCCCTCGACTCTTATAACTGCCATCTGGTTTCTGTACAAATTGTAAATAGCCTTTCGCTCCCTGTATTTTACCCCTGCCACCTTCAGAATTTGAAAGAGACTATTCAAGTTAACATTGTCAAAGCGTTTGTCGAATTGAAAAAAAAAACACGCTTGATAATGGCACTTTGAAGCCGAAATCATGATTGTGTAAGTGTAAATGTAACACTGTAAGCAAACAGCAGCCTAATGGCGGTACTGACTTTAGAGAAGCATATTATGACTGTGGCCCCCCCTTATAGAAAAATTATCCCCTCTTTGTCTTTGTGTTTATCAGTTTTGACATGGGCGCGTTATGACCCTAGTTGTTTTTGCGCCCTAAAACAAAACAAAACAAAACAAAACAGAATGAGATTTTCACTCTGCAGCGGAGTGTGCGCTGATATGAAACATCACCCAGGCTGTGGCTAACCCATGTCTCCGTAGTATCCTTTCTTTCAGGAGTGCTAGTTCTTCAAGGTTCGCAGGAGAGCTTCTGTAAAGTTTGGAAGGTAGGAGACGAGATACTGGCAGAAGTAAAGCTGTGAGGACCGGGCGTGAGTCTTGCTTCGGTAGCTCAGATGGTAGAGCACTTGCCCGCGAAAGGCAAAGGTCCCGAGTTCGAGTCTCGGTCGGGCACACAGTTTTAATCTACCAGGAAGTTTCAAAACAAAACAAGCAAACAGACCAGTGGCGGCACAGTTAACACGATCCGCATGATTCAATCTCGTCGAAAAAGTACGGTCCACACCACACAGTCACCTTTGCAGAATGAAATGGTACTGGTTGATGCGCGTGCGGGTTTTCCGTCGCCCATATTCTGCAAATTGTGCCCACTGACACGTCCTTGGAGATGAAAATAGGCTTCGTCTGTCCACAGAACGTTCCATGGCCATCCATTGTCCCGTTCCGTGCGAGTAAGAAATTCCCAGAGCAAAATACACTCCTGGAAATGGAAAAAAGAACACATTGACACCGGTGTGTCAGACCCACCATACTTGCTCCGGACACTGCGAGAGGGCTGTACAAGCAATGATCACACGCACGGCACAGCGGACACACCAGGAACCGCGGTGTTGGCCGTCGAATGGCGCTAGCTGCGCAGCATTTGTGCACCGCCGCCGTCAGTGTCAGCCAGTTTGCAGTGGCATACGGAGCTCCATCGCAGTCTTTAACACTGGTAGCATGCCGCGACAGCGTGGACGTGAACCGTATGTGCAGTTGACGGACTTTGAGCGAGGGCGTATAGTGGGCATGCGGGAGGCCGGGTGGACGTACCGCCGAATTGCTCAACACGTAGGGCGTGAGGTCTCCACAGTACATCGATGTTGTCGCCAGTGGTCGGCGGAAGGTGCACGTGCCCGTCGACCTGGGACCGGACCGCAGCGACGCACGGATGCACGCCAAGACCGTAGGATCCTACGCAGTGCCGTAGGGGACCGCACCGCCACTTCCCAGCAAATTAGGGACACTGTTGCTCCTGGGGTATCGGCGAGGACCATTCGCAACCGTCTCCATGAAGCTGGGCTACGGTCCCGCACACCGTTAGGCCGTCTTCCGCTCACGCCCCAACATCGTGCAGCCCGCCTCCAGTGGTGTCGCGACAGGCGTGAATGGAGGGACGAATGGAGACGTGTCGTCTTCAGCGATGAGAGTCGCTTCTGCCTTGGTGCCAATGATGGTCGTATGCGTGTTTGGCGCCGTGCAGGTGAGCGCCACAATCAGGACTGCATACGACCGAGGCACACAGGGCCAACACCCGGCATCATGGTGTGGGGAGCGATCTCCTACACTGGCCGTACACCACTGGTGATCGTCGAGGGGACACTGAATAGTGCACGGTACATCCAAACCGTCATCGAACCCATCGTTCTACCATTCCTAGACCGGCAAGGGAACTTGCTGTTCCAACAGGACAATGCACGTCCGCATGTATCCCGTGCCACCCAACGTGCTCTAGAAGGTGTAAGTCAACTACCCTGGCCAGCAAGATCTCCGGATCTGTCCCCCACTGAGCATGTTTGTGACTGGATGAAGCGTCGTCTCACGCGGTCTGCACGTCCAGCACGAACGCTGGTCCAACTGAGGCGCCAGGTGGAAATGGCATGGCAAGCCGTTCCACAGGACTACATCCAGCATCTCTACGATCGTCTCCATGGGAGAATAGCAGCCTGCATTGCTGCGAAAGGTGGATATACACTGTACTAGTGCCGACATTGTGCATGCTCTGTTGCCTGTGTCTACGTGCCTGTGGTTCTGTCAGTGTGATCATGTGATGTATCTGACCCCAGGAATGTGTCAATAAAGTTTCCCCTTCCTGGGACAATGAATTCACGGTGTTCTTATTTCAATTTCCAGGAGTGTAGTTCAAATGACTCTGAGCGCTATGGGATTGAACTGCTGAGGTCATCAGTCCCCTAGAACTTAGAACTAGCTGAACCTAACTATCCTAAGGACATCACACTCATCCATGTCCGAGGCAGGATTCGAACCTGCGACCGCAGTGGTCGCGCGGTTCCTGACTGTAGCGCCTAGAACCGCTCAGTCACTCCGGCCGGCTTCCCAGAACGGGACAGCAGGAAGCAGCTGCCGAAAACGGGCGATTTTGTACGGGTGGCAGAGCAAGATGTTTAGTAGGATGTCATGCACCGTGCTCGCAGGCACGTCCATAGTTCGGGCAATTTCCCGTCCATTGTATGTTTGCACACCACCGTTCGACCCGTCCTGCAATGCTGTGGCCTCATCTTCGCCAGACGTCGGATCTTCTCCCTGTGCCACGATGCACTTCAAAAGATGCTGTCATTCCGAATTTTGTGATTATTTCTCCAGACCCTTAGCAGACTTACCACGAATTTCGGAATTTCTAGAACCTAAAAACACATATGGTCCATCAATAACAGCATGAGAAGCGATGCCTTTAACAGTAATCTTCGCTGTTATAACAGCAGTCTTCAACTCAACGTTCTCTTTAGTCTTTAGTTCCTACGTACTCGTGGTCGCGGGAGGCAGATAATGATGAGGCTCTGTATTTTTGGTGTAAGTACATGGTTGTTGTGAAGATGTATCCAACCTTCGTGAGTTTGTATAAGGCGTGTTTTTTTAAGTAAGTACCGTTTTGAAATTAAAAAAAGACGTGTTAAGATATCTCAATAATTTCATTTTTACATGAAAGCCTGTACCTTAATCTACACTCCTGGAAATGGAAAAAAGAACACATTGACACCGGTGTGTCAGACCCACCATACTTGCTCCGGACACTGCGAGAGGGCTGTACAAGCAATGATCACACGCACGGCACAGCGGACACACCAGGAACCGCGGTGTTGGCCGTCGAATGGCGCTAGCTGCGCAGCATTTGTGCACCGCCGCCGTCAGTGTCAGCCAGTTTGCAGTGGCATACGGAGCTCCATCGCAGTCTTTAACACTGGTAGCATGCCGCGACAGCGTGGACGTGAACCGTATGTGCAGTTGATGGACTTTGAGCGAGGGCGTATAGTGGGCATGCGGGAGGCCGGGTGGACGTACCGCCGAATTGCTCAACACGTAGGGCGTGAGGTCTCCACAGTACATCGATGTTGTCGCCAGTGGTCGGCGGAAGGTGCACGTGCCCGTCGACCTGGGACCGGACCGCAGCGACGCACGGATGCACGCCAAGACCGTAGGATCCTACGCAGTGCCGTAGGGGACCGCACCGCCACTTCCCAGCAAATTAGGGACACTGTTGCTCCTGGGGTATCGGCGAGGACCATTCGCAACCGTCTCCATGAAGCTGGGCTACGGTCCCGCACACCGTTAGGCCGTCTTCCGCTCACGCCCCAACATCGTGCAGCCCGCCTCCAGTGGTGTCGCGACAGGCGTGAATGGAGGGACGAATGGAGACGTGTCGTCTTCAGCGATGAGAGTCGCTTCTGCCTTGGTGCCAATGATGGTCGTATGCGTGTTTGGCGCCGTGCAGGTGAGCGCCACAATCAGGACTGCATACGACCGAGGCACACAGGGCCAACACCCGGCATCATGGTGTGGGGAGCGATCTCCTACACTGGCCGTACACCACTGGTGATCGTCGAGGGGACGCTGAATAGTGCACGGTACATCCAAACCGTCATCGAACCCATCGTTCTACCATTCCTAGACCGGCAAGGGAACTTGCTGTTCCAACAGGACAATGCACGTCCGCATGTATCCCGTGCCACCCAACGTGCTCTAGAAGGTGTAAGTCAACTACCCTGGCCAGCAAGATCCCCGGATCTGTCCCCCATTGAGCATGTTTGGGACTGGATGAAGCGTCGTCTCACGCGGTCTGCACGTCCAGCACGAACGCTGGTCCAACTGAGGCGCCAGGTGGAAATGGCATGGCAAGCCGTTCCACAGGACTACATCCAGCATCTCTACGATCGTCTCCATGGGAGAATAGCAGCCTGCATTGCTGCGAAAGGTGGATATACACTGTACTAATGCCGACATTGTGCATGCTCTGTTGCCTGTGTCTATGTGCCTGTGGTTCTGTCAGTGTGATCATGTGATGTATCTGACCCCAGTAATGTGTCAATAAAGACTCCCCTTCCTGGGACAATGAATTCACGGTGTTCTTATTTCAATTTCCAGGAGTGTAGTTTTCTACATAATTTCCATCAATATCGAGGCACTTGTCATAACGTTGTACCAGTTTTTGAATACCCTCCTCATTTGCTGCTTGACTTGTTAACCACTGCATCACCACTGTTTTGACTTCGTCATCGTCTCGAAGACGCAGACCGCCCAGGTGTTTCTTCAAGTGCAGGAGCAGATGGTAGTCACTGGGCGTGAAAGATCGAGGCTGTACGGAGGATGATCTGGAGTTCCCCATCGAAAAGGTGTGATGAGATCTTTGGTCTGCTTCGCTAAGTGTGGACGGGCCTTGCCTTGCAGCAAAACGATGCCCTTGCTCAACTTGCCACATCTTTTGTTCTGAACTGAACGGCGCAGATTGTGCAATGTCTTACAGTAAGCTGCTGCATCGATTGTCTCATTACGAGTCAAAAATTCCACAAGCAATACTCCTTTTCTGTCCCAAAAAACAGTGCACATGATTTTCTGGGCAGAAATTGCTTGCTTAAACTTCACTTTTCTGGTTGAATCTGAATGCCGCCATTCCACGGACTGTTGCTTTGATTCTGGTGTGACGTAGGCCACCCACGTTTCATCGCCCGTAACACTTTGGCTTAAGAAATCGTCACCGTCGTTGTGGTACCGCTCAAGGAAAGTCGATGCACTGTCTAAACATTTGGTTTTGTGCACATCCGTCAACATTTTCAGTACCCAGCGTGCGCACAATTTTGGATAATTCAAGTACTCGGTCACAATGCCATACAAAACACTACGAGAAACAATAGGAAAGTCATCCCGCAAGGAGGAAATCGTAAAGCGTCTGTTTTCTCGCACCTTATTGTCCACTTCCTGCACCAAACTTTCATTAACGACCGAAGGACGCCCACTCCGTTGTTCATCGTACACATTTGTGCGGCCATCTTTAAATGCTCTCACCCACTTTCTTACCATTCCATCACTCAATGTTTCCTCCGTAAACTGCACAAATCTCACGATGAATATCGATCGCTCTTAGGCCTTTAGCACTAACAAGGGAACCTCCCCATCGCACCCCCCTCAGATTTAGTTATAAGTTGGCACAGTGGATAGGCCTTGAAAAACTGAACACAGATCAATCGAGAAAACAGGAAGAAGTTGTGTGGAACTAATAAAAAAATTAGTAAAATATACAAACTGAGTAGCCCATGCCAAGATAGGCAACATATAGGACACTGGTTGTCAAGGAGCGCCGTGGTCCCGTGGTTAGCGAGAGCAGCTACGGAACGAGAGGTCCTGGGTTCAAGTCTTCCCTCCAGTGAAAAGTTTAATTTTTTATTTTCAGTTTATGTGACAAACTCATATGTTTTCATCACTTTTTTGGGAGTGTTTATCACATCCACAAGAAAACCTAAATCAGGCAAGGTAGAAGAATCTTTTTACCCATTCGCCAAGTGTACAAGTTAGGTCGGTCGACAACATATTCCTGTCATGTGACGCACATGCCGTCACCAGTGTCGTATAGAATATATGAGATGTGTTTTCCTGTGGAGGAATAAGGTTGATCTATGACCTTGCGATCAAATGTTTTCGGTTCTCATTGGAGAGGCACGTCCTTTCGTCTACTAATCGCACGGTTTCGCGGTGCGGTCGCAAAACACAGACACTAAACTTATTACAGTGAACAGAGACGTCAATGAACGAATGGACAGACCATAACTTTGCGAAAATAAAGAAAGTAAAATTTTCAGCCGAGGGAAGACTTGAACCAAGGACATCTCGCTTCGCAGCTACTCACGTTAACCACGGGACCACGGCGCTCTTGAGATTATACTATCCTTGATGTTGCTTATCTGGCGCATGGACAGCTCAGTTTGTATATTTTACTAATTTTTTCATAGTTCCACACAACTTCTTCCTGTTTTCTCGATTGATTCTGTGTTCAGTTTTTTAAGGCCTATGCACTGTGCCAACTTACAACTAAATCTGAGGGGGGTGCGATGGGGAGGTTCCCTTGTAAGAAGACTTATAACAGCCCGTACTTCACAGTAGGCGGAACCCACGATTATCGGAGGCACCTTAAACACTCAGTACACAACGTAAACAAGGAAGAATCATACTATAATGGCGTCAGTGCGTAGACAACAGATGTAGGTACCCAGTGCGCATGCGCAGAACGTACCGCTGCGGCCGCGGTCTAGCAAAACGGTACTTACTTAGAAATACACGCCTCGTATTATCGTAAATTAAGTGTTGACCTTGGATAAAAATACTACACGTTGATCTTGCCCAGTCCGCAGCTCGTGGTCGTGTGGTAGCGTTCTCGCTTCCCGCGCCCGGGTTCCCGGGTTCAATTCCCGGCGGGGTCAGGGATTTTCTCTGCCTCGTGATGACTGGGTGTTGTGTGTTGTCCTTAGGTTAGTTAGGTTTAAGTAGTTCTAGGTGACTGATGACCATAGATGTTAAGTCTCATAGTGCTCAGACCCATTTTGATCTTGCCCAAAGCCATTCGTCTTGGTTTTGTAGTTCCCTGGTGTACTCTGGGACGCTCTGGGTCACTCTGCGTCATCTGTGACGCCCTTGTGTCTCTGCGCATGTGTGTGTCTCTGTGAGCCGTAACTGCACTACTGGCCATTGAAATTGCTACACCTCGAAGATGACGTGCTACAGACGCGAAATTTAACCGACAGGAAGAAGATGCTGTGATATGCAAATGATTAGCTTTTCAGAGCATTCACACAAGGTTGGCGCCGGTGGCGACACCTACAACGTGCTGACATGAGGAAAGTTTCCAACCGATTTCTCATGGTGAAACGTTGTTGTGATGCCTCGTGTAAGGAGGAGAAATGTGTACCATCATGTTTCCGACTTTGATAAAGGTCGGATTGTAGCCTATGGCCATTGCGGTTTATCGTATCGCGACATTGCTGCTCGCGTCAGTCGAAATCCAACGACTGTTAGCAGAATATGGAATCGGTGGGTTCAGGAGGATAATACGGAACGCCGTGCTGGATCCCAACGGCTTCGTATCACTAGAAAATG